>NC_057417.1:10435619-10735619 GCF_019320065.1 Cervus canadensis | reverse complement strand
TTAATAAATTAAGGGGCTTCCCTGGTAGTTCAACAGTTAAGATTCTGCATTTCCAATGCAGAGCGTGAGGGTTCAATCCCTGGTTGGGGAACTTAAATCCCACATGCCACATGGCACAACCAAAATAAAAAAATAAAATAAAATGAATGTATACCTTCCAGGCAGCATGGAATTTCCCAAACTCGAGAGAATGGAGGAAATTTAAAAGGTCTCAAATTTCTCCTCCTTCCTCCCACCCCCATCCCCTCCCATCACCCAACCTGGGCTCCAACACCCTGGAGAAAAACTGAGAGAAGCTAACTTTGTGCTTTTACTCTGGACAGTCAAGAGCAGAAGCCAAGGGTGGGGGGGAGGGTGGTGGCCCTGCTAATGTGTATGAAATCAAGGCAAATTAGGGAAGGGTAAATTCTGGAGCATGTTTTACAACCCCATTAGTTCTAAGCACACAGGATTTCAAATCAAACAGCATCCACGCACAGACTCTTGGATTATTTAAGAGATAAGGCATATCCAAAATTAGCATATAGATCACAGGCATGCACTTGAGTGCTACTAAAGTGGGCTATAAATGCCTGAAAAGCAGTTGTTTCTCTGAAGAGAGCTTTACGCCATTCCAAAATCTTGTTCAGGAAATGTGAACCGTGAGTCAAATGAACTCCACTCACTTTCTGGTTTTCACACCTAACTCTTGTATCTCCTTGCGGCAAGTCACCCACTCTCTCCAAATCTTCATTTCCCTACCAGTAAAATGAGTATTCTAGTACCTCTCATCACCTCATGGGAGGATCTAAAGGGACATAGTAAGCAAACACCTTCTAAACTATGTTAGCTGCTCAGTCATGTTGGACTCACGACCACATGGATTGTAGCCCAACAGGCTTCTCTGTCCATGGAATTCTCCAGACAAGAATACTAGAGTGGGCAGCCATTCCCTTCTCCAGGGGATCTTCCTAACCCAGGGATTGAACCCAGGCCTCCTGCATTGCAGGCAGATTCTTTACCGGCTGAGTCACCAGGGAAGCCCTCTACACTGTAAAGAGCTATGCAAATACAAGATTATGTTCATCTCCTCTCATAGACTTATCTATATGCTGCTATGTTACAAAAGAAGATTTAGGGCAGATGTCAGCAAGGTTCTTTGTTTAATTTTGAGGTTCAAGAAAGAAAGAAATAAGAATCCAGGGATTCAAACACAAATCTGAATTTGATACAAATTTGATTCAAATACAGGGACACAAATACAATTTCCATGATGACACAAGCATAATTAGTTTACCTAATAAATTCTTTGCTCAGACACAGTGGAAAGATAAATTCTCCCTCCGTCTCAAGGTTTCAGTTACCTACACATTCTAAATCTATCAAGTGCTAGTGAGTGCCTACTACGTGTGGTACCCAACACAATGTCTAGCACTGAAACACACATCATATACAACACCACCCCCACCACCCCCACACATAGCACATACCCTTTACAAGAACACAGGTTTCTGGAGCTCAAAGGATCTTAATGCAAACTGGCTCCCAGCGTCATCTTTCCTCTCTTTGAGAATTACTTAAGTCTTCTCTGAGCCACCATTTCTTCACATGAAGACTGGAGATGAACCACCCTCAAAGCCTCGTGGGATAACTGGAAATATTAAATGTTAAGGACCTAGCAGAGTATTAATAGATTTTTAACAATGGCAGCTACTATAATTTTCCATCACTGCACATTTTGGAGCACCTATGCTTAGATTACTTCAAACAAATTCTTTCTTTTCTTTTAGGCAACAAACAACAGCATTAAATTTTTTTTAATTAATATGAGTTCTCATAGTGTTCAGAACACAGATCACAATGATAAATGCTTGCTTCTTTCCCTCTTCAAAAAATTTACAGTTCTTACACATGACATTTAATGGAGTATTTTGTGTCACTCTACAAAAAATAAATTTAAATTGAAGACACGGAAACATGGGCGAGTCCTTTTTTGGGCTTAATTTGTACTTGAGTACAATAAAATCTTATCCTAGGAGTTAGAGTCATAAAACTAAAAGTCGGGAAGGAAAAGAATGGCTAATTAGGTGCTGAAAGTAAAAATTCTTTCTTTATTACTGTTTCGTTAAGACCTAACAATTGGTCAGGCACAGGGGCTTAGATGTGCCATTCTAGTTAATGGTCGGTTACAAATTTCCACCATAAACTCATCTTCCTTCCCGCATCTTAAATCTCAGGCACTGGCAGTTAATAAGTAGAGAAAGCTCTGAGGCCCAGGGCAATCCCTCTCTCAATCCAACCTCCCTCTCACTCCGCCCCCCTACCCTGCCATAACTGTCTGTAAGGGCTCCTGACTTCATACCCAGAAACCCAACTCTAACTCAGATCATCATGAAAGGAATACACTGGTTTATCCAGCTGGTGTGATGTATGGAAAGAACCAGAGCCCCAGAGACTAAAGAAAGGACTCACTACCACCAAGGCACACACCCTCCCCAGCCCCATTTCGCTCCTCTGTCTTTGCTCAGCTTTATTCTCTCTCTCTCTCCGCTTGAATGAGGAAAAGCACACGCTGACAGCTCCATATTCACAACCTAGCTCTTCAGGAGCCATGATACACTAATCCCGGGGGAGATTCTGATGGACCCTGCTCAGCCATAGTGCTTCCCCATGGTCAACACTGCCAGACAGAGGGGGCACTGTGGTTGACCAGGCATGTGCCATTTGCCCGTCACAGCAGACACTGCCAACGCCCCACCCATGTCCCTTGAACTTCTATAGCCCACACAAGCCGAAGGCATCCCTGAGACTCGCCACCTGAAAGCTTATTCTTGGCTGAGACAAAATGAACCAGAAGTTCCAGGAAGCAAGCCCCTCCAGCAGCATCCCCCAGACATGCCAGATAGGAGATGGAAGATGAACATCTGTTTCCTCACCAGGCAGGTGGGACCGTCTGAGGTGTGTTCTGCACCATCAGCTAAAGCTCACCAAGAGGTCTGAGCCCACGTGTCTGCAGAAGTAGCTTTCTCATCACTGCATTCTGTGCTGAGTCGCTCAGTCGTGTCTGATGTGACCCCCTGGACTGTAGCCCGCTAGGCTCCTCTGTCCGTGGGGATTCTCCTAGGCAAGAATAATACTGGAGTGGGTTGCCATGCCCTCCTCCTGGGGATCTTCCCAATCCAGGGGTAGAACCAAGGTCCCTGGCATTGCAGGTGGATTCTTTACCATCTGAGCCACCAAGGAAGCCCAAGAATACTGGAGTATGTAGCCTATCCCTTCTCCAGGGGGACTTCCCAACCTAGGAATCGAACAGGGGTCTCCTGCGTTGCAGGCAGATTCTGTACCAGCTGAGCTAAAGAGAAGCCCTACTGTACTCTGTATTGACTTAAACTCCATTGTCTCATTTCTCCCCATGAAGGTCAGCTTGATTGGGCCACGGGGTACCCAGATAGCTGGTGGGAAGCTATTCTGGGGTGTCTGTGAAGATGTTCAAGGGTGAGATTAACATTTAAATCAGTGCTTAATAAAGCAGACTGCCCTCCCTAATTTGGTGGGCCTCCACCAATCAGGTGAAGGCCTGAACAGAACTGAATAGGGTCACAGTTGGTGCTAGTGGAAAGAACCCGCCTGCCAATGAAGGAAACCTAAAAGATGCACATTCAATCCCTGAGTAGGAAGATCCCCTAGAGGAGGGCATGGCAACCCACTCTAGTAGTCTTGCCTGGAGGATCCCCATGGAGAGAGGAGCCTGGTTGGCTATAGTCCATAGAGTCACAGTGAGTTGGCTGCAACTGAAATGACTTTGCACACATACATGTCCCCAAGGAAGAGAGAATTTCTCCTGCCTGACTGCCTTTGAGCTGGGACATCAGGATTTTCCTGCCTTCAGACTCAAACTGAGATATCAGCTCTCTTGGGTCTCCAGTGGGCTGTCTCATCCTACATACCTTGGGATTCATCAGCCTCCATAATTGTGTGAGCCTATTAATTAATTAATCTCCTATTGATCCTGTTGCTCTGGAGTACCCTGACTAACACACACCCATATTCATACTGGGGCTTCCTGGGGTCATCCTACAAATAACCACTTACATGTAAATCCTTATCACAGGGCCTGCTCGTGGGGGAATGCAGCCAAAGAGATCCCTGGCACTTTTAGGAGAGGAAAGATGCCTGGGAACCGGCAGGCTAGCTGAACCACACAGGAGAAAGGAGAGCTTCCTAAATGAGATGATGCTGGGCCAAAAAAAACCACCCAAACCCATCATGGTCTGAGATGCTGAGCAGATAGGATGCGGTAACTCCCACCAGGTGCAAGCATGTGGAGGATGGTTCCTGGACCGACCTGGCACAAAGGCAGGCTGCCTACCTGCTCAAACATCCATCTTAACCGAGGCTTCTGCGTGTGGATCGGTTCTTCCATTCTTGACCTAAGCCCCGTGGCTTCTCCAGCAGGTCCATCCGCTCTGTGACGCTGACTCACTGCTCTTTTGCTGTTTGGTCAACCTCAAGCCTTGTCTCCCAATCTCCAAATTTGCTCTGACCCGTTTGACTCCATGTCTGAACTCGACTTTCAGAGTTTCAGCTTCTCAAGTGTCTTTTTAAAAATTTTAATTAAGTTTTGGCTGTGCTGGGTCTTCACTGCTATGTGCGGGGTTTCTCTAGTTGGGGAGAGCGGGGGCTACTCTCTGTTGCCGTGCACAGGCTTCTCACTGCAGCGGCTTCTCTTGCTGTGGAGTGCAGGCTTTAGGTGATCACTGGCTTCAGTGGTTGTAGTGTACAGGCTCCAGAACACAGGCCCAGTAGCTGGCTCATGGGCTTAGTTGCTCCATGGCATGTGGGATATTCACAGACCAGGGGTCAAACCCCTGTTCCCTGCATTGGCAGGTGGATTCTTGTCCACTGTACCACTAGGGAAGTCCTTTGAGGTGTCTTTAAGGCAAGGGTTGCAAACTTAAATGCCCACAGCGGGGCAGACATGTAGCACAAATGAATGAAGAAGGCTGGAGACAGGGCAACAGGGCTGGGTGGGGTCTGAGGCGAACTGGGGAACACATGCCTCACTGAAGCAAGGACTCTATTTTGAGTGACTTGTGGAAATGGAAGCTGAATGTTGCCAGGCTGCCACTAGTTTTTAAAGAGAAGCAAAAGGTCCAGGTTTTTTTTAATGTAAAATATACAGATTATTGCAAGCTGGCAACTCGCTTTTTTAATGTAAATGGTGAGTCAGCCAATGTCCCCACCAGCCCTGTGCTGCACAGGCCATCACACGGTGGCCCTGAGGATGAGTCTCGCGGACCTCCACTATAGGGGATGAAACTGACTACTGTGCTCCGAAATCTTTTTGCCTCCATAGGCCACTCCCTGGTGTGACTGAATGGGGCAGGAACACTCCTTCCTGAGAGACAAGAGTCCTGTCCCCAAAGACGGCTTGAGGACTCCCCTGTGGTGATGCCACCCAACTCCCCTCCTTCCCTCCTTCCCTGGAGGTTGGATTTGCTGTGCCGTCAGGGGCTCTCCCCACCTCTCCAGGCTCGCTCCCCATTTCCTGTCACAGGTGTTTCTCCTGATAAAAATCATGTGTGTCTGATCGCATGCTGCAGCTTGTTTCTCAGAGGAACTCACTAACAGGACATGTTGTAAATCCAGCTTTCAACACTCAGCCCCCAGTCACTGACATTCTCCAAACTCTGGCTCTTCAGGTCTGACTCTAACCCAGCTCCCAGCCCTGGTCCTCCCCGCTGCAGAGATTCCCACACTGATTGCCTACCTGGGGGATACGTCAACCCAAAGAACTCGAATCTCACAGGGCTCCATACAGCGTGATGAACTTTGCTCCTTTGCCTATTGAATGAGGGCCATGCACATGGCCCTGGAATAACTGCAGTGCCTACAGAAAAGAACTTTTTCCCAAAAAAGATGATCTGAACTTTCCCACCAGCACTCCTTGAGTACAAGAGAGCCTCAGTGATGGCCTGCTTCTGCTCATTTTCCGAATCCCATCTTCCCAGCATTCTATCTCCTGTGCAGACACGGTGGGGGATCTATTTTTAGAGGAACTCATACAAACTCTACAGCTGAGCCTTTCATCGACAGCCTTGACGGTGTCTGGTTGGGCCCTGTGAGGCAGAGAAAGGTCACAGGGTGCTGTTTTGTCAGAAAGCAACTGGTTAATTTACAATGATCAGAAATCAGCAACACAGTAGTTAGCCATGGAGAAGAAAGCACTGAACTTGAAGTCAGGAGCCCTTAACCATATTTACATCCTGGTTTCTCAGCCACTTGCTGTGTGACCTCAGACAGGTTAATTAACCCCTCTGCACAACCACCCATACCTATAAAATGGAGCTAGTGATATTCACCTCTTAAGAGTGGTTGTAAGATCCAAATTGAATGGAGTGAAAATACCTTGCAACTGAAGTGCTTGGACTGACCCTTCCATTTTCAAACAACTAATTCTTTTCAGCACATCAAAAGAATTCATTCCTGGAATGAATGAATATGTAAGCAACATGGCTGAATACATCAGTTCAGTCGCTTGGTCATGTCTGACTCTTTGCGACTCCATGGACTGCAGCATGCCAGGCTTCCCTGTCCATCACCAACTTCCAAAGCTTGCTCAAACTCATGTCCATTGAGTCAGTGATGCCATCCAACCATCTGATATTATGTCGTCCCCTTCTCCTCCTTCCTTTAATCTTTCCCAGCATCAGAGTCTTTTCCAATGAGTCAGTTCTTCACATCAGGTGGCCAAAGTATTGGAGTTTCAGCTTCAGCATCAGTCCTTCCAATGAGTATTCAGGACTGATTACCTATGTCCTGGACTTATGAATTCAGGCTGAATACTTAAGCGAATGAAATCGCTTTTCAATGCATTCTTTGCTGTTGTTGTTGCTCAGTTGTGTCCAACTCTTTGCAACACGATGGACTACACCACACCAGTCTTCCCTGTCCTTCACTATCTCCTGGAGTTTGCTGTACACCTTAAACTTAAGCAATATTGTATATCACTACATGTCAGTAAAACCTGAAAAAATTATTTTTTGATTCTAATAATCAGCTTTGGGATATAAAGGCTAAACATAAGCAAAGCTGAAGGAATGACAATGATTGTGGAAATGTTCTAAAACTGGACATTGGTAACAGTTGTAAATTCTAGCTATCAACAACTAAAAATCACTGAATTGTATACTTAGAGTGGATGAAAGTTACAATGTGTAAAGTTCAGTTCAGTCACTTAGTCCTGTCCAACACTTTGCAACCCCATGGACTGCAGCACACCAGGCTTCCCTGTCCATCACCAACTCTGAGAGCTTACTCAAACTCATGTCCATCAAGTTAGTGATGCCTTCTAACCATCTCGCCCTCTGTCACCTCCTTCTCCTCCTGCCTTCAATGTTCCCCAGCACCAGGTTCTTTTCCAAAGAGTCAGTTCTTCGCACCAGGTGGCCCAAGTAATGGAACTTCAGTTTCAGCATCAGTCCTTCCAATGAATATTCAGGACTGATTTCCTTTAGGATTGACTGGTTTGATCTCCTTGCAGTTCAAGGGACTCTCAAGAGTCTTCTCCAACACCACAATTCAAAAGCATCAATTCTTTGGTGCTCAGCTTTCTTTATGGTCCAACTGTCATATCTATACATGGCTACTGGAGAAACCATAGCTTTGACTATATGGACCTTTGTCAGTAAAGTAATGTCTCTGCTTTTTAATATGTTGCCACATTGAACCTCAAAAATCCATGTTTAAAAAAAAATTGAAAAGAATAATAATGACCTTCTCTTAACTATCCCTTCCCCTGGCCTCCCAGAGCTGTGTGATTTGGACCCTGCCCGAGTCTCCTAACATCACTGCTCACCACCCTTTGTCATTAGATCTCCTCCAGCCATGGTGCCCTTCTTCCTGTTGCAAGCTTATTTCTGTCTCAGGGCCTTTGCCTTTGCTCTACTCACTGCTGGGACATCTTTCCCCAGGCCATCACTCTGCTGATTTTGTTGTTTTTCAGTTGATCAGTTGTGTCCACCTCTTTGCAACCCAAAGGACTGCAACATGCCAGGCATCCCTTTCCTTCACTATCTCCCAGAGTTTACTCAAACTCAGGTCCATTGAGTTGGTGATGCCATCCAACCATCTCATCCTCTGTCATCCCATTCTCCTCCTGCCTTTAATATTTCCCAGCATCAGGGTCTTTTCCAGTGAGTCAGCTCTTCACATCAGGTGGCTGAAGTATTGGAGCTTCAGCTTCAGCATGAGTCCTTTCAATGAATTTTCAGAGTTGATTTCCTTTGGGATTGACTGGTTTGATCTCCTTGCTGTCCGAAGGACTCTCAAGAGTCTTCTCCAGCACCACAGTCTAAAAGCATCAATTCTCTGGTGCTCAGCCTTCTTTATGGTCCAATTGTCATATCCACACATGACTACTGGAAAAACCATAGCTTTGACTGTACAGATCTTTGTTGGTAAAGTGATGTCTCTGCTTTTTAATATACTGTCTATGTTTGTCACAGCATTCCTTCCAAGGAGCAAGGGTCTTCCAATTTCATGGCTACAGTCACCATCTGCTCTGATTTTGGAGCCCAAGAAAATAACGTCTGTCACTGTTTCCACTGTTTCCGCATCTATTTATCATGAAGTGATGGGACCAGATGCCACGATCTTTGTTTTTTGGATTTGAGTTTTAAGCCAGCTTTTTACTCCCCTCTTTCACCTTCATCAAGAGTTTCGTTAGTTCCTCTTCGCTTTCTGCCATTAGGATGGTATCATCTGCATATCTGAGGTTGTTGCTATTTCTCCTGGCAATCTTGATTCCAGCTTGTGATTCATCCAGTCCAGAATTTCGTATGATATACTCTGCATATAAGTTAAATAAGCAGGGTGACAATACACAGGCATTGACGGACTTCTTTCCCCATTTGGAACCAATCCATTGTTCCATGACCAGTTCTAACTGTTGCCTCTTGAATTGTTGCTTTCTGTTTCCGTCCCCTAATTTAAGTCTCAGCTCAAATTCTCCCAGCTGCCCTCCCCAGTCACCCCATCTAATGGCACTTCCCACTTCAGACATTCTCCATAACAGTGTTTCCAGTGTTCATTTATTCAGAATACTTCTTACTCTTGGAAATCTTTATATACTGACCTATTTATTGTTTGTCTCCCCAACTATTCTATGAGCTCTCTACATGCAGGGAACATGTCTTTCTTGCCACTGTTGTGCTGTCAGTACTTAGAATAGCACCTGGATCATAACGGGAGTTTAGTAGACATTTGCTGAATGGCTGTCAAGAAAGGACATGAATTTGATGTGCTAACAATCCAACATCTCTTAAGGTCAGTTTCCTCACCTGTAACATGAAGATACTGTCACCTGGGGTGATAGTAAAAAGGAAATCAGCTATTAAGGAACTCCATAAAGGTTAGCTGTCCTTCCTCTGAAACATTTTCCCTCCTTTCCTTTCTCCCTATGACTAAAACAACCAAAAATAAACAAATTATCCTTTGATGAAGACCAGCAGCAAAAACTCTAACATAACTGGCCAGTTGCCACTTAACATCTGCAGATCAGATTTGCTATTGTAGATGCTATGCCTTCTCCCCAGGAGCAGATGAGACATAATGACTGAAAATAACAATCAAACCAGGCACTCCCTAATCTCAAACCTCAAGAAACAAAGCTGACAAAAAACCTTGCAAGTGCTGATTTCAACTACCCATGTACACACCTGGTTTAATAAAATGACTTTTTCTAACACTGAGAACAACCATCTTTGACAAGCAACGGAAGCTGAAATTCTAAAGGAGAGCTGTAAGGCAACAAAGAGAATGTTTTGTTTGTTGAATGCCTGTTACCTGTAAATCAAATTAACATCAGACCCCTGGCCTAGCCCCTTTTACAGATAGGGGACTTGAGACCCAGAGATGGTGAGTAAAATTGATGACAGTCTTTCAGCCAGTTAGTGGCAGAGCCAGGAATAGACACCAACTCTTCTTATTCCCTATACATTCCTTTCTGATATTTTTGGCTGGCTGCAAACACAAACCATTATTTCTGCCAGTCGGCATCCATCCTCCTTTGCTGGTCACAACATCTGCATTTTCTTTTGGGGAACAATCCTTCTCTCACTGTTCATGCATATAGTTTAGGTAGGACTGACACAATCCCCTGGGACTCAGGGTGAGCACATGACCCAGACCGACCAAGAACCATCTTCAACTCTATAGTCAGAATAACTGATTCAGAGACAGGCACATGACTGTTATGGCCTGATGAGAATCAGCCCCCGGGTTCTGTCAAGTTTCTTAGCAATGATAAGTTCCCCTCCACCTGGGGTTACTACGCTGGTAAGGGGTAAGTCAAGAGCTGTTGAGGGCACAGAAAAGAGCCTTTCTGAGAATGAAGCCAACATAGACAAAAAGTGAACTGAGAGCCAGAGATCAGAGAGATTCCAAAATGCGTCATTTAAGCACCTGAATCCAGCCATACCTGAAATTCAAGTCTATTTGTGGGTTTTGAAGTTGCATGGAACAACAGCATGTAACTGAAAGAGTTTTGCTCATATACCACCTTACCTCTCACACAATTTCATGGAATATAAAAGACATTATCAATTTAAATTTACAGAGAATATAGAAATAAAATTCCTGCTATCTTAAAAATGGATTCATTCTGTGCTTCAGCCTCTTCCAAACGGAGCAAATACAATATACCCTACCTGCTTTAGGAAGAAAGTCAGATTGTCTTATCCAGGAAAGTAGAGAGAAAAGTATACAATGTTATTATTTTTCAAGAAATTCCAGCACCTAAGTCTGGGAGCAGGTTGACTGGATTCAGATTCCAGCAATATCACTTGATGGTTGTAGGACCTTGAACAAGTCCCCTAACTTCTCTGGCCCTCAGTTTACCCATCTGTAATAAGGAGAGTCCAATCATATCTATTCAATTGGACAGTTGCAGAAATTAGCAAATACACAGAGTGCTTAATGCAATATCTGGCACAGCATAAACACTTAAAACAGGCATTACATAACTGTTGTCACAATTTATATGGTTGATACTACAATTAATGCTATTAATATTGATCCTGGTAGCCTGATCTGAATACAACTTCCTTTAACCAATAGAAAACTCCACACTCAATTCACCAGCCCCCTTAGCAGATATAGCTAGATGACTGACTTGTCAAGGAAGTGACTTAACTTCTTCTCCAATCAAGACAACTTCCAGGAAGGAAAATAAAATACGAGCCCAGCTTCAACTGCCACTCTAAAAAGTTTCACAATTACCACAACACTTCTGCACATCAAATATGAATTACTTTAATTGTCCCATAAGAACATACTGTTGAAACATTTGACTTGCCCAGAACTAATTGTCTGTCAAAAAGATATTTTGCAGCCAAGCAAATCGCTTAATTGGACATCTAATTTAACTGAAATCTTTTTTTCCCTGCTTATTTCATGCTTTCTTCCCTTGTTTTTGCCAAATTATGGATGCTCGGCACTACTTTCAAAAATAGTTTATCTTGGTTTTTTCCCCCTATTATAAAAAATAATAATGCATGTTCATTATAGAAAGCTGAAAAAAAAGTTTAATTCAAAATGAAAAAAACCCAGTTACCCCTAGACTCACTGCCCAGAGAAAGACTACCAAGATTTTAACAAATCTCCTTCCCAATTGTTTTCCATAATAGATTGTTCTACATAGTCAACAAAAATATATATTCACCTTTGCAGCCTGAACTTTTCACCTTATATTTTAAGTTGAACATTTTCACTTGCCATTCCAAGAGCTTCAGAACATTTTTAGAAACAGAAGACTATTTTCAACAACAGTATGCTTAACCTCCCACCTAATATTGGATCTTCAAGTTGCTTATAAATAAATTTTATGTTATATTCAGATGTATTTTCCTTAGGAAATGCTCTCTTTATTGGGAGACAATTCTCCATGCCATCTTTCACATTACTGCACATGTTTACCAGCTTTTGTTCCTGTCTATCTTTATAAGGATGTTTGTATAGCCAACAGCAATGAAAGAGAGAGAGAACAGGGCAGAAAGCAGATTTGTTGGCTGACCAGGACTGTAAGGAGCAAAGGTGGGACAGCCCCTGTATGAAGTGATTGGGATTCCTCAACTGTGATGCAAATCCACTACATGCAAGGCAGCCACCTGGGTCCACTTCCATGTCATCCTTGAGGAGCTCTCCAGGTCCAGGGTAATGGGCACAAACATGAAGCACAAGCTTCCTGCTGTGCTATGAATAATGAAGCCTTTTGTCTCTGACCCAGGAATTTCACGCCTTCTGCCCACATCCAGGAAACAAGCTAACAGGGTAACTTGTTAGCCTGCATGTAGACCAACAGTTCAGGTCCTTTGTAGTTCCTGAGGACTTCTCCCAATGGCTCAGCAGACCACCTGCAGTGCAGGAGACACAGGAGATATGGGTTTGATCCCTGGGTCAGGAAAAGGCAACCCACCCCAGTATTCTTGCCTGGGAAATCCCATGGACAGAGAAGTCCTGGCAGGCTACAGTCCAAAGGGTTGCAAAGAGTCAGACACAACTGAGTGACTAAGCACATATACGGTTCCTGCCACACTAGAAACTTGATGGATCAAAGGGCATTAACAATTGCTAAGACTATTCATACCTATTTCCAATTAGCTCTCCAAACATAAACGTGAATCACTGCCTAGAATCTGTCTTGTCTTCAGGAAGAAATATAATCTGCCTGCCTAGAGTCTCGGGTAGATTTCATAAGGAGCCCACACCAGCCTAAGCCATCATTCCTACCTCAGGGCACAGAAGAGGTTGTTTTCCTCACTACTCAGCGCCCTCAGGCAGGGTGACTTTCTTTTGGATTACTCTTTTGTATAATAGATGGTAGGCATGAGGGTCAGGATGAAAGAGGAAAGGGGGCAATTTTATTTCTACCAAGTGCCAGCTCAGTACAGACAGCATTCAGATGACCCAGGAGGCACCATTATTTTTATCTACCCAGCTCTAAGAAGCTTTAATAGAACCTGCACATTGGCCCTTGACCTGGCCATGTGAGTGACCATGTGACCTAAACTGAGCCAATCAGAGTTGAGTCCTTCCCTTAGATTTTTCACACAGTAACCACATGAAAGCATCTCTTTCATCCTCAAACAGGAAAGGTTATCAGAGTCTCAGTTCTAGCCACATATGGAAAGGCACTCTGAGCAAACAAAACCACCACAGTGAAAACAGATATTTGAGGCATGGGGACAGTTTACTGCATGGTTCCAGTGCTCCTCCTGCTCAACTACACCCCTAACCTTCCCAGTTTTGGCTACTGGAGTCAACAAATTGCCCCTTTTCTTGCCTAAATTACTGTTTATGAGTTTCTGTTCCTCAACCAGAATATTCTGCAACCAAAATAATTCTATTAATAGTAGCTGGCAATCAGTGAGTGTTTAATATGCTATGCTCATTAATCCACCTAAGTCTTTCTACAATGTGGGTAGCAGGTACTTACATTAATCCCTAATTTACAAAAAGGGAAGATAAGGTTAGAGGAAGTGAAATGACTTGCCCAGGGTCACTCAGCTAATAAGGAGCAGAGTCTAAATTTAAACCCAGAGCCCACATTCTCCACCACTGCCTTATAACACAGATATATGATCTCTTTCAGGGTTCTGGGGAAGTCAGAGAATTGGAGACTGAAGGATGAAGAGCTCAGGTGGGCACCAATCCAGTCGCCATCACAAGGTGAAAGGTATGGGAAACAGGAGCCCTGTCCAAGACCAGCCAGTTTTCAGTATGGTCAGGGGCAGCATGGTGCTCTCTTCAGCCATCCATGGTGTCACGGACTGAACTATGTCTTTCCAAACTTCATACACTGAAATTGGGCTGCGAGAATAAAACCCTTCCAGATCCACACTTCTGATTCATCACCTAAAGAGAACTCAGAAGAACGGAATTTAAATAACCAAAGGCTCCAGATCTGTGTCTGAATTACTTTTCTCATTCCAAACAAACATTCCCATTTGTGTTTAATTTTATATTCATAATTTTGTATTCTTTTTCTCACAGAGAGATCCCCAAATTGTGTAAGCTTCAGGTCCCACAAAACCTGCATCTAGTTCGGCCAAAGTGATAAATTCTTCATGACATCTACAGAGAAATACTGGGCTTCCCAAGTGGCGCTAGTGGTAAAGAACCCACCTGCCAATGCAGGAGATGTAAGAGATGAGGGTTCAATCTCTGGGTCAGGAAGATCCCCATTTCCTGGAGGAGGAAATGGCAATCCACTCTAGTATTCTTGCCAGAAGAATCCCATGGACGGAGGAGCCTGGCAGGCTACAGAGTCAGATATGACTGGAGCAGCTTAGCATGCACAGAGAAATACTAGTCATTTCTGAGCATCTCATATTTTCTGGTACCAAGACAGGCTCATTTTGAATATCCTTTTGTCTAACTTTAAAGACTCCAGGGGAAGCTATGTTTTGATCAGGGCCATAAAATCTCCAGGCTAGATGAATTTGAGGGAGTGGGTTAGTGGACTCTGAGGGTTGCCCTCAGTTTCCCCATGCAGAAAAGTGGGGAACATAATTAATAATTACCTACTTCACTGGGTTGAGAGGATTAAATGAGTCGATATGGGTAGATCACTTATAACATTGCTATCTCCTTACACAGTGCTATGTAAATATTTGTTGTTATGATTACTCCCTGCCAGGTCCTGTGCTAGATGACAGAAAATACTGCAGTGAATGGAACAGAGAAAGTGCCTGTTCTTATGAAGCTTATCATCTACAGAAAGAAAGAGACTTCTTTAGCAGGAAAGCCCTGATTCAGTCATGCCTGAAGCCAAATCTATGTCCTTGAACTTCCCAATTTCCTGAAGCATGAAATTCTTTTTTTAATTTTTTTTTTTTTTTAAATTTTGGATGTGCTGAGTCTAAATTATGGCACGCAAGCTTAGTTGCCCTATAGTATGAGGGATCTTAGTCCCCTGACCAGGGATCAAATCCAAGTCCCCTGCATTGGAAGGCTGATTCTTTTTTTTTTTTTTTTTAATTAGTTGGAGGCTAATTACTTCACAACATTTCAGTGGGTTTTGTCATACATTGACATGAATCAGCCATGGAGTTACATGTATTCCCCGGAAGGCTGATTCTTAAGCACTGGATCACCAGGGAAGTCCCATGAAGTTCTTTTTCTTTTCCAATTTCCTAACACATTAGGGCCCATTTGAGCTGAATTTCACTTGTGAACAAAAGTCCCAAAAGTCTACCAGGTAAGGTCCCAAAGGTCTTTCAGGTAAGGATTGTAAGTAAGCTCTTCTTACTTCGGCCTCTTTTCAGCTGAGGGTCTATTAGTTTGCACCTAACATCTCTCTGAGGGCCTCTTTAGTTTGCAACCAACACCGTCAGTGTCTCAAATCTGTTAAACCACCTGGTTTCTTGAATATTCAAACCGGTCTCTCAACAGAGTTAGAAACCATAAACACTAAATTATAACAAGCATGAAATGGAAGCATGATGTGGATCGGCACACAGGAGAGCAATAAAATCCATCTTGGTGCCTAAAAGTTTTATGGAAACCATGACTATGCTTTAAAATCATTTTTTTATATAAAGGATAATTTACTAGGTAAATTAGATTTCCTCATGTTATATCTAATTATTCCAACCTTTAATGTAAGAAGGATAACTTCTTAATTGCCAGCTAATTGCATCAACATAATTCATTTGTCTCACTCCTCAGAGGCCCCTCCACACCCAGAGGACATTTGTCGCCCTGAGAAAATGAGGTGGTGGGTATTGGTGAAACACGTGGGGATTCAGGGTCTGACAGGCCTGGTTTTAAACCCAGCCTGAGTTTGGATTTCCCCAGAAACAGACCCTGAGGTCCATGCGCAACTACTCTATTCGGGAGGTAAAAGAATCAAGAGGAAGGGAGACGGGGGAGAAGGCAGCCAAGAGAGGTTGAATTATCAAGCAAGTGACCACTCTGGACAACTGGCATTTAATCCCGAAGGGAAAGTGTGGGAAACATTGTGGAACACATCCAGTCGTATGCCAGTGAGTGTTTTAATGATGGACTCTGTGGAAAAAAATTAAAAGCTCTGATGTGCAGTGTTTGCCCATCGCCATGGTGTAAATCCTGCCGCCGAGGTTGATTTCAAACCACCCACATGACATCACTGTGTGATATGCACACAGCCAGTTCTTGCACACATGAGCACATCTCACAGCGGGGGTGACAGGGCTGGGGTGGTTATCCACCCACTCTCAAATGTCCCTGATAGAGGGATGCAGAAGGGGAGGGGGGGCAGGATGTGAATTTCCCCATTCTCCCTCTTTGTTCCTGTGTATGTGTGCTCAGTCAGTCACGTCTGACTCTTTGTGACCCCAGGGACGATAGCCTGCCAGGCTCCTCTATCCATGGGATTTCCCTGGTTGCCATTTCCTCCTCCAGGAGATCTCCCTATCCAGGGATCAAACTCGTGTCTCCTGCATCTCCTGCACTGGCGGATGGATTCTTTAAATTGAGCCACCAGGGAAGCCCTAGTCTGTTCCTAGTCTAGTGTTAAACTGGGTCAGCAGCTGGGACACCTCTCTCTCTCGGGGTAATTTTATTTCCAGAGTTTCGTTTTCCTTCTCTGCCATTAGGTGTTAGTTGCCATTAGGCATTCCCGTCCACCCAAATAGATCTCCAAATCTCATAAAGAAGGGACCGGGAGAGGAGAGGGTAATAACTGAGTGTGTGTTTATTAAGTTCTTACTGCATGCCTGACCCTACGTTGATATATAGACATTTACAGTATATATTAATATATTTACAATATATTTAAATAATGATATATGTATGTATTTGCTTTTAATCATCACCAAATCATCCCCATTCACGCATAAGGATATTGTTCCCCAAGATTACATACAATTAAGTGGCAGAAGCAGGATCTGAAACTCAGCAGTCTGATAAGAGTCCAAGCTTTTAAGGCCTATGTTATGTGGCCTCCCTGACCTGCTTTCTACTAGAAAATTATCTCAGTTCTTTTTGCAAATTGATGCACCTTCTCCCCAGAAATCCCTTGTGGCACCAGGGATCTTGGAATGGCAGGCTTGCTCGTGTCAGAAAAGCTTTTGTTGTGTCCTATTCCCAGAACAACTGGCAGAACAAAGACAGTCCACACAAGGGACTGACCAGGAAATAAAGACAATTTCCATCATGTTTTCACTAAAAATGCAACTCCAATGAATGAAAATCAGTTATCTGCAGTTTTTCTGTTTCTTGAAGTCATGATTGCAATTGTCTGTGATGACACTAAACCTTTCCACAATCCAGGGGAGATAGGTAACAGTCAGTTTTCTTGGTGTCATTGGGACCCCATCACAAAGGATCAGCCAGTTTTAATTAATACAACTGGAACTCTTTGCAATATCCTTGTGAATTCGCAATTCCAAAGACTGGCTCAATCTCTTGCAAGAACCATGGTGGAAAGTCTTTGTAATTCCTTCCACTTTACACTTTCTTCATAGTAACTCCCAGTTTAGGAGATTGTCTTGATTTGCACTGTTCTCTGCTTGGGGAGATTCAATGATTGGACCTTCCTCTCCCCCAACCAGCCAGCTGCGAAGTGGTTCAGGGCACTCAGAACCTCTGCCACATCTGAGTTGTGGTTCAGCAACACCACTGCCACCCGGAGGGCAGACGCCAGACAACCAAGGCCGACTCCCTTATCTGTTGAGCCTCCACTTCCTGTCTGGAAACTCTATTCATCACGGGTTGTTTTTTTTGGTTTTCTTTTTTTCCCTTCTATATTTTATAATGCTTTGACATCTTTGGGCCTTTTGGACCCAGGAACCGACTGCCCCTCCCAGGGCTAGCTAGTTCCTAGAAAGGAAAATAACTTGACTTTGAACATGCCTTTGAATGCAAACCAGCCCATCCCCAAGCTGCATCCCCATCCCCCTCTTTTCCTCAGACTCCTGATCTCTGGGATTCTACCCTCTGCCCTAAATTACACCAAGGTCAGGTATCAGACAACCAGCAACCATGCCTATAGCCCAGAGACTGCCAAAATTGTGCAAATCATCCAGTCCTAAACCCTCTCAGGACACCTACCCTACCTTGCCCATGGAAACCACACTACATGGTCAGGTCCACACTTTCCCCTTGCTCCTTCTAGCTCCTGACTGACTCTGGTACTGCCAATGTGGCCGCATGGCGAAGCACATCTCTTCCTCTTGGGAGCTGAAGTAACAAGATGCCTTTTCAATGGCAGTCACCTCCTGATCTGCTGGCCTCGGCGAACAGGAATAAAACCAAAATCCTGGGTGAGTACATTCTAACAAAGTAATGAGTATCGTAATGTCAGCTTGTGGTATTACGTGCTTCTGAGATGCTACAAGTGCCTAAATACAGGGCAAACCTTTTCCAAAGATACTGATAGAGAAGATCACAATTCTCATGCATCCCTGCCATTCGTGTGCAGGTCCCCTTGGGCATGTTCTTTAATCTTTCTAGTCCTTAGTACCTTCATCTCCACTTGGGGGTTAACAATATCTGCCTTACCTGCTCCATAGGGCTGTTGTGGGACCAAATAACATCAAGATGTGCAAGCTCTTTGTAAACTATGAAACACCACCAGACATGAAAATTCAGTAGGCCTGAGCTGCTCGGAGGCAGTTTAGCATGGAGGTTAAGAGCTGAAGTTCTTTAAGTCAGACTACTTGGGTTCCAACATGACCTCAGCCAACTTGACTCCCTAAGATGAAGATGTATCACGCCAGAAATTTATTCACAAATGTTTTGGGGGGTAGGAAGGAGGCTACTGTACCGTTGTTGAGACTCTTAAGTTTAAGATTTTTTCCAAAACAAGAAAAAAAATTCACAGTTTTACTTCAGAGAAGAAAAGGGAATGTGAGTGTTTGAATATGCAAATTGAAGGCTCCACCACAGATGGCACTTAAATAATTTATCAGAGGAGGTCACTTCAAGGAAATAATATTTAAAGCCAGAGACAAAGATGAAAAAGAGCCATCCACGTGAAGTTCAGGGAGGCAAACTTTTCAGGCAGAAGGAACAGCATGTGAAAAGTAGCTGACCTTTTTTAAATTTATTTTTAATTGGATTATAATTGCTTTACGACGTTATGATAGTTCTGCTGCACAACAGCGTGAATCAGCTATATGGATACATATATCCCCTCCTTCTTGAGCCTTCTTCCCACCCACCCCCACCCTATCCATCTAGCTCATCACAGAGCACTGAGCGAAGCTCCCTGTGCGATATAGCAGCTTTCCACTAGCTACCTATTTTACACATGATAGTGTATGTATGCCAATGAGTAGCGGAACTTCAAATTTTTAGAGTTATGAGCCTTGCAGTATGGCTGAAGACACAAAGCTCTTAGCAATATGGTTGAAAATAGCAACCGATTATTGCATCAGAAACATGAGTAAGTGCCACTGTGTGTAGGAGCTTGTATCAGTCAGCTACGGCCACAATTATGCTGTGAAACAAACAACTATAAACTCTGGGCAGGCACTTCCTTCTCGTTCATTATTCTGTGGGTTAGATGGGGTATCTCTGCTTGAGGCTGCAGGTCTGAAATTATGCTGGGTAACTCTGCTCTATGTCTCTCTCATTTTTCTTGGACCAGTGACTAAGGCGTGCTGTTCTTGAGGAGAAGGCAGGAGCTCAGAGGGCAAGTCTGACCACAGAAGCACATTTCAAGCCTCTGCTAGAGCTAGTTCCCTTCACATCTTAATGGCCAAAAAATATCACATGGCCGATTCAACAGTCAAAAGGTGCGGAAGCACCCTACGGCCCTCCTCAGGGCAAAGTCTCATGACCTCACTGAACTTCAGTGAGGTAGAGAGGGAGAGAATGAATATGTAGTGAACAGCAACCTAACCCACCATAAAGCTCAAACACGTCACAAAAGAGCCACCACTGAAAATATCTTCTGTCCACGTGGTACATATGTGTACAATGGAATAATACTCAGTCATAAAAAAGAATGAAATTGTGGCATCTGCAGAGATGTGGATGGACCAAGAGACTATCATTCAGAGTAAAGCAAGTCAGAAAAAGAAAAACAAATGCATTAACACATACAGGTGGGAACTGGGAAAATGGTACAGATGAACTTATTTGCAAAAATAGAAACACAGACATAGAGAACAAATGTATGGACACAGAAGGGGAAAGGTGGGTGGGATGGATCAGGAGATTGGGGTTGGCATATATACACTGCTATGTATAAAACAGATACCTAATGATGTAAAGCACAGGAACTGGACTCAACGCTCTGTGGTGACCCAGATGGGACAGAAATCCAAGGAACAGGGGATAAATGTATGTGCATGGCTGGTTCACTTTCCTATACAGCAGAAACTAACACAACATTATAAGGCAACTATATGTCAATAAAAATTAAAATTAAAAATACCTTCTTTCTAACCTATTTTACAGGTGGGTAAGGAGGGAGGATGAATGCCAAGTCCTTTTAAAGAATTTCATAGACCTTAAACACATCTACTTTGCAAGGCCTCACTAGACAGCATTTCAATCATATTACAAATTTGCCTACATCTTACATTAAATGGCTCTTTTGCTATAAACATTTTTGAGAAAATTTCTAAATTTTGCTTCTGAAATTATTTGGCAATAAGTGACTTATTTAATTTCTGATTGGATGTGATTTCTTGGCAATTTACATACTCAGAGGCTTTTGAAAGTGGAAAATTTTAATCTACCAGCGTTTTCAGAAGTAATGAAATCTCTATGAACACGAAATTTAACAATTAGCAATATTGACAAAGTAGCACACTGTGGGGGAAGTTTTTTAAATATTCATTAATTTCAACTTCGCTGCTTTCTCTTCGCATTTTGGAGACAATAATTTTTTTCCAAGTCTCAGACATGTTTGTAGACCCTTAAAAAACTTGAAGATCCTAGAATGACTCTGGGCCGAATGTATTAAAAACACATTTTTCTTGCAATGAAGTCTAACTGGGATTGGCCATGATTACCTTCCAACTCCAGGCTCCCTGACACAGTAAAATGAAAGATGCTAAGTGTAACAAAACCCCACCCACTCAGAAGGCTCTCATCTGGTTTGAGGTTGCTGATCTGCAGAGCCCCTCGTCTCATTCACACCATATCCACTTTATTTGTAAGGTAAACAAAAGTGCCATCTTCCAAGCGTGACTCATTTCAACTTATATGAAAAGTCTCCCCTCCCAACACTTCGCTATCATTTCCCTGAGGTAATTAAAAAAAAAAAGTAATAAAAGTTAGCCTACCTGCTGGTCCTCCGAGGACCACAATGTGATTGAAGGAGCACTAAATGTACCCCAAAGCCCTGAGGAAAGTTTTCTTGATAATATAACAAAGTTAGAGCCAATGGTGGCAGAGCTAGTTTTATTGAAACTGCAGAATAAACTGCTGACTTTCAATTAGTTACATACGTATTAAAGATCATCAGCATATCTTTGCAACAATCATCTGTATGGACAAAAGGTTTCACAAAAAATTTAGCCCTCTACCCCCTTCCAGAGATTTGGCAACATGGGAATAACTACCAACCACAGATCCTGGAAAAGGGATGAATACTAATCTCTCTGGCTGCACTGTGTCGGGCTCCTTGTCTGTGCACTTTACTCCTTCTCTGCACACTTTACACACGTGTGTGGGAATGCCATGTTTATGTTTCTTTCAATCCCCATCACCTAGTCCAGCACCTGACACATTAGCCACTCAAGAAATACTTGCTGAGTGAATAAACGAAAATTTCAGTGGTTCCAAGACCATACCTTCCAGATTATCATCAGGACAATCCTACCTTTGAGGTTCTTACAGGTGCTCCCCATCCAAAATCTCCTGATGAGCGTCTGGGTCACATCAAGGGCTCCATGAGTCTATGCCTCTGTTTGCACCATTGTCGGTCTCCTGGCCTCACCATCCTTCCCAAAGCCCCTGTCCACCACTTAAATCAGATACTCTGCAGTTCTGGGACTCCCAACTTCCTGGAACAAGGCTAACACTGTCACATCAAGCCTCGTGGGAGGAAGAAGACACTTGCTTTCCTGAGCATTTTCTAGTCATGACATGCATGCATGCTAAGTCGCTTCAGTTGCGTTGACTCTTTGTGACTGTAGCATGCCAGGCTCCTCTGTACACGGGATTTTCCAGGCCGGACCACTGAAGTTGGTTGCCATACCCTCTTCCAGGAGATCTTCCTGACCGAGGGATCAAATCCATGTCTCTTATACCTCCTGCACTGGCAGGCAGGGATAATAAATGTTCAGCTTATTTCAGGAGTGTTTTTGGTAGCAAGTCAGGAACTTAACAGGTGAAGGCTATTCTCCTTAAACCCTGTAAAACACTAGGGTGGGTCAGGCCACCCATCCATCAACACCCTGTTTACAAGGGATGGAAACCTCATCACCAGCAGCAGCCCTACTCTCAAACAAAACTTAGTCCCCGAGTTAGAAGTCAATTTAGCCATGAGCACTAGACAAGCTCATTTCCTTCTCGAATCCTCTGTAATAGTCCATTTCCCAGATATCAGAAGCAACCCAGTTTCATCACGCTATTTCCTCTCTTCCAAAGAGTTACCTCTCGGTCCTTCCTTTTTCAAGATTAGGGCTTTGTAGTTCCAAGAAAACATCTTGGTTGCACATGCTTTTAAAACATCAGTCATCTATTCACCTGTGCCTTCAACAAACTACTCAGTGAAGGCCCATTATGGCAGTGGCTGTGTTAACTGCTGGGGATGCCACTGTGAGCAACACACAGACTTGGTCCCTGCCCTCATGGAGCTCACGATCCAGTGGAAAAATCCAGATGCTGGTCAAATAAACACAGAAACAGGTATGAAATGGATCAGAAACAGAGCAAGCGCTCTGTAGGGAAGAGATATGGCTTGATACACAGTGAGTTGCAGATGGCTTCCAGGGGGAGTGCCTGGGCTCTAAGGAGTGAACAGGAGTTGATGCGTAGGTAATATGGATTAAAGTGGTTCAGCACGAAACACAGCCTGTCCAAAGGCCCTGTGACAGTGTGCCCCTCCCAGAGAGTGAGGAGAAGTGGAATATGAGGCTAAAGAGATGATCAGGGCCCTAGCCATGTGAGACACTGGGAACCATGTTGAGGATTTTGGCCTTTATCTTAACACAGAGTCATCGGAAGGTAACAAGCCCTTGTTCAGTTCAGTTCAGTTCAGTTCAGTTGCTCAGTCGTGTCCAACTCTTTGCGACCCCATTAACCGCAGCACGCCAGGCCTCCCTGTCCATCACCAACTCCCGGAGTCCACCCAAACCCATGTCCATCGAGTTGATGATGCCATTCAACTATCTCATCCTCTGTCGTCCCCTTCTCCTCCTGCCCTCAATCTTTCCCAGCATCAGGGTCTTTTCAAACAAGCCCTTGATTAACCAAAATACTTCAGTCAGCTAGATCCTTCTCTGCACTTGCCTTTTAGGGAAAAGGAGTCAAGACATCAAAAGATGAGATTTCAGTTTAAATTGTTTCCAGCATCTGCCTCAGGTCAATCCATCTCAAAAGCTAGATTAATTGCTCCTGTTAACCATTCAGCATGTGCCAGGCATTGTGATGATGTACAATCTATAAACAGCATCACACTTAATCCTAAAAACAAGGTTTAGGTCCTATCACTATCCTCATTTTACAGCTGAGGAAACTGAGGTCCAGAGAAATCAGTAACTTGCCCCAAAAGGCACAGTAAATGCCAGAGCCAGGACTCAAGCCCACAGGATTCTCTCTCCAAAGCATCCACGCCGCTGCCTCTGGGGTCCTGGGAACTAAGAGAGATTTTCAGAATTACAAGATGTATGTGCTGAAGTTTCTTAATCATCAAAGAAGGTCTAGAAAGACGAGGTGTGTGAAGGAAGGATGTTTTAGACAAAAGGACAGCATGGAGGCGTGAGCTCACAGGATAACACTCATAGATAGGGCAGGGAGGGGGCTTCAAGCAGAAAGGAACTGGGGAGACGTGGTCAGACTACAGCGCTCCTGGGTGTGCATGAAGGAACACCACAGAGACTCTGGCGTCACTAGCCATGAGGCGGCCACAGACACACAGGGTTATATAAAACCTTCATGTTTCCCGAGTACAGCCCACTTGCAGATCGCAGCAAGATACTTCATCAAACCTCTGCCTGCACTTTGAGCTTAAAGATGGTACATTGTCGTCAATCAGCGTCAATGTGGGGAGGAGACAGGCACAGAGCAAGAGACATGTCACCCACTTTATAATAAACGCGTCCGGGGGAGGGAGCTGGCCAGCGATGGATGGCCTCCAGAGTCTGAGACGCCACATCAGCAGTGGCGGGGAGGGGGGAGTGGACAGTGGGACATACAAGACATCGGCTGGAATAACAAGTCATAACTTCAACAAGCCAGAGGGGTTCTTTCTTTTCTTCCTTGTTGATCTGAGCCCTGGAGAAATGCCACAACAATTCACAGAAAGAACAGTTCAAGGTAGACAGCGCTGAGATATTATTTCTGCCAGCTCATTTTAGTTCATTTGGTTAACATTTTGCATTTGCAAGTTGACGTGGTTTAATAATAACTGTCAGTGTTGATGATAAACGCCATCATGATGGCGCAAATACCCTTCTGGGCCTGAGGGGTGGTGGTGGAGTGGGGGCTGACTTCCCTGTCTCCTGTCCTTTCAGTTGTTATTAATAATGATGATGATGATTCTCATTTGTATAGCTTTGTGATTTCAGAGAGCTTTAGGCTTTCTGCGAGCTTTCAGCCACGTTACTTCATTTGTTCCCACCACAATATGCAGTATCTTTTCTGTCTCCCTCTGGAAACCTGAAGCTTGATTGGGTCAGAGAAGGCCATACAGTTCACAAGTCTATATACAAACAAGAACTTTGCTGCAGGTGACTCAGATGGTAAAGAATCCGCCTGCAATGTGGGAGAACTTGCTTCCATTCCTGGGTTGGGAAGATCCCTTAGAGAAGGGCATGGCAACCCACTCCAGTTTTCTTGCCTGGAGAATCCCCATGGGCAGAGGAGCCTGATGAGCTGCAGTCCATGGGGTCGCAAAGAGTCGGACACGACTGGGTGACTAAGCACAGCACACACATACCAACAGGAGCCACACGCCTGCAAAATGCATGCAGGTCACATAAACAATGAAAGAGGCAGGGGTGGAAAGCAGTGGAGGATGGTGGGGTCTGCGACAAACTGGAGTGCACGCCCATGAAGAAAGCGGGGGGCAGCCGCTGCTTATTTTGTGTCCACCAACTGTTTTCATGTGGAAACATGGGCCCAATGCTACCAGACCTCCTAATATACTAAGAGAAGCTAAAAGGCCAGGTGTTATTTGAATCTTCCAATTATTAGATGATAGAAACTGGATTTTTTAAACACCATACCAATCAAACAAAATACACCTGAGGACTGGAAGCAGTCCTTGCGTTCCCCCTGCCTGTGATCTCTAGAGCCACACCTAGAGGGATTTGTTAAGTTGAAACTTTATGGAGTTGACAAAAAGGGTTAATAATGATCAACCAAGCCACATTCAAAAGAACAACTCTGTAGTTTTACATGTACTGGGAGTCACTTGGCTTTCAATGATTCAAACTGACTTAAACAAAAGGATAAATGATAGCTTTTTTAAAAGGCTAAGCAACCAAACCATTTGCTGTTGTTTTCAGTCACTCAGTCGTGTCTGACTCTTTGCAACCCCATGGACTGCAGTACACCGGGCTTCCTTGTCCTTCAGTGTCTCTCAGAGTTTATTCAAATTTATGTCCATTGAGTCAGTGATGCCATCCAACCATCTCATCCTCTGTCACCCCCTTCTCCTCCTGCCTTCAATCTTTCCCAGCGTTAGGGTCTTCTCCAATGAGTGAGCTCTTCGAATCAGGTAACCAAAGTACTGGAGCTTCAACTTCACCATCAGTCCTTCCAATGAAGATTCAGGGTTGATTTCCTTTAGGATTGACTGGTTTGATCTCCTTGTGGTCCAAGGCAGAGGTAGGCTTTGGGAACAGCTGGAACCAGGAGGCTGCAATTCATCAGAGCTCACATGTCCCTGTCTTCCATCTCTGTTTCCCCCTGCACACGAGTCATCTCTCCCGCTGCAGGCTGGCCTCCCCTCCAACCACCAAAGTTTCCGAGTTTCACACTGCGGGCCTTCCATCCTCAGGGAAGTGCTGATCAACAACAGAAAATTCTCCCTACCCCATTCCTGGGGAAGAATTACAACTGTGTCAAGCTAGTGCTGGTGCCTATATCCGGACCAAACACCAGGGGTGATAAAGACGGGTATCTTAACGGGCCAGCTTCAGTAAGGTGCCCTCCTTTGAGCTGGTTCATTTTGGCCAGAGGATCAACATGGAACAACATAGCAGCCACCACCACAGCCATGTGGAGAGCACGGCTGTTACAGGAGAGGGGAGGGATTCTGGATACAAGTGGGTTCAGTCCCCATTACAGACAGTGAGCGAAGGGGAGGAGCTGTAGCAGCCACCCAGTCCGGCTGCACAGACCTCTCCCAGCGGCCAGGCTCTTGGCTCTTGACGGTGCACCACTGAGCCTTCCCAAGTCTCCCCTGACCAAAAAGAGCTGCCCTGCCCAAGGTCACACCCCCAGGGAGCAGTCCTTAGCTCATAGTGGGTCGATGTCAGGCACCAGGTGGCAGTCTTTCCCAGCGTCAGAGCTCTCAGGGGGATTAGCTGAGTTCTCCATGGCTACCTCCTCACAGTCAGCTGCTCCGTTCACCTAATCCTGCTTCCCTGCTTCATAGGTGTGACCCCCTGGCCACCTTCTCCAGGCAAGTCCCCATCCCAGACTCGGTTCCCAAGAAACAGCACCTAGGAGACTGGATACCCAGAGGCGGCCCGGGAATCAGACTCCACAATGCGCTCTGGGACAGCTCGCCCGTTGGCTGGCTGGCTGGCAGTCAGGGCCCTGTGGCTGGAGGAAGATGGGAAAGTAATTTCTCTTGGAAGACTGCAGCAGCAGAATTGTTAACCTTCCCTCTAGAGGGGACCTGGAGGGGGTACTGGTGGAGGGGTGTGTGTGATAGCTTGGGAATTTGAGAGGTTCAGGAGAAACTGTATCAGGTCCAGGCTTGATACACATGGAGACAGAGACAAATCTCATTCAACTCAATCCCCAGCACAGGACCCAACCAGGGAATGTGGCTCAGCCATTTATGCTGAGAAGCATCTCCCTTTCCAGGCTCAGTCTCCTGGTGTGCAAAAATGGAGTCCCTTCCAAGCCAGAAACTTCCTAAGTCTAAGAATGGAATAGACGGGTGGACTTAATGGACCGAGAGTCATAAGCCTGAGGTGAGGTGGGCATTGCTCACTCCTGCCCAGGGCAGGCGAAGGGCAGAGGAGGCCTGGGCTCCAGCCATGAGCCTACCAGCCCATTCTGTCCACCAACCACCCAAAACTCTTCTGCTGCAGACCCCCAGCAATTGGTCCTGGGACCAGCACATAAGAGATGCTCAGAGGATGTGGTTGAAGCTCTTTACTGATTAAAAGACACGTTCTCATCTGTCATCACTCAAGACTCTCATGAGCACCACTCAAGGCCTTCTGGACTTGCCTGGTGGTCTGCCTTCCAATGCAGGGGACGTGGGTTTGATCCCTGGTCAGGAAGCTAAGATCCCACATGTCACAGGGCAACTACATCCGGACGCCGCAATTACTGAGCTTTTTTCCCCCCACTTCACAAATGAGAAGCCTGCGGCTCTGGCAGCTCAGTGGCTTGTCCCAGGTCATGTGGCCGAAAAAGACACAGAGCCAGGATTTGAACCCTGGCCCCTCACCTTCATCCCCTGACCACATCTGAGGCCAATCTGGATGGAGAATGGGCATGTGGACTATGCTGCACTCTCCAGGGAGACAAGCCAGGGACGCATTTGTGTATCTGTCCCTGCCCAGAGGATCTCCATTCAACTCACTGGGTTCTCACCCAAACCAGCTTCTACACCTCCACCCCATCACCATCCAGGGCTTTTCCAGGCCCTTCCTGCCCACCATGCCCCTCCTCATACACCCAACTCCTCTCATTCGTCAAGGTTCCACTGGAGTCTGGACTCCCCGCTGACTGCTTCCTGGATTCCAGCCTCCTTCCTTAACCTTGGCCTCTAGATTCTGACAGGCCGGGGTCTCAGGCCTGGATGAAATGATCTCTGCAGGGCCCACGCTCCCTGGGTGTATATTTGGGGAACTCTCTTCATATTTCATCAAGGCATTAGACCTCCAAGAGAGACTGGTAGCTTCTTGCCCACAGAGCTGGGTTGAGACTGAGGAGGTATGCTATAAGGACTGAATGTGGCCCCCTCCTCAAAATAGGAATGTTAAAACTCTAATCCCCAATATGATGATATTCAGAGATGAGGCTGTTGGAGACTAGGGTTAGATGACATCATGAGGGTGGGGCCTCACAGTGGGGTTTATGGCGCGCGCTCTCTCTCTCTCTGTGTGCCATGTAACGACACAGAGAGAAGGTGGCCATCTGCAAGCCAGGAAGAAAGCTCTCACCAGGAACCAAACAGGCCAGCACCTTGATCTTGGATTTCTAGCCTTCAGAACTGTGAGAAATAAATGTCTGTGGCTTAAGCTGCCCAGTCTATGGTACTTTGTCCTGGCAGCCCCTGCAGACTAAGACAAGCTGGCTTTCACTCTCCCGTGAGGTCTAGCCCAGTACTGTGCACACAGCCGATTTCGACTTTGTTCAACACTGGTGGGAAGCCTCAAGACAGGGAGGTGCAGTGGGGGGGTGGTGGGAGGAGGAGGTAGGGTCAGACAGAGGCTGTCCAGACACAGCCTCCTGGCAGAGTCCCCAGGAGCCCTGGGAGCAGCTGGCTGCGCCTCCCTGGAGCACCCTGCACCCGCCCATCCCCACACCTCCCAGCCCGACAGCCGCCCAGCCCTCCGCCAGCTCTTCCCTCAGACACTGACAGGTGCGAACCTCTTCCCTCGCCACCCCCAGGACAGTCAGATGGCACCTGCCACCACATGCGGAGCCAGCACCCTGCCTGCCTGGACCCCAGGCTCAGCCTGATCCCAGCCTGCTTCAAAAGCAGACCCTCAGCAAAGCCCGAGGAAAACTGAGCTTCCCTGCCAGCCGGTCCTGTGACAGCAGATGACCGAGAACTCAGGAAAGGGGTGTGGCTGGGCCGTGAGGGACCTCAGACCAGCTCTCTCTCTCCCATTAACAAGCTGGAGAAGGGTCTGCACTGTGCAGGTCTGTGGAAAGAGGCTGAGGAAAGACATGAATGGGAAAAGAGTGAGGAGACCCTGTGAAAAATACCTTCAGGGTCACTCATATGTTGTACGCTTTGGTAGCCTTGCTTCAAGAAAAATTAACCTTTCACCTGCCCCCAAGCTTTTTGAGATTTTCATGGGGTCTTTTATACAGTAGTCCACATGGAAAGAAAAGTCAGCCTTGCAGCCACAGAGCTATGACCACTTTTATTGGGCTGATGGAGATTTACATCATGAGGGAGTTCATGTTTCTGGAAGACAGGGAAGTTTCCTAGTGGAACCCCAAATTTGGCTTCACAAATGTAATCTTATTTAACCTTTTTTCCTAGTCAAATGTAGTCTTATTGAGATATAATCAATAAGCAACATTGTATAATTTTAGGGCATATAACCAGATGACTTGATGTGCATCTGTACAATAGTCCAATGACCATCAGTGTTGCAAACACCTCCACACGTGACTTAACTTGAACTTGCTTGGCCTTTCTCAGGATACCGGCTTCCAGACTAGCCTTGTTAAATTTCCTTTCTTTTAGCAAATATCACACCGATACTTCTGTTAAGAAAAAGTTCACATGAAGATGGGAGGCTCAGTGGTTGACAGACTAAGATAACTCAGGAGGTGGGCGAGTCCAATCCTCTCCTGACCAGGATTCATTCTGCATCTTAAACTGAGACACATTCTTCCAGAATTCTTTGCTTTGACATGAGTGTTTAAACCAATTCCACCCTCATGACCTAATGACCTCCCAAGGACTGCACACACCAAACACCATTATATTGGGGGTTAGGGCTTCAATGTATGAATCTGGGGGGGGATCAAATATTCAACCTCTGGTAGTTGGCAAGACTCTGAAGAAGTGCAGGTCAAAACAGAAGCAAGGCTGAGGGAGTGCGGTGTGGCCTTTAGAGTCAAACAGTCCTGAGACCTGGAGACCACACGGAAGGTGGGGCGAACAGTCAGTCTGTGTTCAAACTCCCGCTCTATGCCTATTGTCCCCAGGATCTGGACAAGCCATGCAACCTCTCTGAGCCTCAGTATCCTCAACTGCATAACGGAGATAACAGTTCATGAGTGTTTGTGAGGATAAGATGAACATTCTGCTTCTGCTGCCAAGCCAGGGACATGTTGTGAGTAAACTCAAAGCTCTTTTCTTGCTGCAAAAACTGACCTCTAGGGAAAAAAATTGTCTCGTCTAGCCATTACAGAATATTGCTTTCTCTCATAACCTGATGTGCTACAGAAACATCCAATGAGGAAGCCAGCAGGTATTGAAAAGTCAATTATAAGATAATTGTTAATCACTCTAAGTCCAGCCGGTTCCCAGGGAAGCACAGGCATGGACATCCTGAGCCTCTGAGCCAGGCTCCCAGTGCCCAGGCCTTCTGCTTCGGCCATGGCCAGGGCTCTGTCTCCAGGGAAAGGCGTTTGATACAAGAAAAAAACTTTCATTATCTTTGCCCTGAAGCACCAGCAACTGCCCACAAACAGCAGGGTGTAGAACGATGGGTAGTGAGAAATGATCATTGTGTTTCCTCCTCGGTGGTTAGTCCGTTTAGAAACGGGTAGATTCAGAGAAGTGATTCTTTGTTCAGTCCCTCCACCTCTGTGATACCAGAGATGAACTGGTGACCAAGCTTGACCATCCACTGGTGGGGGGCAGAGGCTGTATTGCACCAAGTTCAGATGGAGGACCACATCTCCACCAGGCCTCCTGCCATCAGGGGAAGCTGGGGGCTTGGGTGAGTCCATTGTGGGGGACTGTCACCCTCCACCCCCTGTAGCCCTGCAGCTCCCCAAGTCCGTGGCTTTGACCCTGGAAGTCAGCGAAGCTCACTTGTTTGTTTACTCAGTGTTTATTGAGCACTTACAGTAATGCCAAGACCAAGCTGAGCTAAGAGGATTCAGAAGTGACAAAGATAGACGATCCTTGCCCTCCCAGAACTCGTCCTACTACCGGGGTTCTCAGCCTTAGCACTCTGGACATGTTGGCTCAGATCACTCTTTGTTGTGGGGGCTTCCGGTGCATTGACGATGGTCAGCAGCATCCCTGGTCTCTACCTACCGAACAACAGTAACACCTCCAGTTATGACAACTGAAAACATCTCAAAAATTGCCAAATGTCCCCTGGGGGTCAAAATGCACTCTGCCTGCCCACAGCTGAGAACCCCTGTAGTGATGGGAGAGGCAACACAGTGGAAAGAACACAAGCTGTGAAACTAGATGGGCCTGGGTTCTCCCCCCTAATTTGCTGTTTGACCATAGAGGAATTACTTACTTCTCTGAACCATAGTTTCCTTACTAGTAAAGTATGGGTAGTAGTCATACTTTTGCCAGGTTATTAGGAGAACTAAAGATCAAACGTATAAAGTACTATGGTAGACTCTGTCGACAGTCACCCAAAAGCCATCCTCCCCACCATAGCTCCTCTTGCTAACGGAACCCCAGTTCTACTTAGGGATTCTTATCTCAGGAAAGCTGGCTCAGTGCCTTGTGGGAAGTGGTCATGTGACCCAGGACTAGCCAACGAAATACATATAAGGGGCATCTGAAGGTGGGGACCCTCTGGGGTAGGTCTCTCTCTCTCTGATAAGAAACAGGCTGATAGTGGGAATATGCAGTATGATGCAGGGAGCTCAAATCCAGTGCTCTGTGATGACCTAGAGGGGTGGGATGGGGTGGGAGGTAGGTTCAAGAGGAAGGGGACATATGTATGCCTATGGCTGATTCATACTGATGGATGGCAGAAACCAACACAATACTGTAAAGCAATTATCCTCCAATTAAAATTTAACTGAAAAAACAAAGATGTTGATAAAGTGTGGTGAATTTAAAATACGTGCATAAATTCTTTCATACTCCTTCCTTCAAAACGTTGAAACCACTTCCCTTCCTCTTGCGTGTGGGCTATACTTAGTGCATGCATGCGTGCTAAGTCTCTTTAGTCGTGTCTGACTCTAGGTGACCCTATGGACTGTAACCCACCAGGCTCCTCTGTCTAATAAGATTCTCCAGGCAAGAACACTGACGTGGGTTGCCATGTTCTTCTCCGGGAGATTTTCCAGTCCCAGAGACTGAATCTGTGTCTCTCATGTCTCCTGCACTGGCAGGTGGGTTCTTTACCACTAGCACCACCTGGGAAGCCCAAAAATTTAGTGACTCGATTCTAATGAACAGAATATAGCAGAAGTGACAATGTGTGACTTCCAAGATTAGAATGTGAAAGGTATTTCAGTCTCAGATGGCTCCGGGGGACATGGCCGCCATGTTGTAAGGACACCCAAGCAACCCTGTGGAGAATCCCACATGAAGAGGAATGAAGGCTTCTAGATGACAGCCAACCCAACTTGCCAGCCATGTGTGAAAGTCACACTGGAACAGATCCTCCAGCCCTGATCAAGCCTTCAGAACACTGCAGACCCAGCCGACATCTTAACTGAAACCTCACGAGATATACCAAAGTAGAACCACCCAAGTAAAGTGCTGAATTCCTGGCCACAGACAATAAATGTTTATCGTTTCAAGCTTCAAAATTTTGGAGTAATTTGTTATGCAGCAATGGATAACTAACACAAGAAAGAATATGAACCCTCACAGGATCTATCTTGCCTTTGAATCTCGACAGATGAGGACATGGGGTTAGAGCCGTGGCAGCCATCTTGAAGCCAACAGCGGGAGGCCAGGAGCATCCCTGTGATGCTAACCGGAGCCAAAAACAATTTCTCAAGTCTCCATGAATTCCAACCCCTCTCAACTCCTCACCAGGTGCATCCACATCTTGAACTGGAGGGACCCATGTTGATGAAGGGTGGAGGGCAGCAAACTGAGAAACTCTGAAGCTGTTACCTTTTGCCCTTTATTCTGAGAGCCCTTGACAGGCCAGGATAGACTTCCATGCTCTGAGTCATCCTGGGCTGCCATAACTAAAAAAAAAAAAAAATCACAGACTGGGTGGCTTAACCAACTGACATTTATTTTCTCAAGTTCTGGAGGTCAGGGTGCCAGCATGGTCGGGTCTGGTAAGGGCACTACTGCTGGCCTGCAGACAGCCGCCTTCTTGCTGTGTCCTGACATGGAGGAGAGAAAGAGAGCTCTGGGGTCTCTCCCTCTTCGTGTGTGTGTGCGCGCGCGTGTGTGTGTGTGTGTGCACGCGTGCGCATGTGCTCAGTTGTGTCTGACTCTTTGTGACCCCATGGACTGTAGCCCGCCAGGCTCCTCTGTCCATGGGATTCTCCAGGCAAGAATACTGGACATGGTAGCCATTTCCTACTTCAAAGGATCTTCCCCAGCCAGGGATCGAACCCAGGTATCTCCTGCTTTGGCAGGCAGATTCTTTACCGCTAGTGCCACCTGAGAAGCCCCTTCCTCTTCTTATAAGGGTACTAACCCCATCAGGAGGGTGCTATCCTCATGACCTCATCCAAATTTAATCACCTCCCCAGAGCTCCATCTCCAAATACCTTCATACTAGGAGTGAGGTATTTGTGAGGGACGCAATTCAATCCATGGCTCATGACAGATCACAGAAACCTCAATTTTCTTTTCTCTAAACTAGAAAACAACAGTGCAATCCCCTTTCCCAGCCATTATCTTATTTATGAAGGGCTATAGCAGTTCTAAAATTGAGAGGCATGTTTCTTTTAACAAGTGAGCATGCTAAATCACTTCAGTCGTATCCAACTCTTTGCAACACTATGGACTATAGCCTCCAGGCTCCTCTGTCCATGGGATTCTCCAGGCAAGAAAACTGGAGTGGGTTGCCATGCCTTCCTCCAGGTGATCTTCCCAACCCAGGGATCAAATCTACATCTCTTAAGTCTCTTGCACCGGCAGGAGTGTTCTTTACCACTAGCACCACCTTCTTTAACAGGCATACTGGACCTCAACTGGCCAAAAAGAAGGCAATAAAAGCAAAACAAAACCACTGTGTTCATGTTCAAAAGATGTCAAGTAAGGGATGGGGGAAGACAGCAGAGTTAAAGTTTCCTGTTTTATTTATTCTGATTCTGTTTTAATGTTGAGCCTCCTTCTAGCAACTGATTAACTCGGGCTGTGGGGCCAACAGCCTGGGTTCAAAACTGGGTCAGCCCCCCATTCATTGGTGGTGACCTTGAGTTATTTCACCTCTCAGTGCCCCAGTTTCTTCACCTACATTATGGATGTAAGTTCAAGGAGGTGCTTAGGATGGTGTCTGGAAGCCAGTAAACATTTAATCTCATGGTGGCTATTTATCACTTGTTACTGTCAGTATTTTTATTATTTCTAAGGAAGGCAGGAGGCCAGCAGCCAGACCACGGATTGCTGAACCCCACAAGGAGTAGCCCAGAGAACTGGCAGAAGATCACAGGACTGGGAAGCTGTAGGTAGCTCCCAATGCTAGGCCTGTAACCTTTCAATGCTCAGAAGGTAGAGAATCTGACTGCAATGTAGGAAACCCAGGTTCGATGCATCGGGAAGATCCCCTGGAAAAGGGAGTGGCTACCCACTCCAGTATTCTTGCCTGGAGAATTTCATGGACAGAGGAGCATGGCAGGCTATAGCTCATGGGTTGCAAAGAGTCAGACATGACTGAGCAAATAACAGTTTCACTCAGTTGTCAGTTGCCTCATCTACAAAATGTGAGTAGTGATTACCATCCTAGAGGATCACAAAGAAGGTGCTGGAAGCTTGAAACAGTGTACTGGACACACATACTGTTAGCTCCCCAGGCTCTGACACCACTGGGATTATGAGCTGGAGTTTCAAGCATGAGACAGATTATGTCCAGGTTTCTGAGGACAATGAAGACTGTCTTCAGTGGCAAGATGAAAAAGCTGCCTAAGAAATATTCTGAACACAAAAATTGTATGAAATTCAAATTTCAGTGTCCATAACTAGGCCCATTCATTTACCTGTTATCTGTGGCTACTTGCATACTATGACAGCAGAGCTGAGTAGTTGCTATAGAGACTTGTAAGGCTGCAAAGTTAAAATATTTACTATCTGGTTCTTCAAAGGAAAAGATCCCTGGTCTAAGCCAGAAGTTCTCAAACTTAGTGTCCATCAGAGTCATCTGGAAGGCTTATTCAAACACAGATTGTGGGCCTCATCCCAGGGTCTCTCAGTCAACAGGTTGGAGGGTGGAAGAGGTGGGTATGTGGCTAGAATCTGTATTTCTAACAAGCTCCCAGGAGATGCTAATGAGGTAGGTCTGAGACTCACACTTTGAGAACCACTGGTCCATGCTGATCATGGTAATTCCACTTCCCTTGCCAGTGACTGGCTTAGAAAAGGGCATGTGGTCTACGGCCATACCACCCTGAACGCGCCCGATCTCGTCTGATCTCGGAAGCTAAGCAGGGTCAGGCCTGGTTAGTACTTGGATGGGAGAAAAGGGCATGTGATATAGTTCTGACCAATGAGACTCAAAGGGAAGTCAGCTGGGGGGGTGCTTCTGGGAAAGTGATCCAAAAAAGCACAAGTAGAAAGACTGGGTTCTCTCCTCCCCTTTTGGTATCATCTTGAGACCAAGAAGGGCCCCCTGAGGACTAAAGGTATGTGCTGTGGAGGGCTAAAGAGCAGAAAGGTGAAGAGAGACTGGATCGGCCATTACACTGTGAGGCCCTTGAATGAACCAATCGCAGGGTCACCCTCTGTGAAGCAGTAGCCACCACTGTTGTCCAAGCCCCTTCCGGTCAGGTTCTTAATGATTCAGAGTCAAACACACCCTACGTGGTCCCACTCTGCGCAGCCCTGTGGCAGGTTCCAACTCCACCCCCCACACTGGGAGACACCACCAACCCTGGGCTGTGAAGGTCGGGGTCAGGAACACAGGCTGCATTCCCACCATCCTACAAGGGCGAGGGCAGACCTGGGGTAGAAGAAAGAGCATTATCTGGAGGCCACCAAACCCCAGGTTGGAGCCTTATTTTCACCACTCAGCGGCTGTGTGACCAGAACACTGCTGACCCCACGCTCCAGGATGCGGCCTGTCCATCAGTGTGGTTTAACGCGGCAGCTCTGTCTGGGGATCTGGGCAGGTTACTTTCCTCTCTGAACCAAGAGTAAGCATTAGAGCCGGCATCTGGCGACCACTCACCAGGTCCCGGGCACTGTGGAAGCCCTTCACCTCCATGAGCCCATTTCATTCTCACACATCCCTAGGAGGTGGGACCATTGTTCCCCTGACCTTACAGCTCAAGAAACTATGGCTCTGGGAGGTTAAGTGGCTGAGCCCAAGGCCGCACCACTTGTAAGTGCAGTCAGGATCCCAACTCAGGTCGGTCTGGCTCACGCACCCACAAGTTCTAGTTCCACACTGTAAGGTTAGATTAAGCAGCAGAATGTCCACAGGGAACCTGAGCACATGTCGGAAGTTTAGGAACATCACTGCATCTGAGTGTCTAATACGCTCCTTCCTCTCTCATCCCCCACCACTCAGTGAAGAGAAGGGGGCGGCATGTTGACGCCACTTTCAGAAGATGCCCAGCTCTGGCCAGTCTGCCTGAGTGAAGCTGACAGGAGCATCAGGGGAAATATCAGGGATGACTCAAGATGTGGCCCCAAGGAGCCCTACCTCCCTGAGAACCGCGGCGGAGGCGTGACGGCCTGGTGCAGGCCAGCCCAGCATCTCATTCACGGGCTGGGGCTCCCGCCACAGGCTGCCCTTACCTGCCGGTTTTCCGTGCCTGGCTGAGCATCCCCCGCCGCCCCCCTCTGGTGTCCAGGTGTCTAATCAGCCCCGGCGAGCCTGCCCCGGAGAGCCGGCTGTTTGCCTTGCCCCTCTGGAGGGCAGGCAGAGGCGGCAGAACGGGCAGCAATTCCGGAGCCGTCACAACTCCTGGCTGAAACCAAACATGACAGATTTACCATTGGGCAGGCTGTTCCATTTATTATTTAATGCTTGCAATAAATATTTGCATGACCCAGCACTGGAGGGAACGCTCTGTGATAACTCACTGCGTTTCCCTGCCAAACACCACCACAATCGGATTCCAAAGCCGCAGCAGAGAATATTTCATGCTATTCTAAAGAGCGGGGCGATGGCCCTCTGGTAGAAAACATTCTCGCGTCCATCTCCAAAGAGGGAAGAGGCAGCAGGGAGACCTCATTCCAAGAAGCAACTAGAGGAGAAGGGGGATGAAGATGCCGGCACACACGCTCTCGGAGACTGCCGTGCACCAGGCTCTGTGCTCCGAACTTCATTCCCTTGTTTAACGTGGATCTTAAGGGCAGAACTGCCAGACTAAGCAAATAAAACTCAGTTAAAGCCGAGATTCAGATAACAATAAATACATTTTAGTACCGTATATCTCCTGCAATACTAGAAAGTTATTCGATGTTGATCTAAAATCCAGACTTAACTGGAGACCCTGTTTTTCTCCGGAAACCTTAACTGAAGTTATGTCCAATAGTGACTGAATAGCAAAGGGGATTTATTTTCAACTGGGGTGGGGGGGTGGTGGTCAGGGAAGGGTCCTCTAAGAAGGTGACACTTGAGCAGAGATGTCAACAAAGGAGACATCGTGACAAGGGAATAGGGTTCCAAGCAGAGAGAAGAGCCCATAATTACAATAATGATAACACTGAAATCGTGGAAAGGATGTGAGCATTTGAGGAACAGAGGGAGGCCACATGAGTGGGGCTAAGTGAGGAGGGGGAATGACAGGCAGACCATACGGGGCCTGTGGTGACAATAAAGAATTTGGATGCTATTCTAAGGCAAAGAGAAGCCACTGAAGGGCTTTGCAGCTGGAAGTGGCCAGATTGGGGTCTGACTCCAGCTGCCTGGATTTCTGAATCCAGCAGTGACACAGAGGACCTGACATTGGCCAGAAGGAGAAAGAACAAGAAGAGGAGAAACTGCTTTAAAGGAGAGCAGGTCAGGTCTTGCAGGAAATGTTCACATAGTAACAAACTAGCAGCTTCAACAGAAACCCCCCAATGTCTTGCCAGAGTTGTTCTCCCAGACAGGCAGCCTGAGGGAGGGGGGCACTGCTGGTGACAACGCTATCAATTTCCATTTTGCTCTTGCCAAGTACAGAAAAGGACATTTCAAAGACTTTCAAAAATAACTTCCAAACAACTCAAGGGTGGGAAGAAAAAAGGAAAAAAAAATATAGTTGGCCTGCACAAGAATAATCAAAATACGTAGTACAAATAAAAGCAACTGCATTTACATACACCACATTATCTGATCCTTCAGTTCAGTCGCTCAGTGGTGTCCGACTCTTTGCGACCCCATGGACTGCAGCATGCCAGGCCTCCCTGTCCATCACCAACTCCCAGAGTTGTAAGAACCTGAACCTCAGTTTCCTCTTCTTGTATGAGAAAAATACAATCCACCCCACTGGGATCACTGTGGAATTAAATATATACTAGATCTAGAAAAATCAACACAGTGCCTGGCACAGAGTCAGTGCCTCATTACTAATAACAATTACAATAATGATAACACTCAAATTGTGGGATTCAGTACTCAGTCAATAAGTTTTTATTGAGCACTTACTATGTGCTAGGCACTTGGGGATATAACACAACACAAGACACACATGATTCCATCCTCATGAAACTTATAATGGAGGAAACACACAGTATAATGAAATAAATACATTCATAAAAAATCAAGAATAAAAACTATATTAAAAGAGTTGAAGAGTGCAGTAAAGGAAGAAAGAGGTTTCAATGAGATAATCATTTACTTCAGTATCAGAAGTAGCTTCAAAGTCTGTATCAGCTGAGACCTGGGGGTATGAAGGAATCAGCCAAGCAAAGACCAAGAGGGACAATCTTCCCAGTACAGAGTGCAGTACATGTGAAGTCAGACAGTCTGGGAGAACTGGTCTACTGGGAGGATGGGGGCACAGGTGGTGAGAGGAGGCCAGTTTGGCTGGAGGAGGCAAGGAAGGGAGCAGTTACAGAAGTCAGCCAGGATGAGGCTGAGCATCACCCATTTCTAAGTTATTCTGAAATCACAGAGAAGCAGGCACTCGAGCTAAGTGCATAGCACACCGGCTGGCCCGCTGCTGTGCTGAGTCGCTCGGTTGTGTCTGACTCTTACGACCCCATAGACTGTAGCCTGCCAGGCTCCTCTGTCCACGGGATTCTCCAGGCAAGAATACTAGAGTGGGTTGCCATTTCCTTCTCCAGGGGATCTTCCCAACATGGAGGTCGAACCCAGGTCTCTTGAATTGCAGTCAGACTCTTTACCGACTGAGCTACGAGGGAAGCCCAGAATAAGCTCCAAAAATGTGAGTTCCCTTCCGTACCCTGAAACAGTCAAGATAAATTAAAATGGCTCATCTGTTTTGAATTTTTGGACTTGACTTTGCCTTACCACTGTTTCTTTAAAAAATGTCCATGAACCAACAGGGCGAGGTGGGGAAAGGGATGTGAGGGAACAAGTTCAAAATCAAACAGACCAGAAACTCTTGACTGGAAGTTTTCTCTCTGGATCTCTGCAGGAAAAGCCATGCTGGTGGAACCATGGGAGACAGAACAGAAGTCAGAAGTGCCTGGAATTTTTTCTCTGACCAAGACTCAGATGCCAGGAAAGTAGGGAAGATGCCCCCAACCCCACCTCCACCCCCACAGCCTGTCTGAGGACAGAGTCTGCCAATCCCTCCCCTTCTGACATCCGACTGACTCCTCCGAGCCACTCTAGGCAGAAGCCATTGGCCTGGACTATTTTGATGCTAGGAAAGCAAAATGTATTGTTGGCAAAGAGCTAAAAACAAACAAACAAACAAAAACTGGCAATGGTTATAACAGAGCCACAGTCTGAGTCTATGACAACCATCCAGCATGAAGTTTGGTGGGACACAGGCCCTTCTTGGACTTTTAAAATTCATTACATTTTATTTATTCACTCACTACCCACATAGAACTTACAGTAGACTCCAAGAAATGTGTATGACAAAATTATAGAATACAAATTTAAACTTGGGACTAAAGAAAAATTATTAGAATAAAAGAGAAAGACAGGTAAAGATACATAGGCCAAACGTTCAGACCTAAACTGGGTCTGAAAATGTGGCTCTGAGTTTCCTGGGGGCCACATCAAAAAGGGCAGTAGAAGCTGTTCCCATAGTCCACAAGGACAAAGATACTAGACTCTAGGACCAGCACTGCCCTGCCATGTGACCCCAGATAAGTGATTTAACTTCTATCTGGACTCAGTTCCCTTGTCTCCAAAAACAGATGAGAAACTACTGAGTCTCTGTGACTTCTTTTTTGGTGATAAAAAAAAAAAAAAAAGCTGTAACAAAAACCAAGAATGACAGATCTTCCTGCTTAGAATCCAAAATAAGAATCACAAACTCAAAGATCTATAAGGAGCAATTAGTAGCAGAAATGAAAGAGGCAGTCTGGGCATAACACAATAGGACCTGGGCAGAACTGTGGAGAACTGGGCAGCTCATGCTCTTCCAAAGGGGGCAACTGCTTCTCACCTCCAGCAAACACGCTCTGATTTTTAAGAACAACAACAACAAAAAATCAGGATTTTTAATGTAAACTCCTCTAACTTTTAAATGTTTGCTTTTAATTCAAGTTTACTTAAAACAATGTACAGGTCAAACATGGCCCCACCTCAAGGCCAATTCCGATAAGAAATGGCAAACTCCTTTAGTGTCTTACAAATGGATTTTTCTATCTCCAGGTTAAGTTGCAATTTCTGGCCCCTATTTTTCCCCAGCTGAGCATCTCAAAGAAGCGTTTCCCAACAAACATATGATCCTTTTTGAATCCGGTCCTATACACACTGTTAAGTCCCTACTGTATTTTAGGAACAGGGAAAGATATACCAGTGATCAACAGGTCTCCACTATGCAGTCAGGCGGGCCTGGCTATCTACTCCATCAAGACACCAGACAGCTCCAAGAAAGTTCTCAGGGTGTGGAGTTGTCTACAGAAATCAGCCCTTTCGCCACCAACTTTAAAACATATTGTTGGGGCTTCCCTGGGAGTTCAGTGGTAAAGAATCCATCTGCCAGTGCAGAATACACAGGTTTGATCCCTGAGCCGGGAAGATTCCACATGCCTCAGAGCAACTAAGCTCATGCCCCACAACTACTGAACTTGTACTGCTGAGCCCGGGAGACGCAACTACTGACACCCGGACGCTCCAGAGCCTGTGCGCCGCAGCAAGAGAAGCCACTGCAATGAGAAGCCCACGCTGCAACTAGAGAAAAGGCCACGTGAAGCACTGAAGACCCAGCACAGCCAAAAACAAATAAACAAATAAAATTATTTTTTTAAAATATATTGTTGGATTTACTTCTATAAGGAGCCAGAAAAAAACCCATTCCTTTAAGTGTACTTTCCTCTGTCCAGTCCCCTGGATGAGGTTTACTTCATGGAGTCCTGGTACTCCATTTGGTGCCAGTTCAGTTCAACAAGCACTTGCCAAACACCCACTGGATACAGGTAAGATGAATAATATGACTCCACTGGTCTATGCTTCAAGGAAGTCTGAGACATGACAAGCAGCCAAATTTATCCTAAAGAGTATTTTATCTCACAGAGAGCTAAGTGATATAATGGAAGGCAAGTTAACTTAACCTGGGTTTGGTCCCACCCACAAAGTAGGTTGGGCTTCCCTGGTAGCTCAGATGGTAGAGAATCTGCCTGCAACGCAGGACACCTAGGAGATATGGGTTCAATCCCTGTGTCCAGAAGATTCCCTGGAGAAGGAAATGGCTACCCACTCCAGTATTCTTGTCTGGAGAATTCCATGGACAGAGGAGCCTGGTGGGCTACAGTCCATGGGGTCGCAAAGAGTCAGAAATGACTGAGCAACTAACACACATACACACAACCTATGTTATCCTGGACAACTCACCTACCCCTTCTGCGTCTTACACTTCACCTATTAAAAAGAATAAAATGAGGCTATAACACCACCTAGCTTACAGTTTGTTAGAAACAGGACTGGCCCAATCAGCTGCAAAGGTTGTACACTGCACAATTCCAAAGCATGCCATTCACCCAGGAGTTATGCAGGGCTGGATATGAACAGCCGTATATGGCAGGCATGGCTGGAAGGAGAAAGTGTCCAGCACATTGCAGGAGCTCAACAAATGAAACCGTGGCTAGTACAAAAACCAACTGGAAAATAGACCCTAGTTTTCTTAACTTCTCTATTCCATCATCTTTTCAACAAGAACCTCACCCCACAAAACGAAGCACTCCTGAACAATCAGGGTCCCTCAGACTCAGGCTGAGTCATCACCCATCAGGCATGGATGAGACCTCCATCTTCCTCCAAGAAAACACACATACCAGTCCTGGAGGCTTGATTTATGTTGTTGCCATTCCTGTCAGTCCTCGACCCTCCTTCCCCTCCTGGCCCAGCCTTGCCTGGATCCAGGCTGCCAACTACAGTCCAGAAGTCCACACTCTTGCTTGGTTCACAGTGATTCACAGGACATGTGCTCAGAGTTCTCAACGCTGGGATTTCCTTCTCCTCTCCAACTTTGAATTTATTTTCTCCAGTGTTTACATATAGCTGGCACCTGGCTCTTACCTGCTGATTTTGGAGGTCTCTTTCCATTGCAAAGGTCTCTTTCCATTGGCCAGGTCTCTTTCCATTGCAAAGCAACAAAAAGGCAGCTGGAATCAATTCAGCAAAGAGAGAATTCACTGTTTCTTATGTCTGAAGAGTCCTGGGGTAGATCTGGGTTCAGGTATAGTAGGACTCAGGAGCCCAAACGATACTATGGGGTCAACCTCTCGATCTCTTAATTCTACTCTGCTCCCTGGTGGAGCCATGGGGTGGCTTCTGCTGATGTCGGGTGTTAAAAGCTGAAGAGAAACCTCCAGGCATAAAAAGAAACAAAAGGGAGTACAATGAAGTGAGGCAGGCGGAAAGGAGTGCGGTCTTCAGTTCCTGCCCCCTTGTCGCTTCACGTGGCCAGCTCCGCCCTGCAGGGAGGCAGTTTCTTAGGCTCAGCATCCAGATCTTGGAGAAGGTGTGACCGCTGGATGACCCGAGAGCTGGCCCAGGGGAATGGGGTCTCCTCACCCCCTCCTGTCCTTGGAACGCACTGCTCCTTCACTAGGAGCCATTTCAAGGACGCAGCCTTGAGAACATTGTGGTAAAGACCCTCTAGCAGGGATACATGTAAACTTCGAAAACTAAGGCGGGCGGGCGCAGAGGTCTCCTCACTGGGTGGCCACCAAGACAAGCCTCCTTTGTAAGTTTTCTTGCTTGTGAAAAACACCACCGACCAATTTGGAGTGACTGCCGCTTGCCTTGGTCTCTTCTGACCCTCCGTGTGGGGGGCCAGTTCCAAATTTCACCCAGGAAGCCCCAAGGCTTGAAGCTTACACATCTGAAGCCTGACCACCCAGCTCTAATGCCTCAGGCCCACCCCTCAGCCTCCTCACCTCCCTTCCACAGCTGAGGCAGAAGCCCCGCCTCTTCCTGTTTCCAAGGCCCGCCCAACCAATCCTCCCATCCTATCCTAAGGGAAGCTGTCAGCCCTGCGATCATTGGTAAAGCATATTTGACTGTCAGATCCTGTACCCAGTAAATGATCAAGTTGGTTCCAGGATCAATTTCTGAAGGATCCCACCAATTTCTGAAGGATTATTTCATCTCTCAAGAGTCAGTGTTTCTCGTTGCAAGTCGAAGAAGCCTAACTAACTGGTAAGACACTGAAGAGTCTTTATTACTATTATGTTTAGGTATCAATTCAGTTCAGTTCAGTCGCTCAGTCGTGTCCAACTCTGCAACCCCATGGACTGCAGCACGCCAGGCCTCCCTGTCCATCACCAACTCCCAGAGCTTGCTCAAACTTATGTCCATCGAGTTGGTGATGCCATCCAACCATCTCATCCTCTGTCATCCCCTTCTCCTCCCGCCCTCAATCTACCCTAGCATCAGGGTCTTTTCCAATGAGTCAGTTCTTCCCATCGGGTGGCCAAATTATTGGAGCTTCACCTTCAGCATCAGTCCTTTCAATGAATATTCAGGACTGATTTCCTTTAGGATTGATAGGTTTGATCTCCTTGCAGTCCAAGGGACTCTCAAGAGTCTTCTCCAACACCACAGTTCAAAAGCATCAATTCTTTGGCACTCAGCTTTCTTTATGGTCCAACTCTCACATCCATACAATACTACTGGAAAAACCATAGCTTTAACTAGATGGACCTTTGTCGGTCAAGAAACGTCTCTGCTTTTTAATATGCTGTCTAGGTTGGTCATAGTTTTTCTTCCAAGAAGCAAGTGTCTCTTAATTTCATGGCTGCAGTCACCATCTGCAGTGATTTTAGAGCCCAAAAATATAGTCTGTCACTGTTTCCACTGTTTCCCCTTCTATTTGCCATGAAGTGATGAGATCAGATGCCGTGATCTTAGTTTTCTGAATGTTGAGCTTTAAGCCAACTTTTTCCCTCTCCTCTTTCACTTTTATCAAGAGACTCTTTAGTTCTTCTTTGCTTTCTGCCATAAGTGTGATGTCATCTGCATATCTGAGGTTATTGATATTTCTCCCGGCAATCTTGATTCCAGCTTGTGCTTCATCCAGCCTGGCATTTCCCATGATGTACTCTGAATATAACTTAAATAAGGAGGATAACAATATACAACCTTGACATACTCCTTTCCTGATTTGGAACCAGTCTGTTGTTCCATGTCCAGTTCTAACTGTTGCTTCTTGACCTGCATACAGATTTCCTCAGGAGGCAGGTAAAGTGGTCTGGTATTCCCATCTCTAAGAATTTTCCACAGTTTGTTGTGATCCACACAAAGGTTTTGGCATAGTTGTTAAAGCAGAAGTATATGTTTTTCTAGAATTCTCTTGCTTTTCCAATGATCCAGCAGATGGTGACAATTTGATCTCTGGTTCTTCTGCCTTTTCTAAATCCAGTTTGAACATCTGGAAGTTCTCGGTTCACATACTGTTGAAGCCTGGTTTAGAGAATTTTGAGCATTACTCTGCTAGCATGTGAGATGAGTGCAATTGTGCAGTAGTTTGAACATGCTTTGGCATTGCCTTTCTTTGGGATTGGAGTGAAAAATAATATTATTATTATTAGATATTAAATATAATAGTAGTTGTGTATCAGATATAGTGGCATATTACTGAGATTCCTATTATTAGATATAATAATAATATTATTGTAGTTACCAGGGCTGGGAGGTTATGGAAATGGGGAGATGTTTGTCAAGGAATACAAAAGTGAAATTCGCTCAGTTGTGTCTGACTCTTTGTGACCCACAGTCCATGGAATTCTCTAGACCAGAATAATAGAGTGGGTAGCCTTTCCTTTCTCCAGGGGATCTTCCCAACCCAGGGATTGAAGCCAGGTCTTCCACACTGCAGGTGGATTCTTTACCAGCTGAGCCACAAGGGAAGCCCAAGAATTCTGGAGTATGTAGCCTATCCCTTCTCCAGCAGATCTTCCCAACCCAGGAATTGAACTAGGGTCTCCTGCATTGCAGGCAGATTCTTTACCAACTGAGATATCAGGGAAGTCCAATGAGTACAAACTTTTAGTTATAAGATGAATATGTTCTGGGGATCTAATGTGCAGCATGGTGATTAGAGTTAGTAATACTGTATTACATACTGGAAAGTTGCTAAGAGAGCAGATCTTAAATATTCTCACCACAAAAAAAGAAATCATATAATGTGCTAGAGGTTGTTAGCTAACAATATGGTGGTAATCATTTTGTAATATATGAGAATATTAAATTAGCTTCTTGCATACTTAAACTTACACAATGCTATATGTCAATTATATCTCAATAAATCTGGGGGAAATATTATATCTAAGTAGTAGCAGTAGATATAATATTTTTGTTGTTGCTATTATTATTACTATTAGGAAGAGGAAGAGGGAAGAGGAGAAAGAAGGAGAAGGGACATTTATGCAGCATTTAATACCTCCCAGGTGCTATTCCAAACACTTTACATGTATCTCTTATTCCTTACAACAATGCTGTGAGGCGGGTATGCTCATTTATCTCATTTTTTTTACAGAAGGCAAAAACTGCTGTCATGTACCTAAGCCATGAGCTAGGACTTAAACTGGGGTGGTCTGACTCCAGAGACTGTACCCACCGCCATTAGACTACAATCGACAGAGGAGTAACCAGAAGCGCAGGGTGTACAAGTGCAACTGAAAACAAGCATTTGAATTGCAGCAGTGCATGCTCTTCATCTCTGCCTCTGTCAGTTTTTTCCTCCTCCCAGCAGATGAGCTTCCCTCCTGCTGGCAGGAGATGAGCCCCGGGCCTCGTGTCTCATAGCCTCCACCAGACAGAAGGACAGACTGACACTCTCTCCCTTTCCAGGTTCAAAATCCCAGAGAAAGGCCCCAGTTGGCCCAGCCTGGGTCACGAACCAGTCTCTGGGCCAATCACTTGTGGCCAAATCAATCATTGGGAGGTGGAGGCGGGACCCCAGTAAGGGGTCAGAATGAGAGGGATGGGAATGCAGGGAAAAGTCATTCTCAGGAGAAGGGAGGCGGCATGCTGGGGACATTAGCATTTATTTCATCCTGAGAGCAAGTGAAGTTTGCCCAGAAGCCTCACTGAGGAGAAGCCAGTTGGCCAAGGATTGAGGACCCTCCCAGCTGTGGCCCTTCTGACATCTGGTCCAGATGCTGGCCATCATTCCCTAGAAGTGCACACTCAACTTTAATGAGGGACTAAAGAGAACAGTCCTCCTGGACTCCCTTGAAGGGGCATTAGCATGCATTATCATCCTGCTCTGCCTGCCTGCATGAAATATGAAGGGGGTTTTTGAAGACTCATCCAGAGTGTTAGCAAATGCTCCAGAACAGTTCATCTGAAAATATCCCAAGCGCCAGACTCACTGTGTAATCTGTTACGTTCCCCAGTTGGGGTTTTGGCAGGAGGTGGGCTGTACCAACTTTCATTTCCATGTCATCCGATTTGTCAGTTCTGCTACCCTCCTCCTCCCCCACCTCCTCCATACTGATTTACGCCTTTAAGGCCCCCGGCTTGGTGAGGCACGAAAGCAGGCCCTACAACCTATGAGCGCTCACTTTGAATCTTGGATTTACAGCGTACTAGATGGGTGATCTTGGGAGAAAGCTTTTCGACCTCTCTGAACCTCAGTTTTTCCCACCTGGTAAGTGGAAATATGAATACCTACTTTGTAAGTCAGGTAAGAAAATGATAAACAATGTGGGGAAAGTCTATGAGTATGTTGCAGTGATGAATAAATCCCCAAATGTCAGTAACTTAGTGCCGTAAGAGTTCTTCCTCACTCCCTCCAAGTTCCCTGCTACAGGAAAGGAGCTTTTCTGCACTAGGACAAAATAAGGCCAAATCACCAAGAGATGTTAACACCAACAGAGGGGACAGATGGACAGCGTCTTGGTGTCACTAAGTCCCTAGTCCATGGTCCATGAAGCAACCCCTTTCACTCCATATGCCTGTAACATCCAGCTCGAGGTGGCTTTGGTCACTTGACACTGAAGGAGATAAAATCAGTAGGATTAGCCATAGGTGAAAGGTCGGGGCATGCCCCGGGAAAGTGCCGCAAGGCAAATTCCGGAGGCTGGCTAAACTTCCGGAGGCCAACCCCCTGCAGCCTGGTCCAATCATGTACCAACACAGAGCCCTTGGACACTGACCGCCACTGTAGCCCACACTTTCTTCCCTATATGAAAAGACCTGGCTTGGACACTGGCCCTGGCTATAAAACCCCTCCCCACTCCCTCATACCTCGCAGACTCCCTTTGTCTCCTCACTCACCCGCCCCCGGGAGTTCTGCCCGAGAGCGACCGCCCAATAAAGGCCTTTACCACCGGTCCTTAGAGGCGGCTTTTTTCCTCCCATGCGTTTTTCTAACAATAGGGATGCTGCTGGATCACTTGCTGAGTGCTTACTATGTACTATCAGTGTTCTATCAGTCATGTTTTCTGAGCACATCCATGCACTTCAAAGTAGACCAATTTCTGCTTAGTCAACCTTCACACCTGCCTGGGAGTCAGTAATTAGCACCCCATTCCTAGTTGGGAGACTGAAGCCTGCAGGGGTGACATCACAGGCAGTCTTTAGTGTGGGCTCTCCCGGAAGCAGGCATGAGGCAGGGATTCAACACAAGGGTTTGGGAAGCACAGAAAATCCCTGTCTACAAGTGGGGACGTGAGATAAGGAAGGGAAGGCAGCTGAAAAAGACTGTTCTCAAGACAGTCACCACTAGAGCATAATCCAATGGGGAAGGACCAGGAGTCCATGTGAAATCTACATCTCAGAGCCATCCCAGCCAAGGGGTAGGGGACCTGGGGTATCTACACACCTGTCAGTCACTGATTGAGGGCTGCTCCCAGGAGCGCTAATTCCCAGCCTGCCCTCTTCAAGGACAGGGTCACATTCCACAGCTTTGGAGAAAGCCCATGGGCAAGGGGAGACAGACGGAAGTTAGCCAATACCTACTGATGTAGGAAGACCAGAGCCATGGTGTGGTGGTAAATAGTGAGTTGGCCAAAGAGTTCATTTGGGTTTTTCCATAACATCTTATAGGAAAACCTGGATGAACTTTTTGGCCAGCCCTATATTTAACGACTAATTAACGAGATGAAAAAGAAAAAAACAAAAACAAAAAAAGAGCCCTAATTTGTAACATTTGTTGATTTCTCTGGTGTAAATATGGTCGATTTCAAGCTACCCATGTGATATCAACTGGCTTGCAAAATTCCCCAAGATTTAACAGCTGGCTCTTGGGCTCTGGTATTTGCATATCACTAAGCTGGGGTTGGGGGCAGGGCAACAAGACTGTCTGCTACACGTGCCCAAGTCACTCGGTTATTTAGAGCACAGCTGGGATAGTTCAACACAATAGCGTCTAACTCCAAAATCCGTAGCTGCTACATTCTACCATACTTGCACACAGCTTGGGACCATGCATAGACTGTGGTGAGGAACAAGCTTCCGGGAAAAGAAAAGAGATGCAGATGCTAAAAAGAGAGGGCCAGTGCTATTCATTAATGAGAGAGACCTTCAAAACCATCCAGTCTGACCCCACATTGAATTCTGGGCTCTTTCTGATAGCATCCCTGCCTGGTGATCATCCAGCCTCCCCTTGCACAGTCCCCATGACGGGGAGCTCACCACTCCTCTAGCAGAGAATCAGCATCTGAAGAGTCTCACCTTGCCAGACCCAGATGAGATTCAAACAGTCTGTTCAGGAAAAGTCATTTCACTGTGTCCAAGGCAATGGATGGACTAGGCGCCGGAGGAAGGCACTTGAAGAATGAGCAAGCCGCTAGATCGGACAGGTGGAGCAGATAAAGTGCCTGGTTCCTGACCAACTTAAGCAATGGCTCCTTTTGTCAAAGCCACTCACCCAAAGGGAGACTATCCCATGATAAATGCTGGCCTGGATCAGGCCGGTGAAGCTGCTCGTGCAGGCTTCTGCCTCTAATAGGGCTCTGTGACTTCCCCCAGAGATTAAGGCAGAACTCCAACTTCCCTGTGCGTGAGAATCACCAGGAAGCTTCCCGAACCCCACCCCCAGCGATTCCCGCTTAGTATGTCTGGGAGTCCGCATGGCTGTCCAGCTCCCGGGCAGTGCTGATGCAGCCAGCAGGGCCAGCTTCGTGGGTGTAGAGGCCACGCAGCCCGACGGGACCCTGGGCTCAGAAAGACCCTGGGCTTGGTTTAATGCTCTGCTCTCATCGGGGCTTCCCTGATAGCTCGGTTGGTAAAGAATCTGCCTGCAATGCAGGAGACCCTGGTTTGATTCCTGGGTGGGGAAGATCCACTGGAGAAGGGATAGGCTACCCACTCCAGTATTCTTGGGCTTCCTTTGTGGCTCAACTGGTAAAGAATCCACCTACAATGCGGGAGACCTGGGTTCAATCTCTGGGTTGGGAAGATCCTCTGGAGGAGGGCATGGCAACCCACTCTAGTATTCTTGCCTGGAGAATCCCCGTGGACAGAGGAGCCTGGCGGGCTACAGTCCCTGGAGTCGCAAAGAGTCGACACAACTGAGCAACTAAGCACCAGCACCAGGTCTTTGTTGTCACGAGGGCTTTGCTGTGGGATCTTAATTCCCCAATAGAGATCAGACCCACGTCTCCTGCATTGGAAGGTGGATTCTTAACCACTGGACCACCAGGGGAGTCCCCAGGTTACATCTTTTAAAAGGAAGCAGGTTTGATCCCTGGGTTGGGAAGATCTCCTGGAGAAGGGAAAGGCTACCCACTCCAGTATTCTGATCTAGAGAATTCCATGGACTGTATAGTCCATGGGGTCGCAAAGAGTCGGACGCGACTTTCACTTTCACGGTCATCACCTTTAGGTTCTTTATTTTTTATCCCTCATTTTTATTTTATACTGTGCCTCACAGATTGTATAGTCCTGGCTGCTGGTCCCCAAACCATACTTAAGCACCATTGAATTTTTTAAAAAGAAAAAGGTCCCAGGGTTTCCCTGATGGTCTAGTGGTTAAGAGTCTACCTGCCAGTGGAGGGGACATGGGTTTGATCCCTGGCCCGGGGAGATTCCACAGCCCACGGAGCAACTCGGTCTGTGCGCCACAAGTACTATGCCCACACTCTACACATTCTAGAGTCCGTGAGCTGCAGTCACTGAAGCCTGTACACCTAGAACCTGTGCTCTGCAACAATAGAAGTCATGCAATGAGAGGCCCACATCACCACACAGAGCAGCCCCACCTCACCACAAATTAGAGAAAGCCCATGCACAGCAATGAAGACCCAGCACAACCAAAATTAAATAAAATAAATAAATCTTTTTTTTTTAAAAAAGGATCCCAAGCAAGCCTCTTCTAAGTATAAATATATAGTTCAAAGTGTTCACATTTACATTTACATTCACATTCACATTTACACCTAATGTTTATTACACCTCAATGTTTATTTAGCTCACTGAACGAGCTACTAGGGTGAGTGAGGGTATGGGGTCACCGGGTTCACAAGAGCTGCCCTGGGGAGTTCACAGCAAATAAAGAACCCTGCACTTTATTCATCTGCCCCCTGTGCCCAACAGCATGCAGGGTTCACTAACCACAAGCCCAGGCTCTGCTCTAGGGGAGCTCGAACCCTCATGAAGGAGAGAAACGCCTCTACCCTCATGGAAAACCAGGATAATAAACACCAACACCTAGTGGATCTAAACAGAGATATTCAGAAGTCACAGAAAGCTCCTTTAAAAGTGAAGATGGCAAGTAGAGCCATAGTGAAGATGGCAAGTAAGAGAAGGAACGACATTTTCAGCATCACGAGCCACCTGTCATTGTGTGAGCCAGTCTCAGGGCTGGATGCTCACCCAGTCCTCCCAGTAACCCCAGGGGAACTCTCTGCCGACCCTGGTTCTCAGCTGAGGGAACCAAGGCTCTGAGAAAAAAAGTGACATCCAAAGTTACACGGCCAGTAAGTGGTGGGGCTCAGGGCTGCCCAAGCCCCACATCCACACTCATGACTATTAATCTATGCATTTTAATACCTGAAGCTGTCTCAAGAAAGAAAGAGAGACTTGGAGAGATGGTGAGCTCCCGCTCCTGGGAGCGTTCCTACAAAGCCTCCAGAGCCCCTGGCAGGTGTCCGGGAGAACTCTGAGCGTCAGATACTACCTGGCTGGGGTGATGAGAGTCTTCACCAGAGCTGAGAGATGGTGTAGTGTGATGATTGTAACTGGGGCACCAGGACCAGATTGACTAAGGTCAAAGCTGGTCTTGTCACCCCTTAGCCTCACAACTTGAACAAGTTATTTGGTATCCAAAGGCAAGAGTGACTACATTCCAAGCATCTGACTAGCAGACTGCACTCAGATCTAAACCCAAACACTATGATGTTAAGATATTCAGTACCTCTGCAGGAGACATCTTTGAAAGATAGAGGGTTCCCTGGGCAGAGCAGTTCATGTCAATGCAACCTTCAAAGCACACCCCACACCCATCAGCTTCTCTTCACATCCACTGCTGCTGCCCTGGTCCAAGCCTCCATCGTGTCTCCTCTGGATTAATCCAGTGACCTCCCAGCTGGCCTTCCCGTCTGGGCTCTTAATCCCCTACAGCACTTATTGTAGATTTTTTGATGATAGTCATGCTGAGTGATGTAAGATGTTATTTCACTGTGGTTTGATTTACATTTCTCTAATAATTAGCGATGTTGAGCATCTTCTCATGTGCCTATTGGCCATCTATATGTCTTCTTCGGAGAAATGTCTGTTTAGGTCTTCTGTCCATTTTTTTTTTTTTTGGTATTGAATTTTATGAGCTGGTTGTATATTTTAGACATTAACCCCTTGTCAGTCGCATCATTTGCAAATATCTCCTCTCATTCCATAGGTTGTCTTTTCGTTTTGTTGATGATTTCCTTTGCTATGCAAAAGCTTTTAAGTTTTATTAGGTCCCATTATAAGACGGTCTTTTTTTATTCCCCTAAATGCTTTAGGGCTTAGACCACTACTGGGCATATAGCAGGCACTCCTTAAATTTTTGTTGAGTGAATAAATGACTTTGTCACCCCCAAAGACAAAAGAAGAGGCTAAAATTACAGAAGGAATGAATTAGGCCAGATACACACACACATACACACACACACACACACACACACACATACCCCTAATACAGTGAGACCTGAAAAAGGCCATCATAATAAACCAGTTTCCAACAACTAACTTAGAAAAAAAAAATTATAGCACCCAGTGCTTACTCATTGGTAAGAAAATGAGTATCACTGTGGATGATGACAAACCCTTTGAAAAGCAATGAAATAATAAGCGTCAAGAGCCATAAAACTGCTCACTCATTATAGTTGGTATTCCCACTCCTAAAACTTTAAGGAACTAATTCAACAGTAGCAAAGTTTTTTGTGTTTTTTTTTTGCATAAAAGCGTTTTCTGTTTTTATTATCTGAAAAGACCTGGAGCGGCTTAACTGTCCAACAGTTGGAGTACACAGCCTATAATCATGATTGTTTTGAAAACTCAGTGGAGCCACATAGAAAAAGGATTATGTTAAGTGAAAGAAAGCAGATTAAAAACTAGAATATATATATAGAATATATATTTATGAGCAAGGACTAGAAGAAAGCAAGAAGTAATGGAAACACTTGTGCAGTGTGGTGGAGACTGCAAGCTGCCCATCAGATTTGGTCCCTCCCTTCCTCAAGGACACACCCAGCTAACCAGATTTCCCAGCAGCCCTTGCACCTAGGTGGGGCCACATGACTGAGTTCAAGTCAGTGGAATGGGAACAGAAGTGATGTGCCACTTCCTGTTCCGGCCCATAAACTCCTACCATGCATGCTCCCCCATGCTGTGTCTCCAAGAGTTCCTTAGAAGACACAAGCTGGAGATGTCAGAGACTCTGTGAGCTTGTGCCCCAAACAGTTGTGCATACCATAAACCACCCCTTCCCCCATTTACCTGGGACCACCCGTCACAGTTAACATGAGTCAGAAATAAACTTCCACTGTGTATATGCCACTGGGTTTGGGTCTATTTGTTACAACAGTTTAGCCACCTCTCATGAATACACTGATACAATGCCTGGTGGCTGAGAACTCAGGCTTTGAAGTCAGTGACACCTTTACAATCTGTGTGACTTTGGGAGGTTAGCTGCTCTGACTCTCCATTACCTCCATCAGTCTGTTTTGAGTATCAAATAAGAAAAATACAATAAAGTCCTTACTTCTGTGCCAAAGGTGAAGAAGGGGCTCAACCAGTGGTTCCAAGTGTTCTGGAAGCCCAGTGCATCCTGCTCTTCCTTGGATTCTGGAGACATTTGTCTAAGCTAACACAAGCTGGTCTCCAAACCTTGCAAACAAGAGTGCTGACTAGTACAACGCTGCTCCAGACATCACTGTCTGTTTCCCAGCTCATCACCCAGGCAGAGCTGGTTCAACTTGGGCACACCCAGGGAGAGATGAGCTCTCCCCTAGACAGGCTTAGGATGGAGCCCATGGGCAGTAACTGGTCCAATGCCCTCTGCACCTTAGTGGCAGAACCAAGTCCAGAAACCAGGTTCACTCAAAGCAGCCTTTCCCAAGATGTAGCCCCACCCTGGGTACCCACTCAGGTCAGGCTGGGCTGTTTTCAGAGATGTCACAGACCAGCAGGCAGTAGTCAGTGGGCTGTGTCCAGTCTGAGAACACCTCCCAGACCAGCTGGCATCTCTGGCCGGCCCTTAAAGCCGGCAGAGGCCAAGTCATGCCCCAGAGGCCAACAGGCCCAATATGGTGGGGATCATCCAAAGTCCCCACGAACAAGGCATCCAAGTACCCTCCTTCTTTGCCAGCCAGTCAACCCCAAGGGGCCCAGAGCAACATATGGGTGAGGCAGGCCCAGGCAGAGGCAATGAGCCAGAAGCGGGGCTCAAACCTCAGTTCACGTACACACACACAGAAACCCCTATATAAATGCATGCGCACACACATCACACATGCACACATCACACACACAGCACATACACACATCACACAGACACAGAACCCATATATAAATGCATCCGCACACACATCACAAATACATCACACATGCACATCACACACACACACAGAAGCGCATATATAAATCCATGCACACACACATCACACACACCACACATACACACAGAAGCGCATATATAAATCCATGCACATGCACATCACACACACCACACATACACATCATACATACATCACATACACACTACACACACATCATACACACACATCACACACACTGTCTTCCCAAGCTCTACACTTGCTGATAGCACACCAGACAACAGGGGCCAGTGTGTTGTAGGGGAAAGCCTGGAGTGTGACCTCACATTTTTTGATGTGTGTCAAGGGGATAATAATATGTGACAAAACCGTTGCATCATGTTCCCCATGTCTGCCTGCAGACCCCACTCAACCAGCTCCATGTACATGGCCACTCAGACCCTTGCTCACTGGGTCCCCAAGATTGATCACCACTCCAGGGGTTGCATAAAGATATGTAACAGCAGGACACTGGTGGCCTTGGCCCAGGTTTCCTAGAAGCAGAGCCAAATACAGGGGCTTGGGCGGGCATGAGTTTTTACGGGGTGGGGGTCTTTCAGGAGAAGGGAAGTGGCGGGGCCCGAGGAAGCTAAGGAGAAAGAGCTGAGCGAGAAGACAACCTCTTCCCTGGACCTGTGCTCTGGAGCACAGACTGCCCCACCCAGGGGCGGGGGCCAGCCGTCCCCGCGGCTGTGTCTACTCCCTGGGGCAGGGGCTCCCCTCCCATCTGCGGAGGGCGCTTCTCCAGAGAAGGCACGGCTGTGCCGCACTCACAGCGGCTGGGGAAACGTGCCCTGGCCAGGCCAGCGGGATCTGGGTCAGACCCCGACGGCCTCTGCAGAGTGTAGGCCGATGGGATTGTCTGAAGCTCTGAGAGGAAGGAGAGCATTCATCTCTACTCGTCGATGCCTTTCAGAATACTGAGCATCTGTTGTGATGTAGGTAGTGGCCAACCAGAACACTGCGACCAACTCTGCCGTCACAGCCACAACGGTGGGTATCACCTAACGTCAGCCCCGCCGCTGAGAAGGGATTACACCACGAGGCAAGCCCTGCAGCAGGTGCTCTCCGAGCATCACCCCCTGATCCTCACAGGATCCCCTGTAATGCCCCCCTGCTCCCCATTTTACTGTGGAACAGCCGGAGGCTCCAGGGAGTTAAGCAGCTTGTCCAAAGTCACGCAGCCCAGCAAGCAACAGGGGGACGACTCACACTCAGACCTGCCTGCTTCCAAGCCAGGGAACAGTTTTCCACTCGGCCTCACTGATTGAAAGAGATTAAAAAAGAAAGCAAACAAAAGAAGCCCCGCTTCCAAGAGACACGAGGGTCCCTTGGTGACGCTGGGATCATGATTTTATCATGTTCAGAGGGGAATGAAAGGCACAGGAAACAAGTGATGTGTGATCTCCTGTCATGTTGGGAGACGCTCTTTCCCGAGAAATATACATTTCACAGAATCAATATGCTCTGAAGCCTCAGAAAGCCGAGGAAGACAAACAGCCCCGACCCCTGCACGTGAGAGCCCTGTTGCAAGAGACAGTAGAATTAAATGAAATCATCTGGAGCAAGTAGGTTGTTAACATTCAATGTCAACGATCCATTTCAGCCCCAAGGAAGTGAGCCGTGGGCTTTGCCGGCTGTGTGCTCCACTGTTAAAAAGACTGACCTGTCCTGAGATGGGGACTCCTTGCCCTTCCTGTGAAAGGATGATGACAGAACTGTGTCCCCTATCCTGGGGTCAGCAAATGTTTTCCTTAAAGGAACAAATAGATTGTAAATATTTTGTGGGCCATGTGATCTCTGGTGCAACAATCCACTCTGCCATTGTCCTGCAAAAGCAGCCATAGATGACATGTAAATAAACAGGCTGGCTATGTTCCAATAAATTTTATTGACAAAAATGGGCCCCCTTCTGGATCTGACACATGGGCCCACCCCCCCCCCCAGTCTATTCTATTCCTTGGCTTTTCTATTCCTTGGCTTTTCCGGGTAACCAATGTGTGTATTCTGGATCCTGGGCCATTTCCTGGCCTCAGGACACATCCCTAACTTAGGCTTTTTGTCTCTTGGGGTCACTGGCTACGTTGAAGTTCAGACAACAGAGGTTAGATGGCACAATATGAATTCATGCCCACAAACTAAACCAGGAAAAACACTACAAGGCTGAGCATGTGACATTACCACATTCAATCTTTTCTTAAATAAATGTTTAAACTTTTTATTTTAGAAGAGTTCTGGGAAAAGATAGTACAGACAGTTTCTGTATGCCCACATATTGGTGCATCATTATTAATTAAAGTTCAAATTTATTCAGATTTCCTCAGGTTTTATTTAGTGTCATTTTTCTGGGCCCTTTATTTCTTCAGTCATTAATCTATGTCAGTATGGTACCATGGGTATTTATTCTATACTTTGAGTTCTAATCCACTGCTACTTTACTTATTCTGTTGGCCAGGTTGTGCCAGCCTTGACTGTGGAAGCTCTTTCAGCTGCTCCTGTGTCCATCTGAGATGCTCCCCTCCCCCTCCCCACCATCAAGGTGTTGATTTGTCTTGACTTGCTTAGTGTTTTTGAAACAGGCTGGGACCCGGGACCCTTTGCTGTGGTATTCATACCTGGACAACCCTCTCGAGCGATAAAATACAGAGAAACGATGATGAACTAAAAATAACTGTGTGCGTGCACAGTTGGAGCAAATTATACCCAACAAGACACCAAGAGACCAAAAACCCAACTGCCACTTTTAAAGAGCCAGGAAAAAAACAAGGGATGGGGAGCAAAAACAGGGTCCTGTGCATGCCCCCTGCACTCAGCACAAAAGTGAAAGTCACTCAGTTGTGTCCGACTCTTTGCGATTCCGTGGACTATAACCTACCAGGCTCCCCTGTCTATGAACTTCTCCAGGCCAGAATACTGGAGTCGGTAGCTGTTCCCTTCTCCAGGGGATCTTCCCAACCCAGGGATTGAACCCAGGTCTCCTGCACTGCAGGCAAATTCTTTACCATCTGAGCCACCAGGGAAACCAGACCAACACCAAAGAGATGGGCAAACCACCTGAGCCACCCTTCCTGCCCGATCCCTGGACACATCTCTACCCTCACCCCAAACAAGGAACCAGCTCGTCTCACCTTGCAGAGCAAGCAAGGGACCCTGTTACCTGTTTTTGCTTTCTGCTGCTATAGCAGGTACCCCAATAAAGCCTTGCCTGAATGTCTTGTCTGGCCTCTTATCAATTTCTATTGATTGAGAAGGCCAAGAACCCTGATCAGTATCACTTCCTTACTTTCTGACACTACAGTATGCTCCCAGCTCATCTTATATATCTCCCACCCCAGTCCTAGAATCAGACACTTCTCCACGGAGCCCCAGTGCTTTTTATTGAAGAGCGGTGTTGTTAGAGAACGGGGATCTAGGCACTGGGGGTTTGTTGCCACTACGCTGTCATTCCTTCTAGCCCCACTCAGCTGGCAGAGCAAGGAAGCATATGTATGTTACTAGCCTGTGTGTGTGCACATATGTATAAATATTTCCAAATGCAACCATCTGTGTCTATATGAAACTTGAGTTCATACTGACGTCTCCAACTCTAATCCATCACCACATGGATCATTCTAGTCTTCTTTGCTTACTTGTATCATTCCACTCCAACCGGGAGAAATTGGCTCCCACATTCACTATCCATTTACTTGTTTAATTTCAGTATGTACGGATAATGGTTGGGCTTCCCAGGTGGTGCTAGTGGTAAAGTACCTGCCTGCCAATGCAGGAGACGTAAAAGACTCAGGTTTGACTCCTAGGTTGGGAAGATCCCCTGGAGGAGGGGCATGGTGTGGATTAGCCAACCATTTTGACCTATAAAAATGGCTGTTTCATATAGTTCATCCTAAACAGAAGCTAAGTGTGAATTGGTGACATGGGCTCAATATGAGTCATGTGGATGGATCATGACCAACATTATTACTAATGACCACTCATTCATTTGGGATTCCCTGGCGGCTCAGATGTCTGGTAAAGAGTTTATCTGCAATGCAGGGGACCTGGGGTCTACCCCTGGGTCAGGAAGATCTCTTGGAGAAGGAAATGGCAACCCACTCCAGTATTCTTGCCCGGAGAATCCCACAGACCGAGGAGCCTGGCGTTTAAGCCTGGCTGCACGTTCTCACCACTAAACCCCCAGTCATGGAGCAGGGTCTGGCATAGCCCAGATGCTCAGATAATGCTTGTCGAATGAACCAATGCCTCCTGCCCAAATCAAACTTTACAAAGTGCCCACTAGACTAGAGGTCAGCAGGCCTTTTCCATAAAGGGGCAGACAGTAAATATTTCAGGGTTTGTGGGTCATACAGTCTTTGCCACAACTACTCACCTCCATTGTTGTCGGATTAAAATAGCCACAGACTATCTGTGAATGAAAGGGCGTAGCTGTGTTCCCATAACACTTTATTTACAATCACAGTGGCTAACTAGCTGGCCTGGTGGGGTTGTAGTTTTGGGGAGGGGGTTGTTTTGTTTTTTAGCAACTTGAACCTTTTTTTAAATTGAAGTATAATTGATTTACCCTGTTATATTAGCAAAGTGATTCAGATATATATATATATATATATATATGTGTGTGTGTATACATATTTAATTTTCAGTTTCTTTTTCATTATAGGTTATTATAAGATATGAAACATAGTTCCTTATGCTATACAGTAGGTCTTGAAAGAGTGTGTGTTAATCCCAAACTCCTAATTTATCCCTCCCTGACTTTAGTAACCATGTTTGTCTTCTATGTCTGTGAGCAACTACTATAGAGAGCATTATGGAGGTTCCTTTAAAAAAAAAAAAAAAATAGAGCTACCATATGATCCAGCAATCCCACTCATGGGCAAATATTTGGAAAAGATGAAAACTATAATTCAAAAAAATACATGTAGCCCTATATTCATAGCAGCACTGTTCATAATAGCCAAGAGATGGAAACAAACTAAATGTCCTCCAACAAATGAATGGATCAAAAAGATGTGCTACATATATACAATGGAATGCTACTCAGCCACAAAAAAGAATGAAATATATACGTATGGCTGAATCCTTTCACTGTCCACCTGAAACCATCACAACCTTATTAATCTGCTATACTCCAATACAAAATTTAAAAAAAATTTTTTTTTAAGAATGAAATGATGCCATTTGCAGCCACATGGATGGACCTAGAGAATATCATACTAAGTGAAATCGGACAAAGATAAATATCATATTATAACACATATATGGAATTCTAAAAAATTATACGCATAAACTTATTTGCAGAACAGAAGTAGGCTCTGGGGGCCAGGGTTTGCTGACCCCCACCCTCAACCACTGTCACTCTTAGACCTCGCCTTCACATGTGATCAGTTCTTTGCCACCATTAACTAAGTATCAGTCCTCACTTCGGTGAAGTGTTCCCAAAACTGGCAAGGGAAGAAGCATTTTGGGTAGGCAGCAGAATGTTCTTTCTCCGCGTACCCATCCACCCCAGCCCGAAGAGGAAGCGAGAGAGGCCCATCTGGAGTTTGATCACTCAGCGGCGGTCAGCCACCTCTTCCTCTCGGCTCCAAGAGCAGAAACAGGATAAAAATGCAGCAGCTGTCAGCTTCCCTCCTCTTGCCAGCCGTCTCCCCTGCAGACTAGACAGGGAGGGGCAGCCATCAGTCCCCGGAGGCACAGATTCTGCACAGACGGGGGACCACTTGTTCCAACGCATTCATCTATTTTACAGAATCTTCAAATTCCAAAAAGCCAATGGGAGATGGGCTGCTGTTTCATCCACACAGTGGAACAGGGAAACAGTCACTCATCTGAAAGGGTATGGAAGTGCGCAGCATTGTAGACGAGCCCAGGTGAGGGGGGACAGCAGGACTTAGAGACAGTGGGCAAGACCCCCCTGCAACCCCACCACTGTATCATGAAGCATGAATGCTCCCCCTGAGAAGGGGGAGGAAGGGGGTCTCTGCATACCTTTCCCCTGGGCCCTGGCACACAGTAGGCCCACAGGAAGATGAGCTTCTTCCCTCCCCTGGGCATGCTGTAACAAAGCCATGGTTATTTGCTAATGAAAAGATAAAGCCAGAAATGATGAGTGACTTCGACCTGGTCATCAAGTCGTGAAGGGAGTAGAGCTGACTTCTATTGGTTTTGCCACCCAGGATCCCTTCTTTCTCTGGGAAATGCACATCCCCACTGCGGGAGCTTTGCATGGCATGGATGGAGCTGTGGCTTGGGGCCTGGCCAGGCCCCTGTGATCCTGTGGTTTGCCCATCAGTCCTTCAGCTTCCCCAGAGGGACACAGAGTCTGTGGGATGGGAATTCTCTTTCTATTGGGCCTGCAAATTGGGATGCTTTAGGCCCAAAGCTGCAGGGTGACCACCTTCTACAGAAGCAGGACAGGTAGAAGTCAAAAGCCAGTTTTCCCAAACTTCACTCACAGTGGAAGTCTCCCCACGGCTGCCCTGCATGACTGAGCAAGCAGCCGTCGACCTGGTTTCAATGTCTATGTTTCCAGCAAAGGACTCTTTCAGAGCTAAGCACTGAGAGCTGGCGTAGAGCCTTGATGGAGGGAAGAACACGGTCAACTCATGAAGGGAAACAGAACTGGGAGGCTAAGACATGCCCTGGATGCAGCCACGAACGGAGCCAGACACTCCTGGGTTTCTCCACTACACTGGCAGTGAAATGCCCCATTTTGCTTAAGCTAGTTGGAGTTGGGCTCCTATTACTTGAAATGAAAATAGCCTTGACTAATACAGGTAGAAATACATTGATTTACTGGAGGTCTCTCAGTCACTGTCCATTGATGATAGACCTTTATTGAGTCCTGTTCCAGTTACCTAGTGTTGCATAACAAATTACCCCATAACTTAGAGGCCTAATACAATCATACATCACATTCACAGATTCTGAGTCAGGAATTTGAGAAGAGCTCAGCCGGGCAGGGTTTCTGAAGGGGTCTCTGAAGCAGCGGCAGTCTGATGTTGGCTGGGGCTGCAGTCATCCAAAGGCTTGACCAGAGCTGAAGCATCCAGGCCCAGGGCCCCTGAAGTGCCTGGTTGACAACTTCGATTGGCTGCTGTCCAGGGACCTCAGCTCTCCAGGGGGCTGCCTATGTATCCCCACACAAGGCAGTTGGTTTCCCCCAGGAACAAAATGGCGAGTGCAAAGCCCTTTATTATTTTTTTTTATTAAAGTATGATGTGTGTGTTCTCAGTTGCTCAGTCATGTCTGACTCTTTGTGGCCCTGTGGACTGTAGCCCACCAGGCTCCTCTGTCCATGGAATTCTCCAGGCAAGAATACTGGAGTGGGTTGCCATCTCCTGCTCCAAGGTATCTTCCCAACCCAGGGATCGAACCTGCGTCTCTTGCATCTCCTGCATTGGCAGGCAGATTCTTTACCTCTGAGCCACCTGGGAAGCCCTTATTGAAGTATAGTTGATTTACAATGTTGTACCAATCTCTGCTGTAAAGTCAGTCAGTTATACACATACACTGTACTATACACATTCTTCTGTGCTATACATTAGGACCTCGTTGATTATCCATTCTAAATGTTAATAGTCTGCATCTACCAACCCTAGACTCCCAGTCCATCCCTCTCCCTCCCACTCTTCCCCTTGGCAACCATCCATCTGTTCTGTCTGTGATTCCATCTCTGTTTCATAATCTGTGTCATATTTTAGATTCCACATATAAGTGATATCATATAGTGTTTGTCTCTCTGTCTGACTTACTTCACTTAGCATGATAATCACTAGTTGCATCCATGTTGCTGCAAATGGCATTATTTCGCTTTTCTTTATGGCTGAGTTGTATATATATATATGCACCAATCTTCTTTATCCATTCATCTGTTTATGCCCTTTATAACCCCATCTGAGAAGGTTGTGAGGATTGTTGGGGGGAGTCAATCTGAGGCAGGCTCCCTTCCTCAGGCCCCCACTGTGTGCAGGGGACTGGAATTGTGGATGGCTGATACATCGTCCTCATTCCCAGTGAGCACTCAGCCTAGACAGAATGGAATGGAACCACACAAACTTTGTTCCCAGAATCCTTCCCAACTCTCCTCATCAGGTTGCTCCAGCTTTTGAGGAAAGGGGAACTCTGCCCATTGGATTTGGAATTGTGTTGGAGAATTGGGTTTAAGCATTTAGCCAAGTGACTCTGGTTCTAGAAACAATGCTGAAGGCCTGAAACAATTAAAGGCCTGACCCTCCATTGCACACATGGCTACATGTAACTGTGCTTTGACTAAATGTTTCACAGCTCGTGCGCACATCCCTGGCATATGACATTCTCCTTCTAAACACCTGAATTATCCCCAACCTGGCACATAAATGCACCCTCTCATTTCGCACAGCAGGAGACAGCAGAGCACAGTGGTTAAGAACTCCTGCACCCGGGTTCAAATCCCAGCTCCGCTACTTAGTGGCTGTGACTTTTTTAAGTCTCAGTTTCCTCCTTAAGGTAGAGTTGAAAACACATTCATGTCGTGAGGTCCTGAAGACCCAGCATTTCATGCATGAAAGGACTCAGTGCGGTGCCCGGCACATGGTCACCACTCCTTTCCACTGCTCGTCATTCAGGGAGGTAATCGTTCGCTTTTCCCTAATTTCATGAATCGTCTCTCGAGAGGTGAACACAGACCCTTGAGAGCTGAGCACAAGGACCACCTCCTCCTTCTACCCCTCTTGTAGCCCCTCCCCCTACACACTCCTCACACCCACCTCCAGCACCCCACCCACGTCCAGCCATCCTTGCTGGATGACAACATTCCAAACAAAGGAAACCCAGGGAAGACTAAGGTGAAGCCAGCACCTTAGAATGGCACTTCTCTGTCAGTCTTTGCGGGTATCCTCACTGAGGCTGGGCTACTTTAATAAGCAAAAAGGTGCAAGCAAGGGAGTTCTTCAGGGACCCGTCATTTGAGACATCTTTAATTTCTCAGGGGGAAAAAAAAATCTGTCTCGTATAACTTTTGCTGCATTTAAAATCCTCTATCCATTCATCTTCACACCTCACAGAGGGGGACAGGGGAGCTGTCCTCAGATTGCCAGAAGATGAAGACCATCACAGGCCACAGAACAGGCCGAACTTCCATACGGACTGAGAAAGGCAGCAGCCTTTTTCCAGGAACAGAGCCCTTGCAGAAGATCCACCGGCAAGAAAGGTGACCGGCAGCAGCGAAGGGGGAAGACTGCCCCTTAGTGGCGGCCTCCGGAACTGGATGGAACATATTGACATTTAGTTGTGTCTTCCGCGAGCTCTTAACCTTTACACTGCGTCAATAAAAAGCCCCATTAACATTTAAAAGGCAGGTTTCTGGGTGTCCACTTGGAAGAAGAGTTAGAAAACACTCCAAGAAATGGATTACGCATCTCATCTCTCCCATATCTCCAAGAGCCTACTTTCTTCCACAGTGAAAAAGTAATACCTGTGAAATGGCCAAAAGCCCAACAGCCGCTGGACTGGAAATGCAGCAGCTCTTGGGGAGGCCCCCTGGAGCCTGGGAATCCTCAAGCTGACTGTCCTCACTGGTCGTGGCACCCAACAAGACCTGCTTTACTCCTCTTTCCATTCCGGGTCCTTCCAGACCTGGCCTGAACATCGTGCCGGGGAAGCTTCCCTACTCAGGTGGGACCTGATCTCTGCCCTGTGCCCCTTCGGCCACTTGAGCCTCCTCTACCAAGAAGCCTTCGGCTCTTCGCCCTGCCCTGTCCACTGACCAGCTTGTCTTCCACCCAATGGTGGACGGGTCGTGAGCTCTGAGAGCAGGTGCCACGTGTCCATGTCCACGCATGCATTCATTCATTCGTTCCTTCTAAAGTGCCCACTCCACGTGGAACGCTAGGGATACAAGGAACAAAACGGCGGGGAGGGGGTTCGTCCTCATTCAGCTCCTGAAGTTTATACTGTTGTCTGTTCTGCTTGTCTCATAGCCCCGGTGCCTGTCAACACGTGGGGCTCAATAAGCGTTGGATGGCTGGATGTCCCTGCTTCCAATGTAACTTAATTACTTCCCGTAAGAAAGAAATTAATGCTGTTCAAATGCTGAGAATTCCTGTGGATCCCTTATGCAAACTGGCAGCCTTCAAGCTTCACACAGCTTACGTATGCATTTTGTTTCGCCAGAAGTTACAAACTGAATTTGTCGCTAACATTTAAAACTTGGAAGAGTTCACATAAAACTCAGTTTTTCCGGCTTCTCCAGATAAGTGAACGTGTGATCCCGCAGCACAGCAGGGGGCCTCTCGGGCTCCTTCAGACAAGGTAGGGCCCTTCACACCATCACCCCCCACCACCTCTCCTGTTTTCCTACCACTGAGGCCAAAAGCCAGCTGCCACGTGTCATCTCGCCTTCACTCAGGACCCACATGTCCCTCCAGGCGGCTCAATCTTGACCCCAGCATTAGGCCAGGGTCCTCCAAGGATTGCACCCGAGATGAGCTACAACACAAACAAGTGGGCCGTTTTATTGATTTTTTTTTTACCGCATAACACACCCTCCTAGGAGTACACACAGGCTGTGCAGTTTCCAGCAGGGACCTCAGACACATAGGGACGTTAAGGGGAGGGTCAGCCCAACAGGAGCTTGATTTGGGAGTCAAGACCCCCACTGACTGGAATTCTTTTTGCAAATGAAGCTGGAAGACTCAGGATAACATTCACACACCACCAGCACAGCTTAAACACTTCTTTGACAAAAATAAAAATAATAAATTATCTTCGACTCAGAAAATCAATTGTGCTCTGCAGAGAGACAGGTGTGTCCCTTCACGGTGTCACATCGGGGCCGGGGAGGGGAGGCTGACGGGTGGCTGCGCCCGCGGAGCTGATGACAAGAGTCACACGCGTCCTCCACGCTAGGAGCCTGTCCCGAGGGACACTCCTCACGTCCGCCTTGTCTTCTGTTTCTTGGCTTGTCTCTTTGCGTCTTCCGGGCCGCTGTTGTCAGAGGCTGTCTGGCCAAGGGCTCGGACTCCCTGCAGGCGGCTTGTCAGCTGCAGCAGCAAGGGGATGAGCTGGGAAGAAAGAGGGTATGAGAGACGGGGGCTCCAGAAGACATCTGTCCAGCGGGACATTGAAGTCCCCACCCCCGACCTGCCCCAGCACCCCTCCCCCCAGGCCCATCACCACCCGCTCTGTGCTCTCAGGCCAATTGAGCACAGGTCTTTGTACTAGAGAGGTCACCAGACACCTCATGGTTAAAGGTTAGGAGGGATACAAGAGGCTTCTAGCCTTGAAAGGAGGCCTTGAAGTTGGTCTTGATTTAAAGAGACCGGAGTTCTGTCCCTGGGTCAGGAAGATCCCCTGGAGAAGGAAATAGCAACCCACTCCAGTATTCTTGCCTGGAAAACCCCATGGACAGAGGAGCCTGGTGGGCTACAGTCCACAGGGTTGCAAGAGTCGGACTGGCCCTAGCTATGAAACCATTATTGTGAAGTGCGGTCACCTCTGTCCGCAGCCCTGAGGGTCGGGGCCCCTACCTTGTCGTGGTTGTAGCCGGCCAGCAGGACGAGCAGCGTCAGAGGCAGGGCAATGTACGATCCCTGGGCGATGTCCTGCTCCGGCAGCTTCCTCTGCGAACACCCAGAGCACCGTCACCCCGGACCAGCGCCCCGTCCACAGCCCAGGCCTGCCCAGCCTCATCAAGACCCCGAGCACCCACGAGGCCCAGACGCTCAGTGACCAAAGGAAGGAGCTGAAGCGACACAACTAAATCTCAAGTGAATCCTCTGCCGCACGAACTCCCCTCGCTTGCTCTCTGAAGCTTCCAGGAACAAGGGGCTCCTCACCCTGGGACCCTTCACTGTCCACACTGAGGAGGCAGAGAGCCGCGGGCGGCAGGGGACCCCTGCGGTTGAAACGTGTGAGGGTCTCATTTTGCTGAGCCCCGGCCACACACAGGGACTCTCTCCTGTAAGGAGGCATCGAGAACCCACAGCTCCAGACTCGGGGACACAGTGGGCACCAAGTGAGTGCAGAGGTCACACGCAGGGAGGCGGCGAGGCAGTGCTGGGGACCCGGGGCCGTTCACCCCTCCTTCCAGGGGAGGCCAGGCTGTACCCGGGTGGACCCTTCCTCGTTGCTGACTGCACAGCCCCAGCCAACTGTGCCACTCCAGGAAGGGCGACGTGCTGGAGGACGGCAGAGCCACGGAGAGGAGGAGCCCGACACCTAGGGGCTTCCACACGACCCCCGGAAAGTCAATGTAAGATAGAACCTTCCCTCCTGCTGAAGCCCCGAAGTGCTGGGTCTCTGTAATGGCAAACGAACCTATATGCCAACTAGCTCACTCCACCGCGACAATGGAAACAAATGAGTAACTTTCGGCTGATGATGAAACAGGTTAACAGGCCACAGCGCTGATCTCAAGGAACAGCCCGGGGGCCTCTTTCGGGAGATTCGCACAGTCCACACTTCTCATCACACTGTGAAGGGACGGCCTGCCAGCTTCTCTCTCACGTTCCTACAATGGGACAGGGACCTTCCCAGAGGCTGCAACGTGACGATGTCCTCACTCTGACAGGTAACGGAACGTGTGGCCTGTGGTGCTTGTGTTTTCGGCATTTCTCAGTTTTCATTTCTAATATGATAGATATACATAAAACCCACACAAACCAAAGATCCTTGAGATTCGCAACTAATTTAACAGTGTAAAGAGGTCCCAAGATCAAAGCATCTGAGGACACGCAGGAAGGACAAAGACCATAGGGCCTCTGACCCGAGACGACAGCCGGAGCGAGACACTCCCTTAATACACAGAAGAATAGCGGCAGGATCCCTGACTGCCTGCCCCCACATTTTTTGACTTGTCTTCGATCCCAAACCATTTTCCATCAAAGTAAATCCTTAAGAGCAAGCTGGAGTCAGTGGGGAGGCAGAGCAGCTATGAGGCGAAGCTTTGAGGACTGAGGTCCAGGCTCCAGGTCTCCCCGTGTGACCTTGGGCAGTCACGTTAAGACTCGGTTGACTCAACTATAAAATGGCGATAATACGGACAGCACCTACTGTGGGGAATGAGGAGGCGTGTGGAGTGGTTAGCAGTGTGTGAAATGCTGGGTGACACGTGAGGAACGTGTTGTCGGTACTGGCATTCAGCTCGGGATGCAGTGAAGCGCCCTGACGACCCTCGTAAGATATGGTGCTGAACCACCCGGCAGGCGGCTGGGACGTGACGAACCTGGCTCTGCTGAGCGCCCCCAGGTAAGTCGCTCAGCCTTTCTGAGCCACCAGCAGGATGGAAGAGTGGCACCTCCCCACGAAGGACTGGGATGAGGACCCACCAGGCCGTCCCTCCCCGGCACGTGGGTCTGCTCCCACGGCCTCAGAAGCGGGACCACACCCCTGGCAGCAGGTACCCCAGCAGGCAGCACCTCCATCCTGGGCTGCCCACGCGCTCCCTGGAGCCGGGAGGTGCCCTGTCGGATGTCCAGGCGGCAGCCCGAGTGCCCTCCGCGGAGGCACTGCTCCTCCCTGGGGATGCGTGCGCCTCCACACGGAGACAAACAGTTCCCGACGTGCTCGTCTGTCACTTCCGCGGTCTCTGCTGAGGTGAACGAGACAAGCGCTTCCTCCTGGGGCCACAGGAGGAACCCTTTACCCAGGGTAAGATCGTGGAGGCCAAGTCACCGAGCTCGAGCCAGAAACCAGCAGAAGGGCCACGTCCAAGTCCAGGCTCCCCTAGGCACAAGCCTCCCGCCTTCTCTCTACCGCAGGAATGAGGACTCCCACCAACTTCCCACACAGGACGGAGGTCTGAAAAGCACTCAGTGGCACCTTGGAGCCACTTCACCCTCCACGCCCGGAAGCCCCCTTCCCTTCTCCTTACCGTAGGGTTGAAGACCAGCGTGATGTGTTTGTGGTAGCCCGCTGCCGTGAAGGACACCTGCGGCAGGACGAAGTCGTACTGGGACCTGGGCAGCGTGGAGTCCAGAAGTACCACGTAATTCTGTGCGCAAGGAGGGAGGAACTGTTTTTACAAAGGGCAGTTGGGGCAAGGTAAACGAAAACTAACTCCTAACGCATGACTGTGATGGAAAGGACTCCGTGTTTCCTTTAGGAACCCCCAAGTTTACATCTCCACGCCTAGGTCACTAACGTGCATGTGGCGGCCTCGGTGGGCCAGTCCAGCAGGGTCAGCCGCACAATGCTGCCGTCTCCGAACAGGCGCTCGGAGCCTGCGGCTCGTCCTTGTAAGTGTATCCAACCAGGGCAGCTAAGTGGTCCTTAGAGAACCTGACTACAAAACACACAGTTCTGACGAATCGATTCTGATGAGGGAGACACATGGTTAAACTGAGGAAGACTTTTTTCATCCGAAACAAGGCTGACTTCCAAGGGACGATTCTTAATTGGCTCATTAGCTGGTGAGTTCTAAGAACACAGCGTGTCTGCAGAGGTTCTGGTCACAGGCCTGCGTGCTGAGCCCCAGCCAGGGGCCCAGAGCTGTGAGCACATTAGGCGTATGCTCTCAACCACTGACGAGATCGGGACTATTGCCCCGTTTCCCAGATGGGGGTAGAGAGGCCTGAAGAAGGGAAGCGTGACGTGCCCAGGGTCACTCAGCTGGTCAGGTACCGAGCAGGCTGCGAGCCCCGGGGAGCCTGTGTCCACACCGCTGTGCTGCCGGAAGTGGCTCGATTACTAAGGGCGCCTGGAGCAGTGGGGCGGAGGCCCCAGACTGTCACAACCTGCTGTGTTATTTCACGGCCACTTCACACCGAGAAAGGCCAGAGGATCAGGTGGCAGGAAGCCAGGGGAGGAACCACACAGGCTCACCACTCATGCTCTCAGGCCAAGTCCCCAAAAGGAACCAAGTTCTCTGCAGTTTGCTGCCACTGCGGCAGCCACAATAGCTGGCTCTGTGCACTTAGAGCTAATGGCAAACATCCCGTCATCAGTAAGTGATGATGGCCTTGGTTAAATAGATTATGGTATTTTCTCTATCACGGTCTCCTGTGCGGTCATTAAATATCATGCATGAGAAAGTACGGGTGATAAAGTCTTCACTGAAAAGCACAGATTACAAGAAAATGTACAAAACAGTCCCAGCTTTGTATTACTAAAACAAATACATGTGTGTTTTTATATTTATACACACATGCACACACGTCAAAAAAGGTCAAAAGGAAACCTATCGACATGTTAACAGCGGTTGCTTCTGGATGACGGGATTATGTCTGATTTCCATCCCCTTCCCCGATCTCCTGCCATGATGAATGTGTATTATTTTTATAACAGAAAAAGAGCTAATTCTGGAAACAAAAAAATCCCTAGAGAGCCCCACCTCCTCTGATTCAACTGTGTCAGCAAGGTGGCATGAGGGGAAAAGTGGGGAAACTGAGTTCCTTCAGCGGAAAAGGGGAGTCATTCCAGCAAAGACAGCGCAGAGTGGAGCGGGCTCACCTGGCCATCCCTGAGCAGGGGCGGGAAGTGGAAGAAGAGGGACTGGCCCAGGGACACCGTCTGGATCGGGTTGTCGAGGTTGTCGCTTTTGTAAAGCTTCACCTGGAGAGCAGAGACAAAGCAGGGAGTGCTTTTAAAACTCCAACGTGATAAACACCACATTTTCGATACCTTGTGATGGCCTATCTCTTGGAGGAGAGGAACTCTGGAAACACAGGTCTTTGAAAGGGCAACCATCCTCCCCCGACGGGCCGTTCCTAAGGCATCTGAGGCACCAGTGAAGTGACAGTTGTCACAATGTTAAAATTTTAAAATTTAAGATTCTGACAACTTACATTAATGCTCAAAATAGTAAAAACCTGTTAGTGTAGTGGTAACATTCAAGAGAACAGCTTCTAACATATCTGTAACATGCTAGGCGTGGGGCAGGCACTTCACGTACATCGTCACCAACCCTGACTCCCAAACTCCCAAACGGGCATCACTGTTGTCCCCATGGAGACCCAGAGAGCCTGGTCACCTAATGTCATCACCGCCAGCCTGGTTCACTTGGCGTGCCCCCCACCATGTACTGTCACCTCAACCCCACAGCTGTTCCTTAAACTCCAAACACATTCCCATTTTGCACCAGGTTCCTGGCTGCTTCCAGAAGCACTTTAGTGTTGTTCGTGGCCTTTCTTTCTCTCCAGCCCAGGTTAGCTGCCTGTTCCCACCACCGTCTGACTCTGAGCTCACTGCCTGCCACCCACACCTTGCAGAGAATTTAGAAAGTGACCAGGTGCTTTGCCCTAAAACCATCTCTCTGCTTTAGACCCCAGATCACACTGAGGTTTCTACTGTGATGCTTTTAAAGATACACAAGGCTGGCAAAACTGTCATCTGAAACCAGACCGTGTTTTTCTCCAGCAATCAGCAGTCATTCCACCAGATACATGCTGGGACTGAAGATTCTTAGTCTCAACCTCAATCCTCAGCTAAAGCAAGCGCTAGACAGGCCTGGATACCCTGCTCCCTCTTGTCTCGAAGCCAGAAAGAACAGACCACGTTAACCATCAACAGCTGGCCTTACCCATAATGTAGGAAGATACTCAGAGGAAGTGATCACATTTCCACTTAAGTCGAATTGATTTATCTGCCGGAAAACTATGATGTTCACATCATCGATGTCATTATTCCCGACCTGGGAAGAGAGAAAGCAAGCTGGGGCCAAGGAAGCTGGAAGAAGAGGGCCTCTGCTCCGGCAGGTGACGTCCCTGGAGCTCTATTTCCCAGTGACTTCCCTTCGCATTCAGGGAGCAAAGCTTGCTGTTGGAGCAGCCTGAGTCTAAGGTCCCAAATTGAGAGGAGACAGGCGACACCTGGCCATGGCCATGCTGTTTGACAAACACAGTACTTTTTTCCTTAAGTTTTAATAAGTTATCAATATTTTCAAAAAGAAATTTCATACTAAAAGAGCTAGATTTCCCAGCACCTCTTGAAAAAAGACAAGGATGTTCTTGCCTGGCAGGAATTGGCAGGAGTCAAGCCCCAGCTCCCCCATACCCCCTGGGGTGGGCATGTGCCCCCGTTAGTCACCTTTTCATCTGTGGAGCCGTAGTCCACACGACTGCCTGGGATTGTGATCTGAATCCCCAGTGGCAGAAAAATATAAAATAAGATGCAGCCATCACAACCACTTAAAATACCAAATGCCATAAAGACATCAAGAAAACTCACTGTCTAGGCCAAAAATCCTGAATGACCCACCAGCCTCTGGACCCATCGTAATTTTTATCCCTAATGCCACCTAATAAAGCCACCAAAGGCTTCTTGTCTGGCCCCAAATCCTTTGGTCTAGCAAATGAGACTTATTCCATGGGAAAAATCTTCACTGCAAATGATGCCAGGGACACTTCCTGTGACCTGGAGGGCTGCCTCTTTAGGGATCAGTTAGCTGAGTTATGAGCTTAAAGATCAAGACTCTCCTTGGTGGGAAAAACAAGGTCACCTGAAGATAAGAAACGTCAGTGGCCCTGTCACTGATGAAGCCCATGTTCCCTTTATTACCCTCCCTGATCTAAAATGCTACTTAGGCCTTAAGATCCTCAACTTGTAGAATAATGATCAGAGCTAGCAGGGGAAGTGGGGAAACAACAGCTCAGATTTCTGCTCTGGATGCAAGACAGCGCTGCTGTTCATTAAAAGCCCACAGAAGACGCTGCTTGTAAAGATGACACTATTCTGAGAGGACCCTTAATTAGGATGTAAAGTCATCCCCCCCACCCCCAGATGAAAGGCAGCCAGCCAGAGGAATGCTGAAGGATTTTTGATCAGAGATGCAATCATGCAGTGATTCTGCTGAAGAATTCCATGTCTTACCACAATGACCCGGTGGTGGGGGAGGGCTCGTTCGATGTGGTCGTTGCCTTCTGCCTTGAGCTGAACGTGGTACACACAGCCCGGCTGCAAACAAATGCAGGAGTCATTTATCTGAAAAAGGGCTTGTCACATGAGACCTAGTTGGAGCCTGCTCTGCCTGCAGGCCCCCATCGAGTGGACGAGTTTCTGTCCCACCTTGGTTCCCAGGCCTATCACCCTTCTTAACAGTGCCTTGAAAAAGCACCCTGATGTAGAAACCTTTTTCTGAAGTTTTACAATTCCTTCAAACTGTATTCGGCTTCTTCTACCCAAGGAAAATTAAATGTGGTTTCTGATTTCAAAACTCCAAATAAGATAAGCTTATTCTTGTTTAATAAATAAGATAAAATTATTCTTTTTTGCTGTCCCTCCCTCCCCTCCACCTGTATGTGTTCGGGTCCTTTAATGGACCGGAACCTTGTGGTACGGAGTCGACAATAAGAAAGTAAAAGAGAGAAAGAGAGAGAGACAGAAAAAAAGACCCGGGGACCTAAGCTCTGATGGAGCAAAGGTGCTTTAATGATTTCTCTATGAGTATATATAGGCTGTGGTACAAGAAACTTCTTTCGGGAATGATAGATATCAGAAAACCAAACGTACAGCAACCGTTACCAAGGGAACAAGGGGTAATGTTAGTCACAAGGTCAGGACACAATCCATATCTCAAGAAAGGGGAACGAGACTAAGCAGTTTTGTCCTAAAGAGAATGTTTACTAAAGGAGACCTAAGCCTGCCTCACACAATGACCTCAGTCCCTGGGAGCAGCGTGCTGTTCCGCTTGAAGAGGGACAAAGAACTCATGAGAGACATCACGTAGGAATCCTCCCGTCAAACATTCCCTAACAGTATGTATGTACTGAGTGGTGTCTGGAATGGCACTCCCAAAGGGGTATTATTTCTTGGAAGTGGGATTTGAGATTTTTCCTTTTTTACAACAGATTTCTTCTTTATACATTGTATTCTATTCCTCAAATGTATAGGGACATGTGATGTTTACCCAAACAAAATTCACTATTCTAAAAAACTTTTTTTTTGTTGACATTGCACACATGAAGGATATACATTATTTACTCAGATCATTTTTTAGCAGACCGCTGTAAAGCATTTTGTTCTAAGCCAGTACATTATGACAGTTTCCAACAGAGGAAAGTAAACTGCCTCAAAGGGCTTTCCTGGTGGCTCAGTGGTAAAGAATCCGCCTGACAATGCAGGAGACAATGGGTTCGATCCCTGGGTAGGGAAGATGTCCTGAAGAAGGAAATGACAACCAACTTCAGTATTCTTTCCTGGGAAATCCCATGGACAAGAGAGCCTGGCCGGCTACAGTCCATGGGGTCACAAAAGAGCAGGATATAATTCAATGACTAAACAACAAGCAACAACAACAAACTGCCTTCAAGAAATAAAGTTTTCTGTTTGTTTTATATACTGCAGGGTGGGCTAGTGACAACTCTGACAGAGAAAGACATATGAGTTCAAAGGAAAATTTCTCAGAAGGTTGCATATCAGATAAAATTCAGCTTTACGAAAGGCTTTAATAGTCTAAATGAAACCACCATTTGTCAACTTCTGAACTTTTTTTTCTTACACGTTTATTAAAAGAAAAGATCTTCATCTTTCCCCAAAAGATGAGGATCACTGACACTAGCAGGGTTTAAGAACTTCTAAAATAACCAACTTCTGATCATCAACTGCACACCAAATCTGATGACGCATGAATGAACATCTAGAGCCGGGGGCCGAGTTCAAAGGTGACTGTGTGTATCCAAGAGGGGACAACCCTGAGACTGTAACTGCTGATTTGCACATTAACGAGGACAACACGTCACGGTTTCCTAAAATCACATGCACTGTGACCTTCTCTGTGTGTGAGCAGAGCAGAAACTTAAACAACATTCCCTCTATATTAACCATGAGTCCTTCCGGGGGGAGTGTAAGGGTGATCTCCTTCTTCCCTTTGCAAAATTTTGTCCTTTTCAGTATATTGCTTTGAACTATCTTATAATGAGCACACAGAACCTTAACACAGACAGTAAAGCTATTATTTTTTTAAAAACCGAGAAAATTCAAATTTATGATCACCAATAGGCGAATTAATTCACTTTATAGCTCAGTGAGGACTGGCAGCACTGGGTTTGTTCAAAACAGCTATTAGCAACAGCTATTTGCACCTCGGAAAATGGTAGCAAGGTGCGAAAAAAAGGAGAGACAGCCCTGCTGGAGACGGGGACCGCGGGCACTGCCCCCTCACTCCCAGCAGGGCAGGAGCCCACCCCAACCACCCAGCTCCTCGCTCCTGGCCGCTGGCTCAGCGGTTCACCTTCAGCTTCTGGCAGCAAGATTCAGGCAGCTTCTCACCCAAATGCCCCACCAAATACACTGCCCAGAAAAATCAACTGCAGAAATGCATTCTCCTAGAGGGCAAAATCCTGAGGAAATCTTCAACCAGGGCTCTCTAGCCTGGTGTCCCCTAGGAGCCTGACAAACGCAAGCCCAAACCTTTGATGAGAGCCGTCTTAAAGCCTATTCATTCCTCCAGCATCTGAGGCCAGGCACGTGGAAGGCCTGGCAGGTGTGGCTGCCACAAGGGGGCGACTCCACGCAGCATTGAAAGCGCTAATGAATTAACACCTATTACAAGGAGGAGGAGGGTGTGAGGGAGCATTAATTAAAACTTGAATCTATCAAGGTGGAGAAGGAAACTATATTTGGTTTAGTTAAATAAAATGTGTTAAGTTGGTGAGTTTAGAAACACATGTCTGGCACATATACACTCCATGTGTAAGACGGGTCGCTAATGGGAAACGGCTGTATAGGGCAGGGACCTCAGTTCAGGGCTCTGCGATGACCTAGAGGGGCGGGATTGGGGGGGTGGGAGGGAGGTGGGGATATATGTATACATAGAGCTGATTCACGCTGTTGTAGAGCAGAAACTAACACAACATTGTAATGCACCTATACCCCAATTTTAAAAAAAGAAAAATATGTACGGGCCAGTAAGACTCCAAGGGGGAATCACCACGGTGATGCAGAATCTGAATTCTTGCAAGCTATTAGCTCCCTCCCGTAAGAGGGAGATGAGCCAGGAACACTGGGTCCACCCAAGAGGAAGGCAGACCGAGGGGCACACATGCACCCCAGGCCTACCTTCTGCTGTGACTCGGACCGAGGAAAGCTGCCCACAATCACCCAAGCCGGCAGTTCTGGTGAGGACCACCTCGGGAAAGGAGTGGTCCGTCCTCGCTTCTAACCACCTGCGGAGTCAGTGCGCCAGGCACCGCTCCGTGTGTATTAATTAGCTCACTTCATACTGACAGCCAACCTGTAAGGCAGCCGTGATCCTCACCCGCGCTTTACAGATGATGCAATGGACACAGAAGGCATGGGACACCTGCCTGAACTCACACAGCTAAGAAATGACAGAGGCAGGGTTCAAACCCAGGCAGGAAGGCCATAAGGACGCAGTGTCAAAGTCTGCATCTGCAAGGACACATGCGACAGAGACCTGGATCTAAGGACTCGTCACCTCTCCTGGGGTCCTGGCTGCAGCCGGCCTGGGGGCGGGGGACATCCACGTGGCCACTCCACCCTGTTCTCTCTGGAACCGCTGCCATGGAAGGGAAGCAGGCATGGGTGACAGGAGAGCGCCCTGGGGCCCTGGGAACATGTCCCGATGGCAGCGTGACAGCACGCTCCGCGTCCAAGGCTATTCCTCCAGCATCTGAGGCCTTTTCCATGGAAGGGGTCGGTGGCCACAAGGGGGCCACACACACTGCAAGTGCTAATGAATTAACATCAGTGCTCCCTGGAGCGGGCAAGGGCTTCACTGAGGACAGAGGAGGTGGAGAAGGCAGCATCGCAGTAAGGCTGACCGGACCCCAAAGAAGCCCACCCAGCTGGCCCACGAGAACAGACATTCTCCAGTCCTCAGCACGGCCCCAGGAGACACCCCCAAGCCTGCCTTCCTCCTTTGGCTTGAACGCTCCTCACTCACCCAGCAACCTCCTGCCCTGACTTCCCAGTATCAGTGAGTGGGGACGCCGGACACGGGACATGGTCTTCTTAACTTTGGGAAAGGACAGCATTGTCCCAGTAAAGTGTTAGTTGCTCAGCTCTGTCCAACTCTTTGCGACCCCATGGTTGCATGGCTCCTATCTGTCCATGGAATTTTCCAGGCACGAATACTGGAGTCGGTAGCCATTCCCTTCTCCAGGGGATCTTCCTGACCCAGGGATCAAACCCCAGTCTCCAACATTGTGGACAGATTCTTTACTATCTGAGCTACCAGGGAAGCCTCTATTTTTTTAAAATTAGTGGTTAATACCTAAAAATCAGGAGTTTGTCACGTGGAAATGTGAATTTCTGACTTCTCTTTTACAAACTCTCATCATCTGGCAACCCTGAGTTGTCTTCCCACGTGGCTACGAAGAGCTGGAGCTGCGTGGCGGTTGCCCCTTCTCGTGGGCCACGACCTGTCCACGGTCCACAGTCTACACTGCTCCCGACGGGCACCCAGTCCACTCCAACCTTTCACACTTGTCTTCGAGCCCCACAGGTATCTGATTTGAGAGGCTGGCCTAAGCTAGACCACCTGTTCTAGGCAAAAGATCACCAAACCCATGGTTTTCTACCTGTATTTTGCCATAAAACCGCAACCCAGTATGTCAGCTACATAAGCGTTGAGTATGTCAGTTAAGATAGGGATTGGGAAGTTTGAGAGCCCTATGCCCCCTCCCCACCCTCTTGCCCTCATTCCTAGCTGTCTCGGGGGCACCACCGAACCCAGACACCGCTGAACGCAGTATGAAAAACTCCACTAACGAAACACATCCAAAGGCTCACCAGCAATCCACGTAACCTGAACTTCCCTTCCTCGTCCGTCACGGTGTCTTCTCCATAAATACTGCAGTCGCTCTGGCCCACGGCTTCCACGGCAACACCCTGTTCTGGTTCTCCGTTTAAGGAAGAAACTGTACCATAGCAACTAGAGAGACGAGAGAAGAAACAGAACACGGCATTCTCAGGGCTTTCTGATGCACACACAAGATTCCAGGGACAGTGCCCAGCATTTACCAACAATTTACAGTGCAAAATAGCTCAGTGGAGGACTGTACCCCAAATGACCCAGACAACTCACTTCTAGCTGTGTCTCCTGCAAGTTGAGCCTTCCTGTCAGAGGGCTCAGGCCATTCCTATCATCAATTTCTCTTCTCACACATTTTAAGTGATGCTCCAGAAAATCATAATTTAAAAAGGCTAAACTTTCTTTCAGTCTGCTTTATTGTATATTTTGTTAAACTTTATTTTAAATAATGAAGCATCCAATAAAATGAAAATAAATCACTTCCCCTTTCATTCTATTTTTATATTCAATTGAAAATGGTCCATTTTTCTAAACCTGTTCCTTCTGATTAATCAACCTTGAAGTGTTTCTATACATATGTGTGTGTCTATAATTACAAATACTTATGTGAATAAACCATCTCTGGATGTACTCAGAAACGCTGGAACACCTAGGTGGCTGGGAGGCCAGGACAGAAGGGAAACTCCACACTGAATATCTCCTTTTCAACATTTCCAAGTTTTGCTCAAGTGAATGCATTTCCTCCTTTCCAAAATCTAACTCATGTTTCAAACGTTTTAAAAAAAATAAAAACTTTTAGGAACTCAGTAGGTTCTCACGGGCCAATTTCAGAAGAGGAGCTTTGTGACTAAATCATTCATGGGAGATATTAGGAGAAAAGGGTGGCAGTCAGAAACCTGTGGACTCATGTCTCATGGCTCTTGTCTTCCAAACAGAATCAACCTGAAGACTGGGAAGGGTTCCGAGAGAAAAGAGTGTATGAGTGATCCCACGGCCCAGCCCGGGGGAGACAGGAGAGGGGCAGCCCACCTGTAGGCCGTGCGGTAGCCCGTGATGGTGATCTTCAGGTTCTGCCCCTCTTGCACCTCAATCATCTGCGAGGACGGCTCAAACCGGAATTCCTTCATCATGGGCTTGAAATAGTACTGGCCAGGGCTCTGCCAAGACACACACACGAGCTGAGCCTCTGCTGCAAGTCGAGGGGTGGCATTAGGGGGAGCAGCTCAAGTCATGCAGGAATGAGGCCGGAATGAGGCCCCAAGAGCCCCAGGGCTTCCCAGACATAGAGATGGTAACCAACTCTACAGTAAATCATTACAGTGACACCAATTGCCATTCTAACAGCAGCTGTTATTACTGCGTGCCTATAGTACCTCTGCAAGGTAGAAATCATACTTGAATTTTATGAATGAAGCAACTGAAGCTCAGCGAGGTCAAGTAACTAGCCTGAGACAACACAGCAAGTAAGTAGCAGAGGGAAGATTCAAAGGTGGGCGTGCTTCACGTCCCAATCTGGGATCTTTCAGCAGCACCTCACCGCCTGATGGCGACATCCCGGGAATGGTCACTTTATTCCTAGGGTTGACAAGATGACCAACTGATGCGTCCACCATTCAGGGCCTCAGACTACATCCTCAGTGGAAAATGGGTGCTGTCCACCCACCACAGGGAGCGTGCTTTGCAGAAGAAACACAAGCTCACCCCCTGAACAAGACTTGGCATTATAAACAATGAGATCCTGTGGTAAAACAAAGGGACACCTAAGACAGGAGCCGCTGGGGCCAGGGTAATTAATTACATTGTCTCAGTGACAAGTGGGTGACCAGAAACAAGACGTCTGTGCGGAAGGGAACATGCATCAGCAGCATTAGGTTCTAGTGAGAGCCATCCTTAGTTACAGCTGGTCCCCGAAGAAACGGGAGGCAGTCCACAATGGTTTTCTGTTCTCACGCTGTCAAACAATACACAAGGCACGGCCGCCACGTCCTCGCGCGCTCGCGGGGCAGCCGGGCAGGCGGTGCAGTAGTGGGCACCTTACCAGGTTTGAGAAGGTCAGGATACCGTTGTCCTGAGTCAGGAGGTTGGAACGGAACACACCACCGCTGAGGGATAAGAGGACCCCAGGGAGGGGCTGGTCGTCTTCGGCTTTTATCTGGGGGAGAGAAAGGAACCCCAGAGCAGGGTTAACTCACACAAACCGCGAAGGTGTCAAGAAGTCATTCTCAGCGGCTAGTTTTTCTTTTATTGTCATTCTCTGGGGCCCGCGGGGGAGGTCAGAAGGCCTCCTCTCCTCCCCCAGGGTAACCAGCATAAACAGTCTGCTGTGCAGCCTTCCAGAACTCTCTGTGCCCACACAAATCTACTGCTGATGGATTTCATAAGTGACTAGGTAGGGGTAGGGTGGAGGAGGGCCCCTGAACCGTTCGGTCCTATAACTATCGCTTTCTCTGGCCTCAGCTGTTCTCCCCACTGCCTTCGTCCACCAGTCCCCACCAATCGGCCTGTTTCGGAGGAGCTGCATCTCCTTCCAAAGCAGAGGCTGGCAAACCACGGCACATGGGCCAGTCTCTGAGCTTTGTGATGGAAAAGAAGGGACGAAGTGAGAGTCCCCAAGCGTGTGCATCTTTGCACAATTAAGTTTTTCTTTTTCCAAACAGTCAATTCCTAGGAGTAGAAATGACTTCGTGGATGTGTGTACTTGAAATCCAGAAAGAAACCCCTGAACTGAACTCCAGGGTGGCTGTAAAGATTTCCAGCTCCTAAATTACCTATGCATGGGAAAACACAAGCTTGCCAAAAAAATGGATGTTGTCTTCATTATTACAACTATAACCTCAAACCCAGTGTTTTGATGGTAACTTCCTTTGCGTTTGCCCAGTCACTATCAAAGTCAAGTGTTTCCCGTGTGTTTATGAGTGACCTGGATGACTTCTGTGAATGGCCTTTCATGTCCTTGATTTGCCTTTTCTCTGTTGGCTTGTCTTTTTCTTATTGGTTTTAGGAGACCTTGTAAACTGGGGTTGTTATTTATGGAACAGATCTTTCTCTTCAGTTGGACTATCTTTCCATTTGTTTTAAAAGGCATTCTGCAATGCAGTATTTTAATTTATTAGGTGATGGGATGTTTCTCCTCTTTTGGCCTCGATGTTGATTAACATTCATCCTCAAGGGTCTCCAGACTCACTCTGGCCATCACACAGCATGCTTCTTCCCAAGAAGGAGGGAGGGAAGAGAGAAAGACATCAACTCCACTCTAGGAACATTCTGTGTCCTTTGACAGAGAACAGAGTCAAGGATGAAAGCTTAAGATGCTTCCCAGAAGGTATGCACACAAGCCGAAGTCAACAGATCTCCGAAATTACAAGTGAAAGAAGGCAGAGTAAAAAGAGTACGGCCTGAATAATTCCATTATATAAAATTCTAAGAACTGCAAACTGATCTACAGTGACAGAAGGCAGGTCAGAGAGGTGGGGAGGGCCAGGAGAGAGGGGCTACCGAGGGTGCGGGGAAATTTTGAGGGGTGACAGATGTGCCCACTGTTTTGACTGTGGTGGTATTTTCACGGCTGCTGTCATGTGTCCAAACTGTCAGATTATGCACTTTCCGTGCAGTTTATTGTATGGTTGTTATACTCCATAAAACTGCTTTTTAAAAGCACACGGTGTTACCTCAAAGCTCACGCCTGCCAAGGCATAAGCCTTAAAGTCGCCTATGGTTCCTTCCACTGCAGTCAAAACATAGCCCTCCTTCTGCGAGGACACGGTGTACTCCAGGTCACTGTGCAAGGGCCCAACACTGAATAAAAGAAAGAAACGCTGGTGATGCCTTGCTCCAAATCCTAGAGGAAGCATCACCTGCCCCAGGAAATCTGGCTCCCCAGCTTCTTTCCTGGGCTTCCCGACTGAAAATGTGGAAGTGTTAGTTGCTCAGCTGTGTTCCGACTCTTTGTGACCCCATCAACTGTAGCCCACCAGGCTCCTTTGGTCATGGGATTCTCCAGGCAAGAGTGGGTTGCCGTGCCCTCCTCCAGCGGATCTTCCCAACCCAGGGATCAAACCCAGGTCTCCTGTATTGCAGGTGGATTCTTTATGGTCTGAGCTATGGACTCAGCATGGGCTCCCCGACTGGTCCCAACCAACTGGTTCTTGGTCACCGGCTTACCTATAGGCACCTTTGTCATCGGTAAAGACCGTGATCAGGGGTGAACTTGCCCCCTTTTCACTGATGACGATCTCGACTCCTTCCAACTCTGGGTGGATCTGGCCTTCTAGAAACAAGCCTGCTTTCCCTTGGATCTCGATCAGCTTCCCTGGGCAGCTTTCTACACAGGAAAGAGACAAACAGAGGAAGAGAGTGGGGCTTCCCATTAAAGAAGGGCCTAAAACTGAGATATCCAAAAATAACTCCAGTGAGGCTTTTGACTATCTCAGAATCCTCAGGAACTACAAGTGGTCCAAGCCTCTCAACATTTATGAACGGCCCCGTTAAACTGTCAGGAATGTTAGCAGGAAGAGCCAACAAAGCTGGCTTTCCCCAGCTCCTGTTCCTCAGCCCTCACTGACCACAAGTGAGGACAGAAGCCAGTACCGCAGGTCAGAGCCTGTGCGGCCAGACCTCAGAGGACCCAGCCTGGAAGGCGGCCCCAGACAGGCCGCCCGCTGGACAGCCATGCCCTTCAACACTCTCCTTCCAAACACACAAATGGTCAGGGTTTACTGAACCCGTGATGCTGGCAAAAGCTGCCTAACCATTCCACCAGCTCCTGGTTATCTCATCCCCAAAAGACCCTTCCATCACCCCAGCCCAAAACAAACATCACGAACAGTTCAGATACATGAAGACATTTCAGAGGTTTCGACAACGGATGCTGTTGCTTTTCATCTGCCTTCTGGTGTCAACCTGATAACATCAAGGAAAAGCAAGTCCTTTTCCAAAAAGATCCCCAATTCTAACAGTGAGAGTTATGTTTACTGATTTAGACCTCTCACTCATTCACTCACTCATCAAATAGTAACATCTATGCGCCAACGAGGACTGAAGATGCCTTACGAAGATGGCTTCACTATAAAACAGCACAGAACACAATCCTAAAGGCAGGGAAAAGAACAGTTGTGAAGGTGTGTCGTCGGCTAGCTGAGCTGACATTTACCTCCACTGACGGTGGCTTCCATGGAAGGAGGATAAAAGAGCAGCTCTTTAGATGAAGGAGTGACAGTGATTTTCTCTCCAGACCTAAAATAATGAAGACACTTCAATGTGGCTGGCCTGTCCCCCCAGAAGGAAGGACATCCGAACAGAGGGACCCTGCAAGGAAAGCCCACCATGGGTGCTTACCGGGCCCAGTAGGAAAAGTCGTAGGAGAAAGGGCCCTGCAACTCGTCCACCATCTCCTGCACAGGGGGCTTGGTCCTCCCCTCGCTGCCGGCCTCTTCGCCGCTCTTCTCCCGCTCTTGCCTGCGGCTCTCAATCTCGGCCAGCTGCTGCTCCCTCCGCAGCTCCTGCACGGACTTCAGGGGGCCGAGGACCAGGGCGGGCTCGCTGTCAATGGAAGACCTGGAAGAAAGGAGCAGCCCAGAACACGGAGTCAGGGACCCCTGAGGCCGGTGGAAATCAGACCCTTCTGCAAGCAGAGATCCATCAGTTAAAAAAAAAAAGCCAAGCACCTCATAAGGCCACCAACTGTGGCACAGTCTTCTCCTGTTTGGGATAAACAGTTTAAAAAAAACAACAACAGGAAACTGAACTTTTTCGCCACATGGAAGCATCTGGGAGATCTGGGCTGGGATGAAGTATCACTGACTATGATTTGAAGGAAATTGTCAACTTCCCGAAGGACGTGGAGTCCCTTCCACACTACCATCTTCTGTCTTTCTTTCCATCTTTACTGAGAATGTGCTCTGCAAGAGAATCAGGGGCTAGGGAGACTGTAACAGACAACATCCCCTAATCTGTGGAATCCACATTCATGGGAAGAGGCAGACGACCAACAGAAAAATGATGTGAGATGATAAGTGCAGCAAAGAAAAATAAAGCAGTGTGGAAAGATGAGAGAGCTGGGGGGGCAGGGATGGAGGAGGGGGACTATATTCAACTAGGGACTCAGGCCTTTCTCAGAGAAGGAATGGCAACCCACTCCACTATTCTTGCCTGGAAAATTCCATGGACAGAGGAGCCTGGTGGGCTACAGTCCATGGGGTCACAAAGAGTCAGATACAACTGAGCGACTGAGCACAGGCCTTTCTGATCAGGCGACACCAAGCCGACTTGAAGGAAGGAAGAGAGCAAGCCACACGCTCTGGGTGAGGAGGCCCCAGGCAAGAGGTGAGAAAGTCTCAGAGCCGTGGAGGCAGCTCCCTGGCCATGCTCCAGGGACAGCAAGGAGACCAGGAACAGGGACAGAGGGACCCAGGTAGAGTCAGATCAGGGGTCAGACAAAGGCTTTGCAAACCTTGGCTGGACCCAGGCTGGGTGGAGTTTTAAAGAGATGACAGGGTCTCTACTAAGATCACTCTGATTCTACATGAACTATTATGAAACAACAGCCAAAACACAGAGGTCAGACAGGAAGCTACAGCAACAAAACTGGCAAGAGACAACAGTGGGTCAAACCAAAGTAGAGAGGCCAAGTGCTAAGAAAGGAACGGATGGCAGATGTACAGTCAGCCCTCCATTTCCACAGGTTCCACATCTGAGGATTCAACCAATCAGATGGAAAATGTTTGGGGGGGGGATTCCAGAAAGTTCCAAAAAGCAGAACTTGAATTTGCCACATGCTGGTAACTATTCACATAGCATTTACATTGTATTTACAACTATTTACATAGCATTTACATTGTATTGGATAGTGTAACCCAGAGATGATTTAAAGTATATTTAAAGCACAGGGGAGGATGTGCGTAGGTTATATGCAAAGGGACTCTGCTTTATAAGGGACTCGATCATCTGCAGATTCTGGTAACCACAGGGTATCTTGGAACCAACTCCCATGGATTGTAGAGCCCAGGATTTGCAGGTGGATCGGCTAGGTATGCGATGCAAGAGAAAAAAAGATTTTGTCAAGGACCAATGAGAAAGATGGAGCTGCCATATGTGAAACAGGGAAGGCTACAGAGGAGGTCTGTGGAGGGCGACCACCAGGAGCCCAGTGTTGGATCTGGGAAGTACAAGATCCCCACAAGGACCCCGCCCCTGGCCATGTCCAGCTGCATTTCATGTAACTCTCAGCACAAACCAACAAAACAAAATCTCTTCTGAGGTTACAAAAATAAACTTAATGAAGACCAAAAACAATATAACATGAACTCACTACTGGTAAAAATATGACGGAGAAGGCAATGGCACCCCACTCCAGTACTCTTGCCTGGAAAATCCCATGGATGGAGGAGCCTGGTAGGCTGCAGTCCATGGGGTCTCGAAGAGTCAGACATGACTGAGCGACTTCACTTTCACTTTTCACTTTTATGCACTGGAGAAGGAAATGGCAACCCACTCCAATGTTCTTGCCTGGAGAATCCCAGGGATGGGGTCGCACAGAGTCAGACACGACTGAAGTGACTTAGCAGTAGCAGTAAAGTCTACTACTACTTTATTTAGAGGATAGGTGTAAGTGAGAGCAGGAGAGAGTGGGGTAGACACACCTGTCCCTGCTTTCCTCATCCCATCTGGACCCTTCTTTGCCCTTGAATCTATTCCTCCCTTTCCCCAGCAGTCTATTTATTAACCAGCAAGAGGGCAAATAAGGGATCTTCTAGGATTGATTTTGCTAATTTTTTTGAGGATACCGAGCACCATTTCACCATATTCTGTACCCTTATCTGACATTCCCTCCCAGAACTGAGTTTTCTTTTCATCCAGGTTCAGAAGGAAAAACAAAAAACAAATCATATCGTCACGCACCAATAAAAAGTAAGCTGTCCAGATGGAAATAAAATCTAATTAGGCAATAAAAGTAGAGATTGTGAAAAAAAAAAAAAATATGAATTCTGAGTCATACCAGTAATTCATACTTTCCAGGCGGGAAAATACTTAAAGGTGTTGCTCCGGCACCACCTGGTCACCCTGGTGAATATGAACCCCAATAATCAAGTCAGAGACCAACAGCTGCCCCTGATATTCTTCCCTCCCTGAGCCCACGTGGTCAGCCTGCTGCCATGTCTCACCACTCAGCCTGCCCGATGACTCTCCTATCTGTCCACTGCTCTCCACCCACTGCCACCGTCTGGACGAAGCCCCCATCCCCTCGCCTGGTCTCCTACAGGACTCTCTGCCCTCTGCCTTAGGCAACTTCCACTCCTGGGCCTCTTGTATCTGTTCTCTACTCAGCACCCAGGGGGACTTTCTTCAAACAAAAAGCATGATCCATCTACTTGAACTATGTCAGAGTATCCAGGGACAAAGCTAAAACCCTTAACGTGGGCTGACCCCAGCAGCCTACCTCTCTTGCATGGACTCCAATCCCCCAACAAGGAAAAATTCAAAGCACTTAAGTGAAAGTCGCTCAGTCGTGTCAACTCTTTGCGACCCCATGGACTGTACAGTCCAGGGAATTCTCCAGGCTAGAATACTGGAGTGGGTAGCCTCTCCTTCCTCCAGGGCATCTTCCTAACCCAGAATCAAACCAGGGTCTCCTGCACTGCAGGCAGATTCTTTACCAACTGAGCTATCAGGGAAGCCAAAAAGTGAGTCACTCAGTCGTGTCCAACTCTTTGCAGCCCCATGGACTTCACAGTCCATGGAATTCTCCAGGCCAGAGTACTGGAGTGGGTGACAGTTCCCTTCTCCAGGGCATCTTCCCAACCCAGGAATGAAACCCAGGTCTCCCATATTGCAGGCGGATTCCTTACCAACTAAGCCACAAGGGAAGCCCAAGAATACTGGAGTGGGTAGCCTATCCTTTCTCCAGCAGATCTTCCCAACCCAGGAATCAAACCAGGGTCTCCTGCACTGCAGGCGGATTCTTTACCAACTAAGCTATCAGGGAAGCCTGTTTTGTGCAAAGCACTTAAGGCAGCTGCAATGTTATAGCTCCGGACTACTAGCCGCCTCCCCCGTGAGACTGTAAGTTCCACAAGGGCAGGGGCTGCTGCCTGTGCCCAGCGCCTTAACACAACACTGAGGATTCGCCATAAATATTTTCTTCACAGACGGATGGGTGAACAGGAGGTGTACAGAGAAACGGAGACGTGGCTGGAAAGGCAACTTCAAATAAGGTAAATTGGAAGAAAGTTACTCAGATATCCATTCTCTTTGACAAAGGCAGTCATACTGTTAAAACTCTTTCGTTTCTTGAGAAAATTAGGGTGTCAGATGCAGCCACCACAGGGCAAAAATTCCTCTCAAAGGTGACATGCAAGCAAACCTGACCCTCAGCGAGGGAGTGCATTTCATCCACTTTCTCTCACGATCCTTCTCACCTAAGGTGTCATCTCTATTTCCCAAGCCTTCGAGAAAGGGTCTAAAGAAAAATGGGCAAATTTTTTTGAATCTGCTAAAACACTTGAAATACAGTGAACAAACCAGAGATTTTTTTTTTTCCCTTAGCAGAGACAGGAAGTGTAAAGAGTTCAAGCAGAAATTTAAGGCACTGGAACGAGCTGTCAGGAGGCTCTTCCTCATCCACGGTTAATTCCTGAATCATAAAAGGAAAGGAGAGCTGTTGTGAATTTACGGCCATGTCATATAAGAGGGAAGGCCATTTGTATGTATACCTAGAGATAACAAATCAAAAATAGTTTTCGGAGCAGCTCTGAGAGAAGATGGCCTGGCCCCCCACCCTCCCACGCTCGGCCCACCATGGAGCACCAGCCTTACTTGATTGTCACAGTCACATCCATCATTTTGTCAGTGGTGATCGTTCCAAGGACGTGATGGCGAATGGCTGTCAATGTCAATATACTGGGTGAAGACCTGTAAATCAGACAGGTGGAAAGAAAACACCATAACATCGCCTCGACAGCCTCAAAGGATCACAAACAATGCCCTTTATGGGCGACCTTCCTGACCCTGAAATATACTATGTGAAACTGCTCTTAGCTTGGCATGAAAAAACTTCTGAAATACATACAAGTGTCTTTAAGGGTAAACGGATTCTCCATTCCCAAACTTTACGTCTCTAATTCCCATTGAAACCCACAAGCATTTGTAAAAACAGGAAAATCGTAGACTTGAGCTTGAGAAATTCCTATCAGTGAGGCTGGAAGATTCAACAGACGTTACATTCAAGCCAGATCAAAACCATAGCCTTCCGTCCTGGGTTTACAGAATTCTTGGGGAAGAGCTCTATCTTCGCTTCCTCGGTAATTTACCCAAGTGTCTTAAAATCCTTATCTACAAATTCTTTTCACTGCCTAACCTTACTGCTTCCAGAAAACATGCAAAAAAATCCCCTTGTTCTCAGAAATAACTGTCGCAGAGATCCACGCTCACTCCCCTCCACAGACACCACAAGAGCGGTCAGCACCCGACTTACGTGTCATAGGTGTAGAACGCTTGCTCAAACCGGTGGCAGGAGCGAGGGGTCACCTTGTACACACCTGAAGCCAGGAAATCAAAAGTCATTTTCAGAGAAGAGCATCTATTCCACTGAGCAATTCCAACATCTGGAATCCCAAGGCAGTGCCTCTCCTTCCTAACATATCACATACCGGATCAGAAATGCCTTTTCCACTGCCTACGGACAGCTTCTTACCAATGACCCACCCACTCAAAGGTCTGCTCACCAGGTCGGGATTTTCATTTTCCATCATTTAACAGCTCACAGTGGTTTAGCCTGCGCAGACCAAGCTAACACACATGCACGAGGAAGAACAGGAAGTAGTTTGTACTGTGATTCAGACCGAGAATTTCCTACTTAACAGATTCTGTTAAAGATCCAAAAGACTGTCACAGTCTGGACTCCGTCCTATAAATATTCCTAAAAGGTGCATGGGGCAGAGAAGTCCCAGAAAACCCAAGAAATAGCTACAGAAAACACTTCCACGCCATGAGCTAATCAGGCTAACACTCAGATTAAGGACATATGATGTTGTTTGCCAGAAGAATACAGTTTCAGGAAGGAGCCAAGTGTAACAGTGGATTCTCCCAAATGATCTTTCACCAGCATTCTGGCCATCTGCCTAACCCAACATGAAATTCGTTCAAATCACCTCTGCAATTCTCATCACACTGATTAAGCCTCAGTGCAGTTACCTAAAAAAAAAAAAATTATTAGGTTTCTTCATTCATTTTCTTTGTTCTCTCATTTGACAAATGTTGACAGGCCAACACTCGGGCCAGGTGTTGTGCCAAGTGTTGACACAGAGTGGGGAACACACAGAGTCCCTGCCTTCACGGGATCTGCCATCTACAGAGAGAGAGAGGAGTTCTACGGCCACCAGGTGTGATGGGTGTGGTCCGGGGAGGACCCGGGCCTCGTGGGCACGAGGTAGCGAGCTCCCAGCGACACTGGGGCACTAGCCTCCCTGGGGAGGAACATCAGAACCAGGAAGTGACAGGCGGGTCGGCAGGGCTAGGTGAAGGGGGAGCGGGGTGGGGGTGGCGGGCACTGAGGCAGAGCACACACCTGAACCACAGGCTTGCTGGCCGCCCCCCTAACAGCTGCCTTCCTGCCTTCACACCAGCTCCCGCTTACGTTCAGGGTGAAAGCATGCCAGCCTCCAGCAGCAAATCCAGCTGCCCCAGGCTCCCTTGCAGCTAGAATTGGCCATGAGACACGGTTCTGGATGATAAGACATAAGGGAAGTTTCCTGGAGGATGTGGCATGGAAAATGTTTGCCCACCCCTCCTCTCACCTTCTTGCCCTAAACATAAGTTTTCTGGAGCAACAGTTGGCACCTTGAAAACAAGGCAAAAAAAAAAAAAACCAAACAAACAAGTGGGGGTTTCCCCAGTGGCTCAGAGGTAAAGTCCACCTGCCAAGGCAGGAGACAAGGGTCTGAACTCTGGTCCAGGAAGATTCCACATGCCACGGAGCAACTAAGCCCGTTCTGCTGTTGTTTAGTCACTGCACCACAGCTATTGAGAAAGCACTTTAGGGCCCAGGAGCTGCAATTACTGAAGCCCGTGGGCCCAAGAGCCTGTGCTCAGCAACAAGAGAAACCACCACAGTGAGAAGCCTGCTCACTGCAACTAAAGAACAGCCCACACAGCAACAAAGACCAAGCACAGAATACACTTTTTAAAAATTAAAAAAAAAAAAAAGAATTAAGAGCATAGCTTATTTTTAAAAAAAGCAAGGGAAAGGGCTAAAAGAATCACAAAGACACCAACCCTAACACCTACCATCTGAACCCACGCCTGAGCTGTTAGTCTTTGTTTTGTTTTGTTTTCATTTTTCGGTCGTACTGTATGGCACGCGGGATCTTAGTTCCCCAAACAGGGATCAAACCCGTGTCCCCTGCATTGGAAGGGCAGAATCTTAACCACTGCACCACCAGAGAAGTACCGCCGCTAGTCTTTGTTAATGAACCAAATTAACCCCACTTGTCGGGGGCTGTCATACAGATTTTGTTACTTGCAGCCAAAGGCATCCTAATTAAAACACAGAACGCAGTGGCTGGAACAGAGTGACAGGTAGAGCTAGGTCACACAGGAGCTCAAGGTCTGATTAAGCGTTTTGTACATGACTGTGCCCTATCCGTGGTGTACACGTGGAAGACCCCCAGGGGATGCCTGAAATCACAGATAGTACCAAACCCTCTACGTACTAAGTTTTTATCTACACTAACAGGTGAGTAACACATATGCAGATGTGCTAAAGGGCCGGACAGGAGCAAGACAGTCAGAGACTTCACCACGCTACTCAGAAGGCATGCAATTTAAAAGGTATAAACTGTTTATTTCTGGAATTTCCCATTTAATGTTTTTGGACTGCAGTCGACCAGAGGTAACTGAAACTGTGGGACGCGAAACTGTGGGTAAATGGAGGTTACTGTACTTTATCTTGAAACCAACAGAAGTCCCAAAATTATTCCTTAGGAAAACACAAAATAAAACTACTTTAGAACCACCAGGGTGCTACAAATCAAAAAGATAGTAACAAATAATGGTAAAGAGGTAGAAAAACCGAAACCCTCAGACATAGCTGGTGGGAATATCAAATGGCAAATACAGCGTTCTCAGAAAATATTTTGGCAGTTTCTGAAAAAATTAAGCATAAATTTATCATTTGATTCCATTCCTAGGTATCTCCCCAACAGATGTCCACACAAAACCTGTACACAAATGTTCATAGCAACATTATTCATAATAGCCCCAAACTGGAAACAATTCAAATACCCACCAACTGGTAAATGGATACAAAAAAAAAAATGGATACATCCATGCTACAGAATACTGTTCACCAATAAAAAGGAACAAATTATTAACATCTGCTATGACCTGAAAGAACTTCAAAAACATTATGCTAAGTGAAAGGAGCCTAAAAAATAACAGTATTGTACGATCTCACTATATGAAGTGTCCAAACAAGGCAAATTCACAGAGACAGAAAATAGATTAGTGGTTGCCAAAAGCTGGGAATAGAGATGAACTGTAAACATGTAGGAAGGAATCACTAGAACGATGAAAATGTTCTGAACTGGATTATATGGTTGTATGGCTAGGTATATTTACTAAAAATCACTGCATTGTACATTTTAAGTGGGTGAATTTTATGGTCTGCAAATTGCATCTCAATAAAGTGATTAACAAAGAGAGAAAGAAGCCACTAAAGGATTTTAAGCAAGGTGGGAGTGATCACTCACCAGGAGAGGTCATGGGCTGATGGTGTTCAATTTTTAGAAGTGAAAGGGCCCCGTGGTCTGGACCCAACTCAAACTCAGAGCCTGGGAACATGTGCCAACCCCCAGCTCTAATTCTCTGGGTAAAAATGCTGCTCCCTCCAGAGGCGTTACCCACAACCAAAATTGATAGCTTGATGCAAACTGAACCGAGATGGGGAAAAACACCTCTGAAAACACCCTCGAGAGCCTCTCCATTTCCCTCACTCAGAGGACATCAATCCTTCCAGACTCACCGGGCTTGGACAGGCAGAATCGGTTGACTCCTTTGGAGAGGTTATAAATCCCCACGTTCTCAGGTCCATTCCCATCCTGGTAAAATTCCTAAGGGAGCAAAGCCAATACAATGCCTTACCAGGGAAGATGGAGACACCCAGATGATGAATAAGATTTCTGTTTCTGAACCAGTCATCTGTTTTGCACATTAATCATTTGAACAGCTGGATGCCAGGGGAAAATTAAAAGTCTTCCAAAACTTCCAACAGAAGCGTGATCTTTCTCATTCAATCAACTAACATTTACTGAGCACCTGCTATGCGGCAGACCCTAGGCTAGGCCCTGTTTGCTGCCACGGCTCTTGTTTTCAGCGTGGTTTACATTCTGATATGGGAAGACAGAAAATCCATGCAATCAATAGAGAAGTCAGTAGATTTCAGCTAGGAAGTCATTGAGCTTAGCAGGAAATAAACAGGGAGCAGGAGACAGCGCCCACCGCAGAGGCTTGTTCAGCTTGGCCTCAAGACAGGCCCCACCCCGAGCAGGTAACACTGGGGCTTCAGCCTGAATAATGAGAAGAAGCAACTATGCTCAGTTGTGGAGAAGACGCAGCATTTAGGGCAGAGAAGAATATGTGCAAAGGCCCGGGGAAGGGACCGAGCTTGGTGTGGAACTGGAGGCAGCTGGTGTGCCAGGGCCCAGTAAATGAGAGGGAGAGGGGAAGGGGGTGAGGTGGGAGTCAGTGAAGGGCTGGCCATCATTAGGAGTACGTTCTTAGTCTAAGAGAAATGGAAATCAAGCAATGGTTTCCCGAATGTCTCTCACTTGTTCTCAACCGGATTATTAATCAACCCGTTTCCTGTAACAAAGCTGCCTGGGACCACTGGTAGTTGAGCGGTTCCAGCACTCAACTGGCATTAGAGAGACCAGTCTCACCGCTCTGGTGTCTAACACAAGCAGCCACTTAACTGTCATTTGCCCCTGTTTTGCCCTGAGACCGGACAATGACACCTGCCGTTGCCAGAAGTCAGGAGATTATACGACGCTCAGGAACGGACCTATGCAGGGCGACACAGATGCTCCCCTTCCTAAAACCCCCTGGGCAACTGCCAACCCAGCCACAGAGGCTGCAAGAGGACAGCCAGCTCTGCCCAGCTGCACCTGTCCATAAGCAAGAGCAGGGTACACGGGAAAACTACTAATACCTAAGAGATTTACTCATACCTCACTGCCGCCCTGGGGAGTGAGTACTATGATCTCAAATTCAGAAGAGAAAATGGAGGCTCGCAAACATTACTCGAACTTGGCCAGGCCTAAAAAGCCCACATGCTCTGCACTACATCAACGGCTTTCCTAAATCACTAGTCAAAGTTAGTTTTAACGTGGAGCCAGGACAAGGAACTCTCCCCAATAAAGGCATCTTTCCACTAAGGGACTTAACATGCTTCCTGACAGTGTTTCCATAACAGGTGGGTGAGCTGAGGGGCAGAAAAGGAAATCTGGCTTGACTATGCTGACGATCCTCTTGGCACACTCGTCCTTCTCGCACTACATAGGGCGAGTGTCCTTCCAAATGAGGCCTCCTTAGCAGCCGGCTTACCAGAGTGATGGCGTGGGAAAGAGAGCACCGGAGCATGTAGCCCGTCTGCCTGAACTCAACGGCGGGCACGTCGTCCTCCAGCACCTCCACCTCCAGACTCTTGTTCTTCCAGCACCAGTCTTCATGCAGGATGCTGACTGCAAAGTACAGAACGTGGGCCCCCATGTGGGCAGAGCGCACCACCTCCCTGAATACCCCGAGAAGAACAGCGCTAACAAAGTGCGGGAGCGAGTTTATACACACGCTGCTCTTACTGTCGAGCCACTCAGTCGTGTCCGACTCTTTTCAGACCCCACAGGCTGCAGCCCCCCAGGCCCCTCTGTCCATGGGACTCCCCAGGCAAGAATACTGGAGGGGGTGTCATGCTCTTCTCCAGGAGATCTTCCCAACCCAGGGATCAAATCTGTGTCTCCTGCTTTGGCAGGTGACTTCATCACCACTGAACCACCAGGAAAGCCCCTATGTACATACATACAGACAAATACGTGTGTGTGTAGGTATATATACAGGGCTGGCCATGCTGGGAATAACTAATTGCTAAAGGAGAAAAAATAAGCTGAAACCTATGGCCATTAAAATCACTAACAAAGAAATCCAACTGAGCCTAAGACCAGGCTATAGGTAAGACATTCAGACACTGGCAAACTTGCTCTGTAAGGGGCCAGAGAGTAAATATTGTCACCTCTGCAGGCCACACGGTCTCAACTATTCAACTCTGCCTCTGCAGCACACAGGCAGCCACAGACGACACACAACAAATGGGCGTGGCTGTGTTCCGATAAAACTTTATTCATAAAAATAGGCAGTCACCCTCAGGCCATAGTTTGCCAACACCTGACACTGACAACATAATTTGCCTGAAAAATCAGTCTACTACTTTCTAAGCTGTTTACAGCCAGCAGCTTCAAGCTGAATTCTGACAGAGCAAAAACATAGGCAATGGGCAGCTTCTTGAGGAAGGCGAGGAAAAGTGCCTTCTCCTTCCCAGGCACTGTGCCGGGGCTTTACAAACCAGATTCCATCACTCTGCAGAAAGGTTCTGTGACTCCTACTTCAGAAGGGGAAACCAAGTCCTGGGGAGATCAAGTAAGCTGCCAGGCTCACACAGCTGCTAAGCAGGAGAACAGGTCAGTGTAACCATGTGACACTGTTTTTAGGAATTTACAAATAAAATGGCATGAGGAGAAGTGTGTGGGTCATCCTGATGAGGTGGCAGTTGGTTCAGAAAGCCTCAACTCCTGCATTACTGCCCAAGCCAAATAATGCAAACTCAAGGTCAAAGGACAAACCAGAGTTAAACAAGTACAGCTGTATAGCTGGGATGCAACTAGAGAGCGGGTTTTCAGAAAGTTCACAAAGACAGGAAGTGCGGCCTTCAGTTCTTACTCTTGTATTTTCCGGGCAGCACGTTGTCAAACATGAAAGTCATTGAGTTGACCTTGCCGGAGAGCTGGAGGCTCCGCTTCTCGCCCTGGCGGCTCAGGGACTGCAGGGTCACCAGCAGGTCACCGCAAGCGTCTGTAGGGAGAAGATGCAGGAGGCCTCGCTCGACGGCCTTGGGAACCAAAGCACCAGTTCGAACCCTCAACCTCTGTGCATTGCTTGCTACCGCTTAGCTCCTGAAGGGCAGCACCAGGAGGGGTCCTTCAAAGCTAACGGGCATCTACTTGATTCTAAGACGTTTGCCCACACCCCCACCTCTCCCACCATGTAAGCACTAGCAGCAAGCAATGAGGCTGCCCAACTCTTATTGGAGTGGCAGAAACAATATTTATGGGCATCAACGGGAGCCAGAGAAAAAGTCAGAAAGGCAATGAAACTTTCTTGAATGCCCACTTCATACCAGGTATAGAACTGGGCCCTTTATCATCGTCACCATATTACTAATAATGGCAAAGATTTAGATGGCTCTTGCTGTGTTCCAGGTACTTCTAACGGCTATGAAAAAGTGTTAGCTGCTCAGTCATGTCAGACTCTTCGTGAATCCATGGACTGTAGCCCACTAGGCTCCTCTGTCCATGGGATTCTCCAGGCAAGAATACTGGAGGGGGTTGCCATGCCCTTCTCCAGGGGATCTTCCTGACCCAGGGATCAATCCTGGGTCTCCCACATTGCAGGCAGATTCTTTACCATACACACATTAACTCCTTTGATCATCACAATAACCTCGTGAGGTAGGTACTATTAACATCTCCACATGACAGATGAGGGACTCAAAACACAGAGAGGTTAAGTAACTTACCCTACATCACATAGCAATGGTTCAAACCCATGTGGTCCGGCTCCAGTCTATGATCTTAACCACTATGCTATACGGCCTCTTGATATGACCACATTTAAGCCTCATTAAGACCCTCTGAGAGCAGCAGTATTCCCATTTTATTGAAGGAAAACTGAGGCTGGGCAAGTAAATGCTTACAGTCTCATACTGGTAAGTGACAGAGCCGGGATTGAAACCTGGGCCCAGCTCCTTTCAGAAAAAGAATCCCACATGTTCTTTTGGGAGCCAAAGCAGGAGTATTCCAAGAGAAAGGTTCCTGGAGATTGCGGCGATTATTCAGAAAGAACTGCACACACCACTCCCCAGGTCAGCTTGTGTTGTCACCTTCGCCGCCGCCCAGTGAGGAAGAGCCCACCCAAACCCCACCTCTCCCCACCTGCTTCTTCCACTCATCTGTTCTTACTTTCAACTGACGTCTTACCCAGACAAGAGACTTTCCCAGAAACCGATGCCAAAAACTGCACAAAGGCCACGTCCATCACAGGCCTGTCAGTCACAGCCAGCAGCAGCATCTGGGGTTTCAGCGTCAGCCCCGCCCTGGTCTCTGCCTCAGGAACCATCACCTGTGGGACACACAGGACAACATCAGCAGCTACCTCAGGGTCGCTGCTCCCTGGCCAACAGGATGCCAGATCATCCATCTGGACCTGAGGCTAGATGGAGTCTGAAGGAGAAGGTTCATTCCTAGGCATAGATTTATAATCACAACAAATCTGCATATTGCTGGTGTGAAGAAAACATATTTCTAATCAGACATAGAACACCAGCCTTCCGCGGTGTCAGGGTGCACATAAAAGTGTATCGGGGCACGCAAAGCTGTTATTGATCATGTGTATCCTGGGTGGAGACCACACTAAATCCAGAACCTGATTCTGGCGTGAGGTCACTTGTGACATGCACTGTGAGCTTGTGGACCCACGTGGATGACCAACAGTGGACCTTCCCTCATTTCTTCGTGCCTTTCTCAGGCTCACAAGAGGGGCTGGGAGAGGAGGCAGTGCTGGCCTTCTTCATCCCTAGAGAGATCACATTCCAGAACTGCCCTTCCTTGGAAAAGTTCCTGATTGTGCCTCTGAAGGAGTCTCCAAAGGCTTGTCTATGTGGCCAACATCACAAGAAGCTGGCTGGCTGGTAAAGAAGCTGACCACCCACACAGCATGCTGTTCGTGGACGCTGGGGGAAGGCTGTGCCCCTACCCCATCTCCTCAGAGTTGGGAGCTCCCACTGGCCTGGAGGAGAGCAAAGTCTTAGAAGGACCCTCCCTGACTCCCTCCCCTCGCCCATCCCCTGCTCCTCCCCAGGGAGGAGGAGGAGCAGCAGCCGACTTGATTTGTTAGAGCCTGAGACCCACTAAGACATGGTCTCAGTGTGGGGCTGGTGGGCTGACCTCTGCTTTTGTCTTACCTCTGGCCTCCTGCCCCCACCTGTGCTCAGGCCTTCACCCCGGCGGTGAGAGCACAGGCCAGGGTCTCCCCGGCTTCTCCACCAGGGAGATGGATGGGGGAATCACGTGGGGCCTGCTCAGCATCTTCAATTTACAGCCGGGCAGGAAATGGGAAGCTCCATTCTGGCCTCAGGGTCCAGAAGCCAGGCTCTGTGGGTGTAACTGAGCTGCCACGAATAGAGCGTTCACTCTGATCTCTTCTGGGGACCCGTGGATATTCTACAGCGGCCAGAAGCCTGAGGAGGCAGACGAGTGACTGGCAGCCTGATACTAACCCCTAATAAACATTAGGACGGGAAAAGGGAAATGCCTGTTGCATCCTCTCAAGCCGGCTGCCTGTCTGCTCTACTGACTATGAGCAGGAATGGCAAGTTTGCAAAATGAGAAGCTGGGAAGGAAAATGCTCCTTCTCTGATCCCATCTTAAAATAACCCTTTCAAATCGTTGTTGTTGTTGTTTGTTTTTCAAATATCTTAAACGGAACAAAATTCGTCGTACCTGAACTTTGTAGGTCCCTGGTTTCGCTTTAAAACAGAATGATCCCTGAGCGTCTGTCTCCACGGTGACCAAAGACTTGTCCTTGTCTTGAGAGGCCAGGACAACTTTGTATTTACTCATCTGCTTGACAGCGTCAGGGAAGCGAATGATTGATATCTGGCCACAGACACTGAACCTGCAACAAGAGGACCATTCAGCCCAGCAGGAGAACTCAATTATCACAGGAAAGGTGCTTGGCAACCCAGACTCGGCATCCCGCTTCCAGCCCGCATCCCGGAGACTAGTGTGATCTTAATGAAGAGACAGGAATACAGCCCCAACGACTCCAATTTCACAAGCAATCATTAGAAAGAAGACTGGAGCACTTTCTGCACATGGAAAGGCAGAGGGCGGGCCTGGGGCAGGGCTGTTTGTGTGTTCTGGGTGACAGCTGGCCCTTCCCCACTGCAGAAGCGGTTTTCAGACAATTTGTAGATGATAAAAACGTTTCAGGTAATTGGGTCGTTGGCGGTGGAGCAGCCACGAACTGAGAATGTGGGCAAGTCCTTAAAAGCAAGAGCTGTGAGCTGCCTGAGGAAGTGCAGTATTACCCAGGCGGTAAAACAAGGCAGGGTTATCAAAGACGGCTTCCTCGCCTGTGAGTATACATAACGCACACAGAAAAGCAATCTGAGAGATCTGAATAGGAAAGGTAATTAAGTTTAAAGAAATGCAGAGCTAAAATTGAACTCCTTAGGAGCTGGAGCTACAGAAGCAACTTATAATTGAAAAGCCCTATTAAGGTAACGACTCAGACTGGAGACTGCAAATGAGCAGAGTGTAAAGTACCACATAGCACATTTCCAGAAGCACATGAAAGGCACATCCACCCGCTAACAAACACCAGCAAAGCCCAGTGTCCACCGAGTGGCCGTCTTCATGTTTAGTCAGTTGTAATCATGTCCCATGGCTGGAGGTCACAAGCAATTCTGCAACTGCCTAAAATTTACATTTCGTAATCTTAAAGAGAATCGCTTTAGATAAAAATCAGCTGTTACTTTTGACAGGAAGAGATTAAAAAATGCTGGATTCAGTGCTGGATAATAAGGGGGTGCACTGGATGCCGGCATGCCCACTCGGCTGCAAAGAAAAAACAGCACAAGGAACCAGGAAGCCGTGCAAGGCACGGTCACCTCTCCAGAGCGGAGGTCCCGGCCTCCTGGGTCTCATCACTGCCTGATGATCTGAGCTGGAGCTGATGTCATAAAGAAATAAAGTGCACAGTAAATAAATAAAGTACCTGAATCATCACAGAAGCCCCCGCCTTCCCCTAGACCATGGAAAAACTGTCTTCCAAAAATCAGATCTCAAAAAAGAAAAGAAAAGAAAAAACAGGTCCCTGGTGCCTAAAAGGTTGGGGACCACTGCTCTAAAGGGATGGGACCAGGCTGGCCACGAGGGTTCAGGCTGGACAGCAGGGGGTAAGACACCACAGCCCACCGGTCAAGTCACACCAGCCACCTGTTTTGGTTGGGACCATGAGCTAAGAATGGTTTTCACACTTCTAAAGGGTTAAAAAGGAAAAAAAAATCAAAAGACTCTCTCGTGACATATAAAAAGTATATCATTATAGTGTGCACACATAAAGTTTTCCTGGAACATGGCCATGCCCATTCATTTATGAATTGTCTATGGTGGGCTTCGTCACAAAGACTGTATGGGCCCATGAAGTCTAAAATATTTATTCTCTGGTCTTTGACGGAAAAAAAGTGTGCCAAGCCCTGATCTGGATGCAAAGGTTTTGCCCTTTTTTTTGGTTCCCCACTGTGTGCTTTCAGAGAAAATCGACAGGAAGGGAATTCTAAAAGCATTGTTCTCAAGGTTTCCATACTCTCTTCATTTGTGTCTTTTTCAGGAGGAGAAGTCCCCTTATTCATTACAAGTTGGACTCCTTTGCCTAAGTTTTAATACTTTAACCATATGACCTGTTATGGTTACTGTTATGTTACTTTAACCTGTTTTACTCAAATTCTCCATTAAAGAGAAGTGATCAATTACACTAAACCTCAAATACACATTAGTTTAGAAAAAGAACTAAAAAGCTGGTAGGAGAGTGTTTGTTACATTGAAGCCCTTAAAAATCAATTTGTGTCAACAAATTCTTTCATCAGACAACACTGGTAATGGGCTATACCCCAAAACAAAATAAAAAGTTTAAACTCTGAAAAAAAAAAATTCTTTCATCAGAATTCAATACATTTATGGAGAGAAAATTAGTAATTTTGGTGCCGACTGAGACAGCTACATTCTCACTGTCATTTAACTCAGTTTTTTTTTTCTTTTTCAAATAAATAATGTTTTAAAAGGGAATAAAAGAAAAAGTAATATCAATGAATTAAAAGACAAATGTGCTTATATGGACCAAAAGGAGAATGATCAGCTTTTCCAAAGATACTCAATGAATGCTGTTTCTCTTTGACTCAAAATTCCATTTCAAAGAATAAATGTAAAATCAAACTATGTTTCCCTACCTCCATGAATGGAGAATGGTACCTCCTCCATCTCCCCAAATGCCTGAAACAGGAAACCTGGGCTCTGAGGCACAGGCCTATCACCCATCAAACTTACCTACTCCTTCCCTCCACCCAGAACCCGGTCTCAGGTCCCACTGGTCACCATATCCTCCAGAAAACTCCTCCAGCACCTCCTATTTACTCCCTCCAGTTTACTCTGGCTCCCCCCCGCCCCGCCAAACACATTTATTCCCCACAGAGCAGTCAGGAAAAGAAAAGAAAATCTTCCCAAAGAACCCTGACTCATAGCTCCGTGGCTGAAAACCCATCCACAGTCTCCACTCACCTGGGGAAAAGCCCACCCCACGAGATGGCCACAAGGCCTCACCGTCACCCCCACCCACGCTGTCTGTCCCCCCCACCCCTCTACCCAGAGCTCCCTTCCAGGAGGGACCCCCCTCCTGCAACAAGCTGACCCCCTCCACCTGCCAAGTCGTCCACTCGGCTACCTTTCAGCCGTCCCGAAGGTCTCGGCCTCCACAGCCCCCACCCTGAAGGAAGTCCCCTGGGGGTCCCCAGGCGCGTCCAGCACACCCACTGTATCTTACGATCACTGGTTCCTTGCCTTAAGTCTGCCTCCCGGAAAGCCCACAGCCCTGACTTTGCAACATTAGTCTGGCTCACTGTACACACCCAGCATTCACCTCGGGGCCTCCCCCAGAGTCGCCGCTCAGAACTGCTCGTGAAAAAGGGAGAACTGAAGCCCAGGATCACTTCCTGAGGCTCCTCGGGGGTCTGCTTCCTCGCTAAGTTCCTGACCCAGAGCCCCCACCTGCCTAGAGAAAACCTCCTCAGTGACCAGGCCAGTAAAGCATGTCTTCAGGGCTCAGCTCCCGGACCCCCGTGACCGGCGGGAGGTCACATCTAAAGCCCCCGCCCCAGGCTCCTCTGAGGCCGCCCCTCGAGGGCTGACATTCTATTTCCGGTCCACAGATCCACTTCTACCTGCTCCTACACTTTTCAGGTTCTGCCACCAAGTCTTCCGGATTCACAATCCATCTCAGCACCTGGTGAAGAGCGCCACCTAGTGGGCCTGCAGACCCCGTGGTCACAACTGACGCTTCAGCCCTGCCTGGCTCCTCTCCCTCTCAGACTGGGCACCCCGAGACATCTCTCCATCATACAGGCCCTCGTCAACTCCGCTTTCAGGCCTCCCGCACCCTCGTCTCGACCCTTCGAGGCCTTCCCCGCCATAGCACCAACGTGTCTCACTGAAGACAAAAATCTAACCATGTTACCTCCATGCTTACAACTGTTTACTGGCCTTTGACTTTTCTCCCTGATGGAAAAAGCCCCCCGCTTCCAATGGGGCATGAAGAGGCCCTGTGACACCTGCTCCCTCCGTCCGCTCAGCACTTTCCACTCCAGCAACACCAGGCGCTGTGCCCCCTCATCCACACCACGCTGCTCTGAGGGGCCACTCTCCACGCAGACCCTGCCCCACCCCATAGCCCACCAGGCTCCTCTGTCCATGGGATTCTCCAGGCAAGAATACCGGAGTGGGTGGTCATTCCCTTCTCCAGGGGATCTTCCCAACCCGGGGATCGAACCCGCATCTCTCCTGCAGTGCAGGCAGATTCTTTACCAACTGAGCCAACTGTTTAGTGAGCACCTACTGCCAAGGAAAAGATGGCAGCCTCCCCCCACCTCCGCTCTCTAGGGAACATGCAGATAAGAAAGACCCAGACTCTACCCCAAGGCCAGGGTTCTCTGCACTAAACGTGGTCACTATGTGATGAAATATAGGAATTCAACCACAGCATGTCCCCTCACAACTCACGCTAAGCACAACAAAACAGGAAGAACTGTGACCATGATCCGAAGCATCTTAACAACCAACGTTCTCAACCAACTACACTACCTTCCAATTAAGCCAAGGAAGGCCCCACAGATGTGAAGTCAGGCACGACAGATCCTCTTCTATCATAAACTCACTTTAATTTTGAAGCAAGATGATTTTCGGGAAGCAGCCAACAGCTAAGTACCTTCAGTTTATAACATTTAGCTCTGATCTTTCTAAATAAGCCAGCTGAGTCTCCACAGGTGTCGGAGACTGGATGGGACTCCATGGCAGAAACACATGGTCAGGTTGAAGATGCTCTGTTCTCTGCTGACTGCCAATGTAAGCCCCGGAACCCCCACGATCCCCTTACCCTGTGGTGACCCCCACAATCCCCTTACCCCGTGGCGATGATGTCAGCCAGCTGAGGCGTGTTGGGCGCGATTTTGATTGTGACGGTTTCAAAGTACAGGTGCTCCTTCTGGGCGTGGATGGTGTACGTCCCGGTGGTTATGTTCTCCAGGCGAAACGAGCCATCAGCTTTTGTTTTGACTGTAGAACAAAAATATGCCAACAAAGGATGAGCCGAAAACAGCTGCATGTTCCTCATCTACATGGGGATACCGAAAGCTGGCTTGTTTTCACACTGTTGTTAAGATTTTGTTTCCTTTCCATTTCCCCCTGTAGCAAAACCCAGCCCCGGCAATCAGGCCTGGGCCCAGCGTGTCTGCCCACCTTTGATCTGGTTGTTCAGCGTGACCACCGCATCCGGGACACCTTCGCCTTCCGGTCCATTCAAGACCCGCCCAGTGACAGAGAATCCCATGACGTGGAACACCGGCTGAAGATGAGGAACAGGGAGAAGCTGTCGTGTACCTGAGCTAAGGAAGCCCCCTTAGCCCCCTCGTGCCACCGCTCAGCATGCCGGCCCACGCTGGCTCCTCCTGGTCCCCCGCGACAGCCCGGCTCCCTCCCGACTCACCCACCAGCAATCCCTTGCCACGTCTGTCTTCTTCCTTAGATTCCCCGAAAATGGCTATTTGTCAAATAACTGAATGAAAAAGCTCGAGAGACTGACTTCCCCACAGACCACTGAGTCAGACCTGTGAGAGCCCCCCTCCATGCCCTCTCCCCTCCAGACGCCGTTTCCGGGGGGCCAGGCCACCCCGTAGTCTCCCAGCCAAACCCAGGATCACCGTGCTCCCCGCTGCCCACCCGCCAGCATCACAGTCCCGTGGATTCCACCTCTGCAAGGTCTCTCAGGCCCTTCTGCTTTCCCGCCACACCGGAATTCCAGTCCTAAGTCCACCTACACCCCCTCGCTCGGCCCCTACTGCTGCACATCCCCTCACCCCACGTTCTCAGGTCGGTTTGTGTCTGCACCCTCCCTGCCTGTGAGGGGCAGCACCCGGCCCTCTGCAGTCACTGGGCTTCAGCCACCCTGATCTGGGATTCCCACTTGCCTTCACCATGTGGGGCTTTCATACCAGCTGCTCCCTCAGCCTGGATCTCCTACCGCACCTGGAGAAGACGGGAGATGGGCTGTCCCATCTCATCCTTCAGGTTCTGCTCAAACCATCACCACCCCCGAGACGCCCTCCCTGACTACCCTCTCTCGGGAGCCCCTGCCTCTTGCCCCACCATGCACTGACAATCACACTAATCTACTTTAGAGGTTTCAGCAAAAACCTTCCCAATAGCCAGTAACTTTCCAATGTCCTTGTTTGATTTCTTCCTAGTTTGTCTACATCCCACTAGAACGTGGGCTCCATAAAAACAGGGACCTCTTCTGTCTTAGCTACCTGGTACACAGTAGGCACTCAATAAATGACTCCTGAATGAATGGATGGAATGCATACATGTGACGGCACTTGAGAGCTTTAAGAAAATGGCTTCCTCTTTAGTCAGATAGCTCTTTGTCTAAAAAGACATGGTTAACCCACTTATTAAATTATCTATTCGCTCAACAATCATCTTTATTAGGCACCCGCCAAGTACCTGGCACTAAATCAAGTGTTAGAAATACAGTAAAAGAACAAGACTCAACGGTCCTACATTATTTAGCTTATAGACTGCTTCCTGAAATTCCATTCAAGTCTGTTTAAAACTCTGGTTTGCAATCGGGAAATGTGTTTCCCCATTCATCTGCCCCCATCCTTCTTGGGGAGTCCCTTGAAGCACCAAGGGCTTGACCTTTACCCTCCGACCCCTACTCCAGCGTACAGCGAATAGTCAAATGCTTTAGTGGATTTTAAAAGGCAGAGTCAGACCCCGCTGAGCATGTGACCTAAAAGCTAGCTTCCACCCGCTTAAGCTACTTCAATGTAGTCTTTTCTAATGTAAAAGAAAATGATTAAAAGCTAATTTTTTCAATAACTGTAACACTAGGTGGTCCACTTATAAAAGGCTGCTGTTTTCTTTGGGGATTTGACCTAGCGCATTTTCTATAGTAACCATTTTCTACCTCTGTAATTAAAGATAGAAATGTGATGAAAAACACATTCACCATCTGTTTTAGGTCTAAGGAGTTTGTCGGGCCACCTCTCACCCTACCCATCACCTCACCGGTCACCCCATATGGCCCAGGCTCTGTCAGTTCACCTGGTCTCCTGCCACAACAGCCTCCAGACTGGTACCCCGCTTCCACCTTGCCCCCGGCAGACCCTGCTCAACGTGGCAGCCAGGCGGGCACACCTGCTTCTGCTCAGAACCTTTCAGAGGTGCCAGCTGTCGCCCAGAAAGCCCGGCAGGGCCTGCAGGACCTGCCTGTCACCGCTCTGACCCCCTCCCCTCTTTCTCCCTTCCTCACTCCCTCCGTTCCAGCCACCCTGGCCTCCGGGGGATCCCCACGCCTCCCAGCCACACTTCAGGACTCTTGCACCTGCCACACCCCTCGTCTTACACACTCTTCCCACAGATGTAAGTACACTTCACTGCCTCTTCCCCTTCAGGCCGTTACTCAAAAGTCACCTCCCCCTGAAGCCTTCCCAAGTACAACCGAGGAGACCTCAACCCCCACTTGACCTCGAAACTATACAATCTCCTTTCTTGCTTTGTTTCTAAAGAACACATGACCTTCTCATATACTTTCTGATTTACTTATTTATAACTATATTGTCTCTTTCTGCCATTAGAACATGAATTACACAAGAATAGGAATTTTTGCCTCTTTCAATTACTCCAATCAGCCCATCACTAGAAAAGTACCTGAAGTATGTCACTGACAGTGAACATATCTCACTGAATGAAGTAGATAGAACCAGGGCTCCAATTCACTAAGATACAGATGTTATGTGAGCAATGTGAAGGATTCCGTGGATGCCAGAATAAAGTGGAAGAAAGTATAAGATTCTGTTTTTTTCCAACAGCACTTTTAGATAAATATTGTTTTTTAACACGTTTGCCACACCTGTGCCCAGGAATGGCAACTCCAACACCTATCCCTCCAGAAGGCAGGGAGTCCTCACCTCAATTTTCAGGCTGTCGTGTTCCACGGTAAAGTCAAGTCTGGAAGGAGCAACGTCAAAGGTAATCCTCTCTCCCCTATAGAAAGGAATCTGGAAGGAAAAGCCTGTTAATTACCAAGAGCCAGGAACATGACTCAACCATCAATATTAACAGTCAAAGCCAGCAGCCCACAAATAACCAGGGGTTCAAAGTGGGCAAAGAGACACTATTAATCATATCAGTTTCACATTTAAAAGAGAAAAGACAAAAAATAAAAAAATAAAAATAAAAGAGAAAAGACTTATGCTTTCTGCAGCTGTTACTGAGGGGACAGAGTCACAACTTAAGTTACTGCTAAATAAAATGTTTGTGCAACTGCAGGCCAACCATTCGGTCCTTTGATATCCCAAGGGCACTGACACCTCCTGTCGTAAGACTCCCAAACATAAACAGAAGGGAAGTCGGCTTTGCTCACCACAGTATAGCCCCCGCTCGGCAGGGAAAAGAAGGAGAAGGAGCCGTCTTCTCTGGAGACCGCATGGCACAGGTACTCCAGACTCTCGTCCTGGGTCTGGAACCCGGGCACCGGGGAGAGGTTGCAGCCCAGGACATCCTACGTCAGGAGGAAAACGCCAAAATGACTTCCTTTTCACTTCCACATTCTGATGATTACCAGATAGCCACATTTCAAAAAACTTGCATAAGTTTTACCTCACAAAGTACTTCTGAAATATTTCCTCTACGAAGCAGTAGAGGACAGGGCACAATGTAAAAATCTTTACATACAAGTTTGCAAAGTTAAGGGCTTCCCAGGGGGCTCAGATGGTAAAGAATCTGCCTGTAATGCAGGAGACCCGGGTTCCATCCCTGGGTCGGGAAGATCCCCTGGAGAAGGAAGTGACAATCCACTCCAGTATTCTTACCTGGAGAATCCCATGGACAGGAAAACCTGGTGGGCTACAGTCCACGCAGTTGCAAAGGCTTGAACATGACTGAGTGACTAACACTTCACTTTTCATTTGCAAAGTTAAAAACAGTACAGCCTAAAATCACCTGACTGCCCTCCCCTACCATGGATCACCATCATCCAGTTGAGAAAACAAACTGGCCCAAGTTCACACAGCTGCTCAGAGGCAGAGCTGGGATCTGTCTGAAGCTGGGTCTGTTTCATTTCAAAGCCTGGGCACTTTCCACTGAATCCCACTGTCTCCCAGTGCAGACATTCAATTTCTTGTGAGTCAAGAGAGAGACACAAGGTTCTTAGATGGTAAGACTATCCATCAACTTTGACCTGCATTTTTTTATTTAATTGAAGTATGGCTGGTTTACAATGTTATGACCCGCTATATGGCAAAGTGATAGTTACACATATATACATTCTTTTTCAGATTCTTCTCCATTATAGCTTATTGTTGTTCAGTCACTATGACAAGTCTGACTCTGTGACCCCATGGACTGCAGCACACCAGGTTTCCCTGTCCTCCACTATCTCCCAGAGTTTGCACAAACTCATGGCCATTGTCAGTGATGCCATCCAACCATCTCATCCTCTGTGGTCCCCCCTTCTCCTCCTGCCCTCAACCTTTCCCAGCATCAGGGTCTCTTCCAGTGAATCGGCTCTTTGCATCAGGGGGCCAAAGTACTGGAGCTTCAACTTCAGCATCAGTCCTTCCAGTGAATATTCAAGGTTTGTTTCCTTTAGGATTGACTGGTTTGATCTCCTTGCAGTCCAAAGGACTTTCAAGAGTCTTCTCCAGCATCACAATTACACAGTTTATTACAAGATACTGAATATAGTTCCCCGTGCTATCCCCTGAAGGAAGGTATGGCAACCCACTCCAGTATTCTTGCCTGAAAAATCCCACAGACAGGGGAGCCTGGTGGGCTACAGTCCATGGACTTGCAAAGAGTTAGACACGACTGAATACACATGCACCTCTGTGCTATACAATATGATCTTGTTGTTTATCTATTTTATGTACAGCATTGTGTATATGTTAATGTCAAGCTCCTAATCTATCCCTCCCCCACCCAGCTTTCCCCTTGGGTAACCCTAAATTTGTTTTCCATGTCTGTGACTGACCTGAATTTCTTAGTCTGTGATCTCCCATCTCCTCCACCCTCTGCCCACAATCTCTCTTGTTCTTCACTCCTCTTTGCTTACCTCTTTGGTCACTAAAGAAGAGAAGAGAAGAAACTTCACCCCTTTCATGGGTTCCCCATCGCTGCGGACAGAGCCAGACACGTTGTAGCCGGCCACTATGAGGGGACCCGCGGCATTGGCGTTGGAGTTGGTCACGCGCACAGTGGTGCTCGCCTACAAAAGAAGATTTTAACTTCCAAAAGAACAGACGCTCACAAAGCATTTAACAACAGGAGGACGTGCTTACTAAAATATTAACTCAGAGAAAAGCAACAAACGAAATGGTATAAAATTGCGTATGAATGTGTAGCATAATCACAACTATTTTTAATGGGCAAGATGAAGGGCAGGGAAAAGCGGCAAAATGAAAACGATGATATTTTCATCTAGATGGTGGCATTTTATTTCTTTTACACTTTTCCACCTTCCAAATTTTCCATTTCCACTCCTTTATGCTCTTCTGTATGTTCCAATCTTTTTTAATGAACACGTTTTTTTCTATGCTGAATGGTATGCATCCATGTATTTTTAACCTCTTCATTAAAGTACAATTCACATAGGAACAGTTATTTTCCCAAACACACCATGCATCCAGCACTCAGACACAGAACAGACACTGGGTCCTCAGAAGCCCCCTCCTGCTCCTTTCCTGATACTGCTCCCCCAAAGGGCAACCATTTTCCTGACTTTTAATAGCCTGCTTTAGTTTAAAACACAATTTTACATGAATAAACTCAAATTCCTTATGCATACAACTAACGAACAATGCAAATCTTAAAACGTATTCTATTTATAACGTGTAAGCTACTGAGTTTTCAGTAAAACATTTTTAAATGTTGACCAGAAGAGAAAAATCCAAAGAACCAGACCATAAACAGTATACAGACACATCAAGGTGTGAAATTATATCATCACTTATAAATGCATAAAACTCACACAGTAGTGGAAGAAGGCGAGGGTGGGATGTTCTGAGAGAATAGCATTGAAACAAGTACACTATCAAGGGTGAAACAGATCACCAGCCCAGGCTGGATGCATGAGACAAGTGCTCGGGGCTGGTGCACTGGGAAGACCCAGAGGGATGAGATGGGGAGGGAGGTGGGAGGGGGGATCGGGATGGGGAACACATGTAAATCCATGGCTGATTCATGTCAATGTATGGCAAAAACCACTACAATATTGTAAAGTAATTAGCCTCCAACTAATAAAAATAAATGAAAAAAAAATTAAAAAAAAAAAATTCACAGAGTAAAAACTGAAATACTGATGCTTCTTTAGCAAGAATGAAACACAGCCTCAAAACCAATATAAAAACTAACCTTTTGAAATGTCCTTTAGGTCTTATTTCAAATTGTTTTTTCAGTTATTTACAGAACCACATTTAATAAGTGTCTTCTTTTTTTCAATCTCTTACTATAAACTATTTCATTCAAACAAAAAGATACAGGGGTCTATACCAAAGACGACCTATATAAGCTCCAACCAGCTAAAGAATAAAAGAGAAGAAATACAATTCTAGACCCTGCAGACCTGCATACCCCTTCCTCCCTCCCGCTGCAGACAGCAGTACCATAATGAATACACTGCCATTCCCATTTGCAGCATCTTTATAGTTTTTCCACATATGAATGTATCCAGAAGTGGTTATGATCACAAGTGTGTCTAATCCCTATATAAATGGTATCATATTTCCTTGTCCTTCAGCAACTTGCCTTTTCCCTTCAATGTTACGTTTTAAGTACAGTCATATTGATAAACGTGGCTCTGGTTCATTCATTATTGCTGATGTACAGAATTCTATCATGTGGTGAAACCACAATCCACTCTCCCCTTCATGGACATACAGGCTGTTTACAACATTCCGCTATTACAAACAAAGCTGCAATAAACATTCTTACATATTCTCCTTGGGCACAAGAACAAGAATTCAGAGTAAGTACTGCTGTTACAGACAGAAAAAAGAACAATAAAATAATCTCATCAGGTCCCTCTGGTGTTGATTTAGCTTAAAATAGGTATAAGTTAATAACAAACCAACTTCACAGCAGGAGAACAATGTCATTACCTAAAACAGAAACCAACATAAGCAAAATCTGCTACAGTGTGGGAGTTTTCCTGTATAAACACCACCAAACTAATCAGCAGCATCATTGTTTTTTCCATGAATTTCTAGAAAAAACAAAATAACTTCATATCCAGAATTGAAAACCACTCCACTTGTCCCCAAACCAGCACACTGTTTGGCATGGCCATCGACATAATGGAAATAAATGCTCACCTCTTTCAGTGGCCAGGTTGGATGAGTTGCAAGGATTTCATAATCTCCAGGAAGAACTTTAAAAAATGCAAACCTAAGAAAGAAAAAAATACCACTTCACTTTCTCCCAGCAACCTGAATATTTCTAATTTAGGACTACTCTTCCAAACACAAGAAAATGATGCATGAGTTACCACAAACTCGCCTTGAGCCAGTTAAAGAGCATAAACGAAATTCAATCCTTCGCTGTTCAAATCCTCATCAGACAGCACTTACTGGGCACTGGCTGTGTGCAAGGAAAGGGGCTCGTGTGCTGACGAGAAGGCAGGCTAATGTTTTCCTTCACCCCCAGGGATTCTAGTCTAAACACCAGCCCCTGTGGCTCAGCAGGGGTCAGTCACAGATCATTCAAGCGCGTGCTGACAGAGAGGCATGAAGAGGTGAGGAAAGGGGAAGTGTCTAAACGAAGAGAAGTGGGAAGGGAGGAAAGATGTGTGAAGAATGGGGGACAGGGACTTTTCTGGCGGTCCAGAGGTTAAAACACCACACTTCCACTACAGGTGGCATGGGTTCAAACCCTGGTTAGGGAAGGAAGATCCCACATGCCACATGGTGAGGACAAAAAATAATATTTAGAAAAAAAAAAAAGCCACAACCAAATAACTAATGGAACTCATAAACAAATTAAACGACAAAATTGAAACAAACAATCGGCAGACAGGCCCGCTGAGCTGAGACGGACGCTGACACAAGATGACACTAAGCGTTAGGGGGCAGGTGATAATGAGCTTGACTCCAACCCCAGAGAGTTTATTAAGATCTGTTATCAGGAACAAACAGAAGCCACTCTGGGCTCTTGCGCAAAGCAACTGTGATGAAACCAGAAGCCGATAAAGACTGTTCTAGCAGCTGTGAACAAACCAAGACCAGAGTGAGATGAGTTGAGGCTGGAAACACTGCCTCCAGGATTCTGACACATTTAGCCCTTCAGATGTGCAAAAGCACCAGACCACACGCGGGCTAATGCCAGTGACAGGAATGCCACAATTTCAATTCAGTTCCTTTTTCTGTGGTGGTATTTTATCACATCAGATGTCGCCTGTAATAACTGCACAGGGCCGGGAAACCACCGGCTACAGTGGCGTTGATACTGCCACTGGATTTCGGTCTGGGTAAGATTCAGCCTGTAGCTCATGTTCACAGCATCCCAGTTCTGCACGTGACTCTCTGTGTAGTGTGTGCACAAGAAGGGGGTTTGGAAAGCTCAAGTCCCTTTCCCCAGCAGGGCCAGCAGCAAATTACTGAGACCAGAGCAAATGAAGTCCTACATTCCCTTCTACAGATCAGAGGAGGGGGCTGGAGAGGCAACAAGAAGTGTTTTTCAAAACCAAAATATAATTCCAGCAGTCATCATTTAGAAACTGGATGATATACTGACAGGCTCATTATAAATTTCTATTTTGCAGTTTAGTCAGATTTGTGTACTGGAGCAGTCAATGGTGATTTGTATGCTTTCAAAATGATCAGCTGGAACTATTCGGATATTAATCTTGGCACATCTATTAACATTTACAACGCAACGATATAAATCCATTACATAAATGCTTTAAATTTGACTCAACAAGGTTAATTAAATAGTCATCAGTTCCAACTACAAAATGATTGCAATGTAATAGTGATAAAATGATTTTTAAAAATCGTAATTGAGCTAATCTGTATTGAGCTAAAAGTTATTAAGTGCATATTCTATGCCAGACAGTTTGAAACAATAATATCATAATTTAATCTTCTCAATAACCTTAGGTGGTAGGTTCCATGATTATCCTCATTCATAAATGAAGAAACCAAAGCATAGAGGTCTTAAGTAACTTGCCCTGGGGCAGACAGCTAGCAAACGGGAGAAACAGGATTCAAACCTGGCTGTTGGGCTCCAGAGCCAGTGCCACGTCACACCAGGCTCAGTCGTGTTCAATTCTTTTGTGACCTCATGGACTAGAGCCCACCAGGTTCTTCTGCCCATGGAATTTTCCAGGCAAAAGTACTGAAGTGGGCTGCCATTTCCTATTCCAGGGGATGTTCCTGAACCAGGGGTCAAATCCACATCTCCTGCATTAGCAGGTAGGTTCCTTACCACTGAGCCACCTGGGAACCAGAGCCAGTCCCAGCCAGTAAATGAAGGCCTAGTCCTGCAGCGGGAGCTTTATTTAATCTCATTTTTAATCATCTCATCACCGCTAGATATGGGTCAAAAGACTTCCACTTTACGGGTAAGGAACTTGAGGCCCTGTGGGATATGAACCTGTCTGAAGGTAAGAGGCTGAATCAGGGTCTGAACCCAGGTCTCCCTCAATCCAGAGCTCCACCCCCCTGCACCAGGGTCCAGCTCTAGCTGCAGGGCAGGGCGGCACAAGCGTTAACTCACTTTCCGCCAGGCTGTGTGACTGTGGACTGGATCTTCGCTTCGGTGCCTGTGTTTCGCAATGACACCTGAACTCCTGCGGGGCCCAGGGGCTGCCCTTTGCTGAGAACCTGCCGTGGAGAAGGAGGAGGAGCTTAGGACTCGCCCAGCGGGCACGTTCTCCCCTTAGCAGCACTGCCCAACCTGCGCCTGCTGCCCACGACCTTCTCTGGGTCAGGATTCCTTGGAAAAGATGGTAGAGATCGTGGCTCCCCTTCCTGGGGAAGCAAGGGGACAGGGAGAAGGAACGGCAACAGTGAAATGACACTTTGTCCCACTGACTCCATTGTGGGCTTGGCTGCTCCCTCTGAGGGTAAAGGGCAAGGAGAATAAACCCACCACGAAGACAAGGTGGGCGAGAAACAGGGGCATCTCAGCCACGGCACTGCAGGCCGGGATGGGGAGACTGGCCCGAGACCCTGTCTCTCTAAAAGGCCATCCTGCTGTCTATACTTGGACAAAGGAATGACCAGCAACCTAGACCCAGCCGCCAAGAACACCCGCCACATTTTACATACAGTTTCATCGAGCTCCCAGGCCCTCCTGAAGCTTATCTGTGCATCCCTTATAGCCTCAAAGCCCCCAGTTTCAAAATTCTCACTTTTTTAAAGGTAAGAGGAGACTGAGTCTGTACCACAGAGCAAACGTGACAAACGCCAGACCTTTCCATTCACGGAGAAGCCTGTGAACACGAAGTTGATGTCCCCGCCCTTCGTGCAGATGTCGCTGACACCATCCACGTACAGCTCCACGGTGGTCGGCTCTGCGCAATGACAGGGGGGCCGGGGGTGGGGGACAGGACACAAAAGCAAGTTGAGTTCTGGGACAGGATAAACTGTCACGTAAAACATATTGCACTGCTTAACTTTCACTGTATTCATTTCTGAGCCACTCACGTGGCTGGAAATCCAAAGGTAGGAGGAGGAGGGGAAAGTCTCCCGCCCCCACCCCAGAGGGAACCAGGGTTGAGAGTATAAGATAAGTTTACAACAGTCTCACAGCTGAGTTGTATCTCAGAGTCCCATGGAAAATCTAGTGAGCGCCAGAAACTTTTATTTACTGAACACCTCCCAGAGACCAGCCACTAAGCTAGGTGCACTTAGCCCTGACAACTATCTCAGAGGGAGGCAGTAACACTGCAGTAACACTGCAGCTGATTGAGAGGTAAACTGAGGCACGGAAAGGTGAAGGATTCTCCTAAAATCACAGAGCTCCTGAGGGACAGAGCCCATTCTCAAGTCCAAAAGTCTGGCTCCAGATCTGACTCCTGATCGAGTACATGGGTTCAGCCACATTATACCAAGACCATAAACTCCAGGGTCCATAGTAAACAGGTGGACTGGAAGTCAGCAGAGGCCAAGTATGGACTGAGGCAAATGGAAAAAACCAGACAGCTTCCACCCACTATTGCCGCATGACCTGGTGCTGCCCGAGCTTCCAAGTTCTCACGAAAAACTGAAAATCTGGGTCTTACCTGCTGTGTCCCGATTTTTCAGTATCAGCAACCAATTCAAGGAAATTAAAAATAACTGAAGAGTTCATCACAATATGGGTTAAAGTTGAGTTTTTAAAAAGTTAGGAAGAATGTGAAGTGATAGGTAGAGAAAAAAAAATGGACAAATCGAGAGAATTTCAGGGGAATTCCCTGGCAGTCCAGTGGCTAGGACTCTGCACTCCCACTGCCAAGGTCCCAGGTTTAATCCCTGGTCAGGGAACTAAGATTCCACATGTTGTGCAGTGCAGCCAAAAAAAAAAAAGAGGTAATTTTTAAAAAAGAGAACGTCATGTAAAATAAAGAATTACACACACACACAGGGGAAGATGTCAGTGAAAAAATGGATAAAACCTTTATCAGGCACCTCACAAAAGAGAATATCCAAATGGCCAGTACACATATGAAAAAGTGTTCAATCTCATGGACCATCAGGAAATGCAAATTGAGACCGCAATGAGTGGCTGAAACCGCTCCACCATCAGGACGCTAAGATGAAAGAGACTGACAGCCGGTGTTGGTGAGGATGTAGGGGACTGAACTCTTACACCCGGCGGCTAGAGAAAGCTCTGCAACATCCACTCTGGCGGTCCAGAAATCTCTACTAGGGCTGGATTACATGTACAAAGTCTACTGCCCAGCAGTTCCACCCTGGTATATATTAGTACTCAACAGGAACGGAGACACGTGTGCACCGCAAGATTCACAGGAGTAATCAGGATGTTCACAGGAGCCCTGCTCTCAGTGGCCAAAATCGGGACACGACCCAACTGCCCACCAAGAGCAGAGGGGTAAATCACTTGCCAGTCACACAGAAATCGAATGAACTAATACAGTAACACACAGGAAGGATGAATCCTGTGAACAAGGTCGAGAGAAAGAAACCAGCCGCAAAACTGAACCTTGGATGATTCCATTTACATGAAGTTCAAAACAGGTAAAATAATCTATCATTTTAGGTCAGGCAGGGCAGTTCGTAAGCACCTGGGGTGGGGCACTTCTGGGAGTTGGTCAGGTTCTGTCTCATCTAGGTGGTGGTTATGTGTCTTCATTTTGTTGAACTTCATTGCCTGATACCTCTGTGATGAGAATTTCTGAACCCAAGAGAATTGGGTTCTATCCCTGAGTCACGAAGATCCCCTGGAGGAGAGCATGGCAACCCACTCCAGTATTCTTGGGTGGAGAATCCCATGGACAGAGCAGCCTGGTGGGCCACAGCCCATGGGTCGCACAGAGTTGGACGTGACTGAAGTGACTTAGCACACATGCACACACACATGCTATGATTCAATTAACAAGCTTATCAAAAGAAAAAGAATTGACAAGAAGGGAGGGGATTCAAACAAAACACTTTCGCAGTGTGACCTCTCTGGCCAGGGCTTGGCTGTGACTCCCCTCCAGTTTCTGGACCCCAGCAGTCAGGCAGCCCCGGCTGTGACCTGAGGAAGAGCTTTGTCTCCCAGATGCAGGTCGCTGCCTCTGTGACAGCAGGGACTCAATTCTTCCTCCCCTAACTCACAGGCGGACCTGGTAGGAGCAACTGGGCCCCCTTTCTCCCCTCAAGCTACAGAACTGGGATCACACACCCACCTCTACAAAAATTTCCAGGCTCTGCTCTGCAAAAATATCAGCCACACCATAGTAGAACCCTATCTTCTGATCAACCCCACTTTCGCTCCTCCAGCGGTGCTAACTGACACTCACCTCAGGGAAGTTTGGAGCTTTTTTGTGGATGTGTGCAGAAAGACTGCTTTTAAGAGTTGGACGCAACTGAGCATGTATGCACACATTTGAAGAGTTGTGTCCAGCTCTTTGAGACCCCATGGACTGTAGCCCACCAGGCTCCTCAATCCGTGGGATTCCCCAGGCAAGAACACTGGAGTGGATTGCCATTTCCTCCTCCAAGGGATCTTCCTGACCCAGGGATCGAACCCATGTCTCTTGCATCTCCTGCACTGGCAGGTGGAGGCTTCACCAATGAGCCGTCTGGGAGCCTGATGGATGCTGACCCAGCGGAAAGAACTCGTCCAAAGTTGCCACAGAGCTGGTAAGGCCCCAACGTTGCCAGATCTTCTGATTTCTTCAGTAGATCTGGATTTTTATGTCAAATTTCACAGTGTTTAATATTACCATTAATTCGCTAAAAAAAGCTTATTAAAAAAACACTGAGGGGGCTAAGAAAGAAGCCATCCCAGGCCAGAAGTCAAGTCCCTACTCCTGGCCCCTGTAGTCATCAAGTTCTACTGGCACTTAATGAATGAAGCTGCAGAAACGGAGTTTCCTGTGATGTACAAGAAAAGATGCCTATTTCAAGAAACAAGACAGAAAACCTTAGGATAGATTGAAAGTAAATCCAATCTACTCTAAAGTAACAGGGATGGAGGAGTTTAAAAAAACAACCCTCTTACACACTAGAAATGAATCCTTCATATTTTAACCATCTCAGCACTCCATCAGTTTAATATTCAGCATACAGCCTAATCCCTTACAAAGTATACCTGGTTATTTGTTAACTTACCAAAACTCCACCCTAGAGGAGGCTCAATCTTCAGAATGAAATCTCCCTATGAGGGGGAAAAAAAAAAATCAATGCAGAAGACTAAGAACTGATGACCTTTCAACTTTTAACTTAGTTTAGTACAATCATGTAATGTAGAATTTTCACACCTGGAATAGAATTCCAAGTGTAAACTTTGCGCTCATAAATGGTAGTGGGCTTTTGACTCCCTACCAGTGTGGCAAGTTCAACCCCAGAAACTCCTACTTAATCCAGCAAAGAGTTAAGAGACACCGTATTCAGCCACTCCTGGTCTTTCAATACCAAACATTCTACTGTCTCATGTTAACCCTTCACCTTAAGTCTGCCAGGGTCAGCTAGATCTTTAGAAACTAAAGCCAATTCTTAAAACAAGATTTTATTCATACACCCTTGAGTAAAGGGTTCCTTGAGAATGATTTAGAAAAAAAAAAAACAGATTTCAATATCAACTAGTCCGCCTCTAGAAAACAATCTTATGTATTATGTAAAGATATAAGTTCAAGAATATTTATCTCTGTGTTGTTAGTAATAACTTTTGTAACTTCTTGTGTTTATCTACATTTCCACATAAAAAGATGAAATATTGGGAGGATGGGGGGTAGGAATACAGGCATGCATGGATATCCATCTCTGAGCACATGGGTGTGCATGTCTGCATATATGCACATGCATGTATATTCTTGGGTATCCGTACAACTCTAAATACTGAGAAAGCCATCTGCTAGCATACACACTGAAACTTTTATCAGAAGTCATCACTACAGAGGGAGAGGGGACTTGGGGACAAAAGATAAAATCTACTTCATATACTTCTAAAAAAAACCTTGATTTTTTCCCCCACAATACTCATGAATGCACACATTACTTGCATAATACTTTTTAAAAATTATCCATTTGTCTGTTTCCTGGCTGTGTTGGGTCTTCACTGCTGTGCGTGGGCTTGCTCTAGTGGCAGCAAGCAGGGGCTTCTCCCCCAGCCCCCAGTGTTCTCACTCCGGTGACCTCTCCCGTTGCGGAGCACAGGCTCAGTAGTCGTGGCACACGAGCTTAGCTGCCCCGCGGCACGTGGGATCCTTCGGGAAGAGGGATCAAACCTGCATCCCCTCCACTGGCAGGGAAGCCCTGTATAATACTTTTTAACAATGTTTTAACCTGCTTGCAGGTAGTAATAGGAAGTTCTATTAAGTCCGGGTTTCTCAGACTTGGAACCACTGACATTTTCCCTGACCTGCACAGCCTGGCAGCCTGTTTAGCTCCATTCTTGGCCTCCAAGCAGGAGATAATGAACCACTCTCCCTCACGGTTGTAACAACCAAAATGTCTCTAGACATTGCCAAGTATCCCTGGAGACACTGAGAATCACTGCTATTCAATCAAGCCAGTATATAAGCCGCCACCCTCACAGTTTGGCCAGAATTGCCATATTCCGCTTATAACTTACAAAACAGAGGTGTATTTGCTCCCGTGGGAAAGCCACTTTCCCAGTTAGCGCAGCCCCGTGGGCCACACTGACAACCTCCCACCATAAACCACTAACGTGCTCTCTCCGCTTACCTTATCATACAAGGGGATCATAAAGTAACCATTGTTAGGGGCACAGTCTGTCTGGTATTTCAAAGTCCCATGTTTGGTGTACAACTTTATCTAGAAAGGAAAGAGAAGTCATGATATCACCGTTGAGAATTAGCTATGTACAATGAACCTGAATGGATTCAGTCAAAATGCATTTGCTGAGGACCTACTATACGAAGCTGCTAACAATGGGCATTATAGACAGAGGGAAATAAGACAAAGTATCCCAAGTAATGGGATTTGCTATTTTTCAGGTTAGAAACTAGCCTTAAAAGTTGTACTTTTCAATGCTTTTCAATGTATTTTAGTGTCTGTCTCTATGTCGTTTTGGGGTCTAAAACCAACTTTGCTGTTAATAAGGGGCTTGTTAAAATGCAATTCCTGGGGAGGGTCGGATTGGAAATTTGGGACTACCAGAAGCAAGCTACTGTATATATAGGATGGATAAAAAACAAGGTACTGTTGAATAGCACAAGGAACTATATTCAATATCCTGCAATAAACCTCAATGAAAAAGAATGTGAAAAACAATGTATTACATGTATAACTGAATCACTCTGCTGTACACCAGGGACTAAACACAACGCTGTAAATCAACCATATTTCATTTTCTTTTTTTAAAATACCTTAAAAAAATGCAATTCCTAAACTCCACTTCTGTTTCTAAAACAGAGGGTCTAAGGTGAGGGCCAGAGATCTGTATAATGAACCCCAAAATATTAATACTTGGAGTAACATCCATCTAAAGACTTTCAATGTTAATAATCTGTGACTATGACACGAAAATGACAGAACCCAGCCATACCAGCTAAGATGATGTGGAAAGCACCAAATTTACAACGTGTGTGCTTAGGAAAGGAACACTGGGAAATCACGTGTAGACTGCAGGCTCACCGTGGGCAGTGACCTCGGCTGACACTTCGTAGTGCCTGGGCCAGTGTCTTATGTAGTGTAAATACTCCATAAATACCCCACCTTATTCTCAGGCCAAAAAGAAATTCGGATGCATGCACTTAAAGCAGGGACTGAAGATCCACCTGTCCAGAGGGGCCAGGGAAGTCCCATCAATGGGCATTCATCTCAAAGGGGACAGGACTGCTACTTAACCCAAGCCAAGATTTGCAGCCCAAAGATTAGCTGGCTTTCCAGAGAAATCAGGAATGCAGTTTTTAATGTGAAACCTCCTAACTGTTAAAGAATTAGCAATCAATACAGTTTTTCTTTTTTAGGTACTTTGTCTGCTCTGTTCACTGAACTGTGGTACCCAGCAGGGACAAGGCTTCAGAATACGCTGGGGCTCATGCAACAGTTACTAACTGAATGAATATGATGGAAAAATACCCAGAAGGGAAGAAGGATGGAGAGGACTGAGGTAGTTTTACTGGGACACAGAAAACACAACCAAGAAATGACTGTAAAATATCTTATTTACATTTATTCTGCAAAGCACAGGTCAGGACACAGAATGACAGGATACATTATGTGTATGAAACACTGGATTTCATAATCAGAAGTGAAGAAAGAATGAATTTCTCAGGCCATCTGGACAGGCAGCCCTAGGGCTCAGGGAACATACTTCATACTAGGTCACAAAACCTGCCCTCCACTCTCCCAGTCACTATTAAGTGCTCGGGGTGGGAGTGTCCCTAATGCTCTAAACTTTTCTCCTGAAGCCCCAAGGAGCTACAAGTTGCAAAGCTTTTCAAGACAGCTTCTGGAATGCCCTGTGCCCACAGCCCAGGAGGTGGCATGGCCCCCAGAGATCCCAGAAGCCTTGCCACTGCCAGTGGGTAGATCCATTAAACACTTGACTTCTTTTTATAAATATATATATATATTTTTTTTTCTGATGTGGACCATTTTTGAAGTCGTTATTGAATTTGTTACAATATTTCTTCTGCTATTTATGTTCTGGTTATTTATTTCCCACTGGGTGTGTGGGATCTTAGTTCCCCGACAAGGGATTGAACCCCCTGCATTGAAAGGTGAACTCTAAACCATCAGACCTCCAAGGAAGTCCCATGCCTGACTTCTTAAGACCAAAAATGATGGAGAAGCCACAGATACAGGGGTCTTGAAGGTGATGAGTAACTTCTTTGGGAAATATATGATGCTGGGCTCTGCGGTCTCTCTCCCAACACCATGCTACAGGAACAAAAATTGGGACTTGGAGCAAGGCTAAGTCAAAGAGCTGTTAGAATCTACTTCCGATCCCTCCCCCAATTCCCAGGAACCTGCTTTGTAGGAACATACTGGTTCAACTCTTCACCACAGCCCTCCAGCTACTCAAGCAGACTGCCTTTAGGGTCTTGGTCCCCACTCCCTCCTCTTTGGCATCTCCCAGCATCTTTCTTTTCTCTCTCTCAAATTCCCTTCTTTTGACTCATCATCAGTAACTACCCTCCTAAAATAGAGGCCAGCCCTCCCTGGGGTCCCTTCCTATCTGTCCTGCAAGTAATCTTCTATGCCCACTTCCATCTATCTCCCTTCCTCTTCACAAAAGCTTTATGGGTCATAATTCCACTGGGATAATAACTATCTAACTGAAGAGAGCTTTGCAACTTAATAAAAAGACTTCTACAGAAATCTCTTGTGTAATTCCAATAACTACCCAGCAATCAGGGCACTGACAACTCTTCATTATGGGAGGAAAGGGTCCCAATGGGGGAACCAGGGAGATTAAAAATAGTTTCCCAGCCCCAGAGATGCCAATAGACAGTAACTGGGTCATGATCTCTGGGATGAGAATTCATGCTCCTTTAAAGCTTCCCAGAGGGTAGGAGGAATGGTAGATTAGAATTTGGGGGGAACTCAGTGTTGTGGGGGTTAAGACTTGTGGTCTCTAGGTTCTGGAATATATGTTTCAGGAAATCTGAGTTTCAGCAGGTTTGGGTTCCTGGGGGTTTGAGGATCTGGGGTCTGCGTTCTGCTGAGACTGGGTTTTAAGAGACCTGGGGCCTGCATTGTGGGGATCTGGAGTTTGCCTTCTGAAGTATCTGGGGTCTCGATCTGGAGGATCCTTAGTTTTGTGTGACCTAACAAAAGTTATAAACCATTATCATCGTCACCAGAAATGTCCTTCACACCCTTATGCACACACCTTCAGAGCTCCGCCCCCCCCAACCCCGTAGCTGACCCCAAGATAAGAAGAACCCCCACCCCAGCGCTACTGGGGAGGAGACCAGCGGAGGGCCCGCAGAAAGCAGCGCCTGTGAAGAGGAAAGGGCTCCCAGAACGCGGGGAGTTGCGGGGAGGGCTGGTGGCAGCCGCCTGGGAGGCGAGGCCACCGCGGCTCGGCGAGGCTGTGCGCCTGGCCCCGGGTCAACACGGAGCTCCGGGCCGCGGGGCGGGCACTCACCTCAATGAGCGAGTAGTTGATCTCCACGTCCGACTTGACGAAGCCCCCGCAACCCACCACGATGTCCTCGGAGCCGCGCGCCGGCTCTACCCCGCTCAGCAGCAGCAGAACGGTGGCGGCCACCACCGCCAGCCCGGGTGGCCCCATAGCCCGGCGCCCCCGCATGGCCGGGCCTCCGCAGCCTGAACCTCCGCAGGCCTCCAGGTCCCGCCCCTCACACCGCACGCTGCCGCCGGCTTCCTCCTCTGCGGGCAACTGACAGCCCAGTCCCCACCCCCGCCCCCCCTCCCCCGCCGCGACCGCGCATGCGCGTCCCGCCCCCACGGCCAGGCCCCCAGCCAAAATAACTACGGTGCAAGCTCAGCAATGAAAGGAGACCATTGGTGCCCTCTGGAGGCCAGGAGGACTCCGCGCACCGTCTGGCAGGTGCAGTTGCAAGGTGCGGGTGTACACGCATAAACTGCAAAGTTGAATTTCGTAGTTTCCTAGTTTGGAATTAGGAATTTGGAATTCCAAATCCCTTACTGTGGAATTCAATAGCACTGAAACTGGAAATGACGAGAGACTATTGATCGAAGTATCCAACAAATTTCCCGAATCTATTTGACCCGAAAGTTTCACAAGTGATGTATAATCTCAAACCCTTTTTAGGGATTTGTGTCGATTGGTGCAACTTTCCATGATAAATGATCAATTAACTTTTTTTTTTAAAGCAAAACATGTCGTTTAAGCTCAGCATAATATTTAAAGATGTTTAAATTTTATTTAATCCCACCTCTAGTAACATTTTTTTTTCTCTAGTGACATTTGTATAGAAACAAACTGAGGATTTTTCCCCGGGAAGCAAGAGATGCATGCAGTTTGACTTACTTTGAACCAGCTCTGTGAGGCAATGCATGAAAATCATCTGAAAGCATCTGTCTGAATCAGTTCAAAAATCAGCATGTTATATTTTGTCTCAAGACTGAATGTATACCATAATGTAGATGAACTACAAGTCACCATATCAAAATAGACAAAAACTGCTCTTCCGACCAGATGTTTGAAATTCTTCCATTTCACTCCTTAAGAAAATCAAGTGCTTTTATTTTGATAGTTTTTATACCTTGATCCTAAATGATGAAGTAAAGAGATTTCCCACTGAAATCTGCCACTATGGTTAAGACTCAAGCACTACACAGTATGAATCACAATGATTTTAAACTACACAGTGGCTACAATGGAAGGATACATCCACTAGAGGATCTCAGCCATAAGCACATCTGATTTCTCTCACTCTTCATTCTCATTCCAAATACAGTGAGACTCTCAACTGTTTGATTATAAAGAGAAACCATTTAAGTAATTGTTTATTTTTTGGAGGTTCACTATTTATCATTACAATCAAAACAAATGTTTCCATTTATGTTTCCTAACATAATTCCCTGGTTTGTCTTAGCAAACCACCAGGAGACTGAAAGTCATCAATCAGGAAGTGCTTGACCTATGGAATCATCTGACTTTACAGATGAGAAACCAAGGCCCAGAGAGGGACGGGGATTTATCTAGGGTTGGGGGCTTCCCTGCTGGTTCAGTCAATAAAGTATCTGCCTGCAATGCAGGAGACCTGGGTTCTATCTTTGGGTCAGAAAGATCCCCTAGAGAAGGAAATGGCAACCCACTCCAGTATTCTTGCCAGAGAAATCCTATGGACAGAGGAGCCTGATGGGCTACAATCCATGGGGTTGCAATAGTTGGACATGACTTAGCGACTAAACCACCACCATCAGGGCTCAGCCCTCATCCATGTGCCGCTCAGAGAGCTGGAAAGTTGGCTCTGGGGCATCTGAGTTCTGTTCTTGGCTCACCTGGCTGATTTCCTCTGTGCTTCCTGCCTTCCTGACCATCCCCCCTCAAACCTTCATCATTTCGCTCAAATTCATCTTCATATATACAAAGAAATAAAGAACTAGGACCGTGGCAACGCCAGTTGTAATGGGGATTTTGGGGGGGGTGCTCAAGCCGCCCCACAATTTCCATCAGCCTTCACCAAAACTACCTCAAATAAACAAAGATGATTGGAATATAAACAGCAGACCTGCCACACTCAGCTTCAAGAAAAATTCTTGAGTTTTTGCATCCCTGCTCTTCCAGAAGACCCAGGCAGGAAGACAGCTGAAAGCATACTGCCGGGGCCCAAGAAGAGGGTTGGGGAATCTCAGGAAAGAAAGGGGAGAAACGACCAGGAAGCCCCGTGCTGTGGAGGCCCTGAAAAAGGCAAGAGAAAGGAAGACACCGAAGTAGCAGTGCAGCCTGGAGAGTGCAAAGGATTTGAATTCTTCACTCAAACTGAGCACCTGTTCTTGTCTGTCTGAAAAAGCTGAGTCTTTTATTCCTGTCTTGAAAGAGAATACATGGTCATTGCAAAGGATAGAAAATAGAAAAGGGAAAGGAAAGAAAAACAAAAGAAAATTAGGAGTCCCATGACCACTGCTTTAGTGCATTGCCATCTTTTTGTCTATACATATATGTTAAAAGTCATTTCCCAAAAGAACCTGTGGCTAGGGTTACACCTCGCTTTAAGACCCAGAAGAAAAAGGTAAATGACTTGACTTCATTTCCCACTTTCCCTAAGTTAAGTATATACTATTTTTTTTCTTTGCACACGTATCGTAAACTATTTTGTATTATAATCTTTTTTTTTTTCTTGCTTAGCATTCAGTAACCATATTTCCGTATTAAACCTACTTCTTCAATGGCACTTTGCAACACTTCTCAGTAACCTAGGGATGAAATAATACTACGAATGCTAATAAAAGTTAACTCTGATTGAACATTTGCAGTGTGCCGAACACTCTGCTAGACGTTTTATTAGTAATCTTAAAATCTTCCCACCATCCTAGAGGCAGACAGGGTCGGTCTCACTGAGGGGGCTGCGGCTCCAACCTTAACCCGGGGTCCTCCCATCCCCCATTCCGCAGGTCGCTGGACTTGTGCACACCTGTCGGGTTCGTTTATCTAGATAAATTCCTGGAATTGCTGATCCACAGATTTCGGGAACTTCGGGATGACACTTGCGCTAGGGGGAGGGGGGATGATATGCAGACATCACCGCACTTTCTGGGGCTCCGGGACCCCCTCCCCCGCCGCCCTGAGCGGCCGCCCTGAGCGCCCCGCCACCTGGCCTCGCTTCGCTTCACCCCTCCGCGCCCCACCCCCGCCGCCCGGCCGGACCTTGCCCCCGGCCTCGCCGTCCGCGAGCTCGAATCCCCGCCCCTTCCCCCGGCCGGAACGCGGCCGAGGAAGCCGTCCAGGGACCCACCGACAGGCCGACAGACAGACGAACAGACGGACGGCGCCCGATGGCCGGGCCAGGCGAGCCCTGCGCGGGCCCGGGGGTGAGTACACCCCCCGAGAGTGCAGCGCACTCTCCTTCTCCGGCTGGCTCGAGAGATCTCTTGGACAGATCTCTCTCGGACTGCGATCCAGGGGAGGGGCGGATCCCCGGCAGGGTAACAGACCTGCCAGACGAACAGCAGGACTGGCCGACCTCCTTAACAAAGCTGTTCCCCCAAAGAGACCAGCCCTGTTAAAGGGGCCTCTAGACCCCCCAGCTACAGGACTCCCCACGTCCCTGGTTCTTGCCTCAGCAAAGGACTCTAGTGGGAGGGCGTCAGTGGTGTAGCAGCGAGAGAATTAAAGCAACTGTGTCTTCTGAAATTCACATTCACACTTCTCGGGTTAGGAAAGGCCAGCAGCAGATCTGACGAAAGAAGTACAGATGGCGACCTCTAGTAGAACAAGCTTTGGGGTTAGCCAGGCCAGCGTGGAGTCAGCTCTGTCCCTTCCTATTTGTGTGGGCCTAAAAGAAGCTGTTCCCTTCCCAGCTTGTGAGTTTGCTGGTCTATGAAGTGGGAACAGTAATACCTACCTCCTAGAGTGGTTATAGGGCTTGCCTGGTGGCTCAGTGGTAAAGAATCCGCCTGCCAATGCAGGAGACATGAGTTCGATCCCTGGGTTGGGAAGATCTGCTGGAGAAGGGAATGGCTATCCACTCCAGAATTCTTGCCTGGAGAATCCCATGGACAGAGGAGCCTGGCGGGCTACAGTCCATGGGGTCGCAAAGTCAGACACAACTTAGCGACCAAACAACAACAACAGAGTGGTTTTAAGTCTGTGCCCAGCACTCATCACGGATCCCAGGTGTCTTAGATTCTAGGACCCAACTGCCTTGGCTCAAATCCCAGCACCACCCCTGTCCAGTTGGGTGAGGTCAGTGGAGTTACTCAATTATGAAGTACTCTAGGGACGACAGAGGATGAGATGGTTGCATGGCATCACCGACTCAATGGACATGAGTTTGAACTAACTCTGGGAGATAGTGAAGGACAGGGAAGCCTGGAGTGCTGCAGTCCATGGGGTTGCAAAGAGTTGGACGTGACTCAGTGACCGAACAACAACAAAAAGTGCTTAGCACATTTTCCGTGCAAATATTGGGGGTCCAAAGAGTTTCCTGGCCCCCCAAGAGGTGAGTTTGGGACCCCTGCATTGTACCATCATAAGGGTCACCCTGGTGTTCCCTCAGGTCTGGAACCAGACGGAGCCGGAGCCTGCCACTGCCCGCCTGCTGAGCCTATGCTTCCTGAAAACGGCAGGGGTCTGGATGCCCCCCATGTACCTTTGGGTCCTTGGCCCCATCTACCTCCTCTACATCCACCGCCATGACAAGGGCTACATCCAAATGTCCCGCCTCTTCAAGGCCAAGATGGTAACCCTTTCCTCTGGGAGCCTGTAATCAGACAATGGTCAGGGGGTGGGGGAGCAGGCTGGAATTAGGCAGAGACCCCAAAGTGGACACATGGGACCCTGTTAATCAAATAGAACAATACCCCAGAGGCTGCAGAGGGAAACTCAGTGGCATAGACGCTCTCAGACCAATCATCGAAGATAATGAAAACCGTACATCACAAACACACCCACAGACACCCACACACCCAGACAAGTTGATGGCCACACAGCCTGGCATTCCCCAAAGTGTGCAGTGTACACTCCTGAGATGCACATGGTGATTTTAGAGCCACACCAGGATGCACCTTTTAAATGTTAACACTTAGGCATTGATTTTTGTGTTCCCCCCCACCTGCAGTACTAAAGAACAGTCCTTAAAATTGGTGTGTCGTTGTTGTCCAGTGTTAGAAAAACACTGGCATTCCAAATGTGAGCGTCTCTGCTCATGTTCTCCAAACCTCTAGGAGCACGCCCTCCATGGTTCATCTATTCCCACACCACCTTGTAAATATTTGACCTCTTGCCAACCACCTCTCCAGGGTCAGCACACTGTTCCTCAAAGGGCCAGAGAGTATCAGTACTTGTCTGAGATTCCAAAGATCATGTGGTCTCTGCCTCAACGACTCAGTTCTGCTCTTGCCTCAGTAAAGCAGCCACAGACAGCAAACAGTAAACAAGTAGACATCACTGTGTTTCAGTAAAACTTTATTTATAGTTACAGAAATTTGCATTTCATATCAATTTCACATCATGGCGTATTAGGATTTTTTTAAAGTTTTGTTCAGTGAGTGAACAGTGGGAAACCCACTCTTAGTTCCGAGGTGATACAACAACAGACAAGAGGCCAAACGCAGACTGCAGGTGGTAGTTTTGACTCCTGCTTGAGACTGACTGACACGTTCGGTGGTTTCTCCGAGGCTCCCGGGTCTGCCTGTGCATGCTCTCTCCCCTTCTTGATGTCTCTTGTCCAAAAGAGAGACCGATTTGACCGATGGCAGCTCGGTCAAAAAAGGCCTGGAAACGTATCAGTCCCAATAGACAGTTCCTCCTTGATTTAACAGTAGGGATGGAAAGAGACTTAAAGAGGGTGTAACTTTTTCACCTGGAGAGTCAATAGCTTTTCATGCGGTTCCTTCATCCCCGAAGCATCCTCCCGTGCACCGTGGGAGCACCACTGGTGTGTTGGAAACCGCTGATGTTATTTGTTGGGTGCATTATTTATGTGACAGTTACAGGTCAAGCTTGAGCTGCATCACCCCTTACAGCTGTTTTCTTTCACGTCTGCCCTGTTCAGTGGTCACGCTGGTTCATCACAGTGCCCCACCCGGGGCCACTGTCCAGTTGGACGTGGAGTCCCTGGCCAGTTGGCCGCCATCTTGCTTTCCCCCACCAGCCTTATCCCGGCCCGTTTCCCCAGGTGTTTGGGTTCGCCCTGGTAATCCTGTGCATCTCCAGCGTGTCTGTGACTCTTTGGAGAATCCAGCAGGGAACGCCCCAGGCCCTCGAGTTCCTCATACACCCCACCGTGTGGCTCACCACAATGGTGAGTCACGCCCCAGACCTGCTGGCTGGCTCCTGGCTGCAGCTTTTCCTGCCCTGGTGGAGGTGGGGGGCAGAGGGGGCTCCCTCCAGACCCTCTCCTCCCCAGCCTCCCCCACCCCCAGCCCACCTCCCACCCGACCCTCTTGTCCAGACCTTCGCCGTGTTCCTGATCCATGCCGAGAGGAAGAAGGGCGTCCAGGCGTCTGGGGTGCTGTTCGGGTACTGGCTACTCTGCTTTCTCTTCCCAGCCACCAGCGCCACCCAGCAGGCCTCGCAAGGGGTAAGTGGGGGCCTGGGTCACCCGGGAACCAGTATGGTGGTTTCAGGCCCTGGGTCCCATCTGTCCTCCTCCTGCTTCCACCACGGCTTATTCTCTCTTCAGAGAAACACACTCCACAAGCCCTGAAACTCAAGCAACACACACAGGCATTTCACATAGAAGCTCTCATCACCCCATACCTTTTTATCAACACAAATTCTTATTGTCTTACACACTCAAGTCACACACTTCACTTGCACACACTTGTATGCCCCCATTCACCCACTGGGCTTCCCTGGTGGGTCAGACGGTCAAGAATCTGCCTGCAATGCAGGAGACCTAGGTTCAAACCCTGGGTCGGGAAGGTCCCTTGGAGAAGGAAATGGCAACCCACTCCAGTATTCTTGCCTGGAGAATTCCATGGACAAAGGAACCTGATGGGCTACAGTCTATGGAGTCGCAAAGCGCTGGACACCAGTGAGCAACTAACACTTTTCACTTCACTTTTTTTCATTCATGTATCACACAACCACAGACTCCAAAACATCACACACTCACACACACACTCACTCACCTGCACTCACACTTGCTGCCACCCAGTTGTGTCTGTGCTTTCAAGCTTCTGTACAGGACTTGTGCACAAATGTCCCACACTCATACCCCCCACACACATATATACACACTGCATGGGCACCGACACACTGTTGGTTCAAAACCTCAGGGGTTCCCCGGTGAGGTTAGAAACCAACCCCAGACCCGGAGGGCCAAGAGAGACCAAAGAAACAGGCCGCCACTGCAGTTGGTAGGTGACGATTTTCATAAGTGAGGGAGCTTATATACGATGCCTGTCTTGGCTGCTGCAAAATACACTATCTCTGCACCTGCCCGCCAGAAACTTAACAGTTTATAGGGTTCAGTCATATGTACCATCCAGTGGATCTCATCAACACATTGCTCTTTCAAGGTGGCATCCTTGAAGTAGTTCCTAGTGCAGGAACAGTGTGGCCAGAATGCACACTTCAAGGATAGGGGTGGTGAGTGGGGGTGAGGAGCCTCTGGGTCCAGCTCACAAGTCAGCCAGGGGTCACGTCCTCTGGATGACCTCCTCCAGCACACACCTGTGTTCATTCTGACTCCACGTTACATGTCTCCCCTCATTCTCCACCCTCACCTGTGCTCTCATGCATCTGTGTTTGCACACTCACCTATATTTCCACATTAGGGGGCATGATCTGCAAAGAGAAAAATCTATAACCTCGACCAGGGTTTTACAACCTCAGCACCCTTTACCTACTTCTCTTTTGGGTGGGGACGGGGAGGAGCTGTCCCATGTGTTGTGGGATGTTGAATAGCATCCCTGGTCTCCACCCACTGGATGCCAATAGTACCACCCCATTACGGCAACCTGACACGTCTCCTGATAATGGCAAGTGTCCCCTGGGGGCAAAGTCACCCCCAGTTGAAAACCATTTGCATGACTGGCAAGCTCACCTAAGACCTGTGATCAGGAAACTGATCAGGAAACTGATCAGAGTCTGCTGGTCACATTTCATATGGTTACTCCCTCCAGCTCCTGAAAGAAGGCAGAGAAACACTTTCTGTCCTTAAGGACAGATTTTTAACAAAGCAACTTTTGTAACTAATGGGAATAGCCCCCAGGCCATCACTAATTTATGAGAGGGTAGCTTCCCACAGTTGACTTACCAGTTAGCTGTTTGGAACACAGCACAGAAAGAATAATATTGGGACCACATATGCTCTGGAGCTCCGTGTGCGAGGCCCTATGGCAAGCTCATGAATTCAGTGAAGATCTGAATGATCCCATGTTAAAGATGAGGAATCCTAAGGTTTAGAGAAGTAAACGACTTCCTCTTGGGACTGCAGAGCCAAAGTCCATCTCACCCAAATCCAGGACAAACTTTCCGACAGAAACGACAGTAAAAATGACACTATGGGGAGTAATGTAGCTGCACTATCAAATTGTCTACTATCTGCCCCCCAAAACCAAACCAAAAACAGAGAAGTAAAAAATCCAATCGAGAAATCGTGATATGAAACTTAGGCTCTTGTTTAAAAACATAAAAACTCAGTTCACACTGGCTTAAGGGGAAAAAGTCCAGGGGCATCTATTAGCTCACATACCCGGGACCTGCTAGTAGGCGTAGCTGGCCCAGACATTCAGAGAACACAGCCAGAGCTCCATTTCTGTCTGTCCCTTGGCTCTCCCCTCTTGGCTTCACTCTCCAATGGGATGGCAAGGGGAGCCCCAATTATTCCAGGCTTTCGTTCCACAAATATAGCAAACCTGGAAGATCCCGATGGTTCCAGCTGTCGTTGGTCCAGTGTAGGTCCTGTGTCCATTCCGAGCCCAGGCACGATAGCCAGGGGCTAGAACGTGCTCACTGGTCAGGCCTCCATCATCTGCCTGCCCCCACCCCCTGGGATGGAATCAGCTCTACAGAAACCTCATACCTGAACATGGGGCGGGGGGAAGTTAGGGTGCTCTGGCCAGAAAGGGCAGGGGATACAAAAGCAATCATGGCAGGGCGGCAAAAGCTCGTGATCTGGAGCAGATCATTTGTGTGACCTTGAACAAGGTGCTGTTGCTTCTCTGAGCCTTGGTTTCCCAGTGAGTAACAGAGCAAGTAAACCCCAGCTGGGGCAGGGTGGGGAGGGACTGGACGAGACAGTGTTTGTAAAGACTCCAGCGTGTGCCTGAGGCAGAGTGAATGCTCCCTGAAGCCAGCTCCCTTCTTTTTTTTTTCATTTATTTTTATTAGTTGGAGGCTAATTGCTTTACATATTGTAGTGGTTTTTGCCATACATTGACATGAATCAGCTCCCTTCTTAAATCAGAGAACACTGGCCACGGGGAGTGGGATGGGAGATTGGGGGGCGGAGCTCCTTTGTTGCCCAGGGAGAAAGACAAAGTGTCCAATTTGTGTCCTGGTGGCTAAGGCCAGTGTCACCTAAGGAAAGGCATGGACCCTGCCTGCCATTTGTCTGGACAGAATCTGTGTAAGCCAGGTGTTTTCAAGGTCAGGAAGGCTGGGGACTCTGACTTTCAAAGCTGGTGACTCCAGCCCCCAGCCTGGGATCAGAAACCCCGTTCCGCCTCCACCCCTTCTCCCCTTCCCGACACCCTCCCGTCTCTGCTCCTCCTAAGTCCCGACTCAGCGAGACTTCTGCTCTCTCTCCCGCAGGATTTCCAGAGCGACCCCTTCCGCCACCTATCAGCCTACCTGTACTTGTCTCTGGTGATGGCGCAGTTTGCACTGTCTTGCCTTGCTGATCAAGCCCCGCTTTTCCCGAAAAGGCCCCCACAGGCTGTAAGTCACCACATCTCCAACCAATCCCTTGCTTGTCCCTGTTCCTCTTCGGGTCCTCAGTGCCCAACAAGTGACGGAAGGAAATTAAATTAAAGCACAGGCCTTTAATTTTTTTTTTTTTATTCATTCAGCCAAAAGCGTATTACATATCGACTCTATGCCACGGGTTGGCCAACTCTTTCTGTCAAGATAGAAAATAGTCTGGGCTTTGTGGGCCATATGGTCTCTGGATGGCAGCTACAGATATAGGTTTTATAAAAAGCAGACAGACTATATGTCAACAAAGGAGCATGGCTGTGTTCCAATAAAACTTTATTCGCAGAGAAAAGCAGTGGGCCGGATTTGGCATGGGGGCTGTAGTTTGCCAACTATTCTGTGCTCCAGCTCAGTACTAAGGATCTATGGTAAAAAGTGATGTCTCTGTCTTCATGTGACCAACACCCAATAGGGGAACCATTAATCACACAACTACACAAATGTGTGGAAAATTACAACTCATCCTCATAAAAATTCAGGATTAAAGTGACTTGCCCAATATAAGTGCTCCACAGGAGAAGTTCATGGTCCATAAGAGTTTACAGCAGATAACACTGAATAAGTCTGCGAAATCTGGAAAGAATTATCTGAGAAAAAGATAGTTGCGTGGAGATCATCTAAAAAGATGCTCAACAGTTTGAATAATTAAGTTAAAACTGTAATAGGACTTTGTCCAATGAGTAGCAGGAAAAAAGTTAAAATTGTTAACACACACTGAGGGCAAAGATGTGGTGCAGTGAGCATTCTCATGCTCTATTGGTTGAAGAGTATAAATTTGTGCAGTCTTCCTGGAGCCGCTAGTAAAATCTCACCTCTTCTTCACCTCCTTGCCACATTCACTGAAGGATATTGTTGAAAACATTGTTGTCTGTGTCATGCATGGTCCTTGCTTTGAAAATTTCTTGGTCTCAGTATTAAGAAAGTTGTTCTGAGCAACTGTTAGTTCTTACCTAGGCGCTTTCAGTCCTGTGACCAAATCCCTTTTTGCCTTGCCTGCTAGGAAGCACCAAGTCCTTTGGTATCTACTGTGGTTAAGTATACAGGACATCTCAGTCTGGTTTTCAGTATTAAGCTTGTTGTCAATTCATTCTGTCTTCCTGCCCTTAGTTCTGCTTGCCACATACTGGCCATGAAGTATGAGACCAAGACCTCCCACTTCTAAATCTTTTGTCTTTGCAGAATCCATGTCCTAAGGCTGGGGCCTCCTTCCCCTCCAAGGCCATGTTCTGGTGGGTTTCTGGGTAAGTAAAATAGCAGGGAAGGGGCTGGGGGTGGTGCTCCCACCCACTTACATGTGCCGCTCTTATTTGTAACCATAGCTCTTTCCCAAGATTTCCCCAAGCCTACCAAAATCAGTCAGACTTTCTCCATCCCAGCCTGGGTGCTGGGATTTTAGTGTGTCCACCATCCATATCCCACTGCCACTCACTCACTGGAGTGAGATTGGAGTCCTGACTCTGTCTCTTAGCTGGCCACATCACAAGCATTTAGTCTCAGTTTTCCCCTCTGTAAAATGGGAACAACTCTACCTTCATTAAATGTAAAGTGCTAGTGCTTGTATATAGAAGGCACTCAATAAAATCATATCTCTATCTAGTCCTTCCACCAACATAGTAGGTGTTTAATAAGCACCTACTATCTGCTAAGCACCAAGGGTGAGGAGGCAAAAGACCAAATCTTTACTCACTAGAGGCTCCCAGGCTGGTGGAGATGTTTCTCCAGGGTCAGCACACCAGGCATGGAGGATATACCTACCTCCTGGACCCTGTCTTGACCACACTGCCATCAGATCATACTTGAATTCTGTCTCCACCACTTCCTGGCTGTGTGACCTTGGGCAAGCTACTTAGCCTCTCTGTGCTTCCATCTCTGCACTTGTCAAGAGGATCATAATAGCATCGACCTCACAGGGTTTTGAGGATTAAATGAAATGAGGTTTCTGAAACACTTAGAACAGAACCTGGCCCATAATAAGTTTTATATAAAGTGGTTGTTAAATAAATGAAGGATAGACTACTCTGAGGGCTTCCCAGGTGGCTCAGATGGTAAAGAATCTTCCCGCAGTTCAGGAGACACAGGTTCGATCCCTCGACTGGGAGGATCCCCTGGAGAAGGGAATGGCAACCCATTCCAGTATTCTTGCCTGGAGAATCCCATGGACAAGAGGAGCCTAGAGGGCTACAGTCCATGGGGTCACAAAGAGTCGGACATGACTAAGCGACTAAACAACATTGAAGACTACTCTGAGGGTATGGAATTGGTGGAGGGTATGGAATTGGTGAAAAGAGCCTGGAAGTGTGCTAAACATCTCTGAAGAGAAACTAGCCCTCTGTTTACCAAATGCAGGCATTTATGGACCATTCCTCAAGCTTTTTGCCTTTTGGGTATCACTTATACTCAATTTACTTAATGTTTTTTCTTTAGATTAATTTGCTTTCTCTACTTTGTGAGTCTGTGCTTAGTCACTCAGTTGTGTTTGACTCTTTGTGACCCCATGGACTGTAGCCTGCCAGGCTCCTCTGTCCATGAGATTCTCCAGGCAAGAATATTGGAGTGGGTTACCATTTCCGTCTCCTTTCTCTACTTTACTAACCTTTTATAAGGGAAACTTTCTATCACTACCAGGATCACAAAAATCTAGAATCCCTTGCCACGTAGAATGCTAAGAGTCGTTTCAGTGAAAAACAAATATTATGAATAATTTCTGGATTCAAACTGTTGCTTGCCTGAGTTTACTCTGTATTAGAAAAGGGAACTTGAAAAGTCTCAAAAAGGAGCTCAAGACCAGCTCCAAACAAGACCTTCTTGGTGTCACAAGAAAGATGAGAGACCTAAAAGGGGGAAAAAAAAAAACCAAAAACATTCCTGCTGTGGAAGTCTGCAGTAGTTAATTTCTTTTCTTTATGACCTGCAGGCTTAGTTGCCCCAAGGCATATGGGATCTTAGTTCCCTGACCAGGGATCAAACTCATATCTTCTGCCTTGGAAGATGGGTTCCTAAATTCCTAACCACCAGGGAAGTTAATTTCTTGTGTATGCATGTTGGTTTGAAAACTGGCCTCAGTCGGCTAAGGGCAAGGAGAGACAGAAGAAAGAGGCAGCCACTCCAGGCTGGAAGGAGGCAGGGCTAACAACAAGCCAGGGATCTTACATTCGAGGCTTGTCTTGGGCCCTGCAAGCTGAGTACATCTCACTGGAATCCCTATAGTTTACAGAGCAGCCTTAATGGGGTTCAGACACGTACACCATCCAGGTGGTCTAACACTTACTCTCGAAGTAGCTCCTAATGTGGGAACAGTGGGCAGAACGTACATTCCAAGGACAGGGGAGGGAGGAGCCTCAGATTGCCCGGGTTAAGGTCATAGGTTCACCAGTAATTACATCCTCTCGATGACCTCCTTCAACAGTGCACCAACTACAGTCATCTTATATACCAATCCCAAGCGCGAGAAAACATTCTTATTTTAAGGTGAGAAAATTGAGGTCCATTACTGGGCAGTGACTTGCCCAAGGTCACAGCACTGAAAAGTGGTGATTTTATTTGACAGATCTTGTGCCCAGAGTCCACTAGTGGTAAAGAACCTGCCTGCCAATGCAGGCGACGTAAGAGATGCAGGTTTGATCCCTGGGTCAGGAAGATTCCCTGGAGAAGGGCATGGCAACCCAGTCCAGCATTCTTGCCTGGAAAATCCCATGGACAGGGGAGCCTGGCAGGCTACAGTCCAGCGGTTGCAAAAGAGTCAAACACAACTGAAGCGACTTAGCACCCATGTACACACATGCCCTGAGCTAGGAGGTGATATAGAAGAGGGACAATCTTTGTCTCCATGAAACTTATTGCTAATGGAAGAGAAAGACTAAATAAATGATCAGACCCAAAAAAAGTAAACAATGATCATCACAGCAAGCATTAGAAAGAAACAGCTCAGGAAACTAAGGGATCTTTCAATGGGGGAATCTACCTGGACTCAGGTGTGGGGGTCATCAAGTGGGCTTTTAAGGAAATCACGTCTAAGCCAGAGATGAAGGACAAGTGAGAAGTAGCAGGGAAGAGGTTTAAACAGAGGGACATGCATGTGCAAAGGTCCTGAGGCCAGGTGGCTGGTGCAGTGAACAAGGAGAATGGGGAGAAGTTCAAGTTTCCTCTGCTGTAATGGTTTTTGACTCTGGACTTCTGACTCCTAGGGAGGCTTATTTCCCCTGTTACAGGTTACCCCTTGATTAAGTCACTTAATCTCTCTGAGCCTCTGTTTTCTTCCTCATGTGTAAAATGGGTCGATAGTAATCCGTCATATAGGCTCATGTGAAAATTAAATGAGATGATCTTTGTAGACTGGGAAGCGCCTACCACTGTTAGTGCAGTTAGATAAATTGCTTTCCTTGTACCGAAGGGCCAGCGGACGTGCAGAGAGGTGAACAACTTACCTGGGATCACACAGCTACCAAACCAGGATCCTGCAGAGGTGGATGCAGGAAGGGCTGGCTGTGATAACCTTCTTTTACAGGTTGGTCTGGAAGGGCTACCGGAGGCCACTGGGGCCAAAAGACCTCTGGTCACTTGGGAGCGAAAACTCCTCAGGAGAACTGGTTTCCCAGCTTGAAAAGGAATGGACAAGGAACCGCAGCGCCACCCCGCGGTGAGTGTGTGGAAGGTGGGCGCTTAGCCCGAAGCCGGTCAGCAAAGCCCTTGGTCCCACAAACAGCCCCGCGCCTACTCTGGGCGGCAGCGCCACAGTCCCTGAGAAATAAGTTCTCAAATAGGTATAATTAAGCCTGGGTTAAATGTAGCCCTGCCGAATGGTGGATGACCTTGGACAGGTCGCTTGACCTCACTGGAGCTTGATGTTTCAGGGCACAGACAAAAGTAGCTCTGTGGCAGGACTGGCAAGGTTCCCTTGCATACTCTAAGACTTCGTGGTAATTGTTACCGATGGCTAAATCCCACACGTTAGAAGAAGCCAGAGAGAGACAGAATCTACTGGCTCATACAGCCAGAGAAGATGGGTCTGACCTCATGTGTAGCTGCATTCAGAACTTGCCTGATGTCCAGTTCTTTCCCTCCATCTCTAAGCTCAGCTGTTGTCCCAACACTGATCTGACCGTAAGGCCTGTCCCATACTATGCCAACTCAACACCCTCCTCCCCACCATCCACCTAAAAAAAAAAAAAAAAAAATCTCAAGGAAGGACTCTGATTGGCTGGCTGAGTCATGTGCCTCTCAGGGGCCTATCCCATCGCTGGAGGGCAGGCCTGATGATTGGCTGTCCCTTCAGAGCGACAGGGAGGGGAGGGGCTGCTCCCAGAAGGAAGGGTGTATGATTTCCAAAAGGGATAATATGAGCAAATCGAAAAGGCAGCTCTCTCTCACCTCAGGCATTTCTTGCTGTACGGCCCCTCCACTCTTAAATGAGTTTTGAGTTCGCCCTAGAGGTCTTGCCCACCCTGTCCCAGCTCTGCCCTCCCCTGCCAGCATAATACAGTCACCCAGTATTAGAGCTGCAGTAGGAACATTCTCCAGAATGGTTTGAGACTCTGTGAACAACTGAAAGTAAGAAAGAGTGGCAGGGTTATACAGAGATCTGGCTCAGGCATTTTCTGAGCTCACTGCTTATACACAGGAGAGAACTTTGGTTTTGTTTCTAAAATATGTTGCAACCTTTGCGGGAAGGGTGAGGACGTCATCTTAAGAGGTCACAGACCGATTTGTCTGCGGGCCAAGTCAGGGTCATAGGTGTGTTTGGCCAGCATGTGTCTTACTGCTGTTTGAGGTTTATGCTTTTTTTTTTTTTTTCGGTAAGTTGCCAACATTGAAGTTGTTGGTGATGTCACAAAAAGAAGGAATTTGGGTGTCTCTTAAAGTAGAATGGCAGTGCTAGGTCACAGCCCTCATGACAATGGGAAGGTGGATCTGGGAAGTGGTTGCCCTGTGGAACAGGGCACATGTGCTTCAGTTTGCCAGTCTCTCCCACTCCCTTTTACATCCCCCAGCTTACCCCTGGCCTCACACCCCCTGCCTTGCTCTGTGGTCATTTTTGGATCTGGCACGAAATGGCTTTGGGACCAGACACCAAAGACCAGCCAGCAAGTCTCATGGTTTCCCTGGTGGCTCAGACAGTAAAGAATCTGCCTGCAGTGCAGGAGACCCGGGTTTGACCCCGGGGTTGGGAAGATCCTCTGGAGGAGGGCATGGCAACCCTCTCTAGTATTCTTGCCTGGAGAATCCCATGGACAGAGGAGCCTAGTGGGCCACAGTCCATGGGCAGAGGAGGGCATGGCAACCCTCTCTAGTATTCTGGCCTGGAGAATCCCATGGACAGAGGAGCCTAGTGGGCCACAGTCCATGGGGTTGCAAAGAGTTGGACGTGACTGAGCAACTAACACACACATCAAGTCTAGAGACCTTCCCTGATGGAAAGTAAGACTGGCTGGAAAGGGAGAAGCTGGCTCCCGAGCCTGCAGGTGACACAGTGACAGAACTCTGGGGTGAGCAGCTGGCACAGGCTGAGAAAAACATCCTGCTATTGTGCTAAGTCGCTCAGTTGTGTCCGACTCTTTGGGACCCCAGGGGCTACAGCCCGCCAGGCTCCTCTGTCCATGGGATTCTCCAGGCAAGAATACGGGAGTGGGTTGCCATGCCCTCCTCCAGGGGATCTTCGCAACCCAGGGATCGAACCCGGGTCTCCTGCATTCCTTTCCTGGTCATCCCTTCAGCTATTTTACTGATGGGAACACTGAGGCACAGAGGGAAGGGGACAGACCAGGCAAGTTGGACCTCAGTTTCCTGGCTCCAAGGCCAGGTTCTGTCAACCAAACCAAATCATTTCCTTCCTTCCTCCTTCCCTCCCTTCCTTCCTTCCTCGGATCACAAATCTTTAATAGCATCATGCAGCAGGCCCTTTGCACACATCATTCCTTCTGCTTTTTCCCATTCACTTGCCAAGTATTTACTGAGCATGTATTCCATGCAGATGCTGAACTAGATTTGGGGGAAATACAGGTAAAAAAAAGTATAAGCAAAAACTCTACACACCTGGGTACCACTTTGGGCGGGGCTGGAGGCGGAGGTGGCCCTGGTTGGTGCTCACCCACCCAAGGGTCAGTGGATACCCAGCCCAGTGGGTGTGCGGCGCCGGACCAGCTCCCAGTGTTTGACACGGAGGCATGCTGCGTGGACTCCGTACTAGCTTTGTCTCTGATCCATCCTGACCCCAGGCCAGGGCCAAGGAGAGGCAACATCTTGGGGCTACAGGGATGACCAGGGTAGAGATGTGAGTGCAGGGTTAGAAAAATGGCTGAATTAGAAATACTGGAAGGCCTGCTGACCTCAGAGGCTGGGGATAGTGGTAGGCTTCAAAACAGGTAGTAAACTAACATTTGTTTCTTTCTTTGCAAGCAGGGTGGTAATGACTGGCTCATTGTAGCCTTTTGTGCTAAAAATACCAAGTTGTCCCAGGACTGCTAGTTGAGATTTGTCCTTCCCCTTCATCCTGAGGCGGGCTTCCCTGGTGGCTCAAATGGTAAAGAATCTGCCTGCTATGCAGGAGACCTGGGTTCCATCCCCAGGTCAGGAAGATCCCCTGGAGAAGGGAGTGGCTACCCACCCCAATATTCTTGCCTGGAGAATCCCATGGACAGAGGAGCCTGGCGAGCCACAGTCCATGGAGTTTCACACGACTGAGCGACTAACACTTTCAAACTTCTCATCCTGAGGAGATGCTCAGAATATTCTTGAGAGGGGAGAGGGGACTGGAGGCCCAGCTTGTGGTGGAGGGGTATTCACCCCGTTAGCTGGGCTCTGGGAGTATAAAGGCTGACGTTGAGGGGCCAGGGAACGGGGATGTCTCACGTCGTCTCTCTGAAGAAAGAGGCCCAGGCACGCCACTCATCCTTAAACTCACTCACGTGGAGGAGGGCTGGGCCGTTTGCTCTGCAGGGCAACTGGAAACTCAGCTCTGTTAGAACCGGGCCAGGGGACTAGTTGCACAGTTCTAGTAAAAGCAACCAGTGGGTTAAGTCCAGTGTCAGGAGGAAATCTGGAGAAGTCAGTCCATTCCCAGGCTGTGGGTGCTTGACTGAGGGCCTGGCAGCCAGACCCTGTTTGGCTGATGGGAATACAGCCATACACAAGACAGCTGAGGCCTCTCATTCCAGAAAGCTGATTTTTCGGTGGAGAAGACAGATACTTAGAAATTGAAGCCAATGCTAGGACAAAAATAAGGGTCGGGGATGGGGAAACAGAGCTACTGCAGTTGGAACCGGCAGGGAAAGTGTCTTTGAGGAGATGATGCTGAAATGGAAGTCAAGCCTTGGAAAGAGCTGGGCAGAGATATTCTAGATCAAGGGCAGTTTGTGCCAAGGCCTGAGACAGGTGAGCTGTGGATGTGTCAAGGAGCAGAAGGAAAACCAGGGCAAGCCCAGGAAAGAGGACCAGGATGAAGTAGGGAAGTGGGTGGGGGCCAGGCCACACAAGACTGTGTCTAGAAATGGAGACTCTTCATTAAACCATTAAGGATTTTATGCAAGAAAAAAAATTAGTCTACCCACTTGGAGTCTTAACAAGACAGATGAGAAAAGGAGTTGGAGACAGCATGGCTCTGAAGGTGATGAATGAAAGGATTCCATCCGGTGGGCAGGGGTGGGCAGGGGTGGCCTTTATAAGAAGGTAGTATCCTTTTGGCATTCAAGACCCAAATATCCAAATGTGAGTGGCAGGCCATGCCCAGCTCATGATGGAGGCCAAGCCACAGCTCACCAGAGATGCCAAGCTAAACCACAAGCTGGACCACGGGGTGAGGGGCAAGACCTTGACTTCGTTCGCGAGGGCTTGGGTACCTGCACTCACCAAGGGGTTTTTTTCTTTTTACTTTTTGAGTGAGGGAGCGGGCTCTGTGTGAATCATGAGTCAAGGTCTGGGCTCAGGACTTCCTGGTGGCCCAGTGGTTAAGACTTCCACCTTCTAATGTAGAGGATACAGGTTCAATCCCTGCCCAGGGAGCTAAGATTCCAGGTGCCTCAGCCAAAAAACCAAAACATGAAACAGAAACAGTGTTGTAACAAATTCAATAGAGACTTTAAAAATTATCTACATAAAAAAAAATCTTCAAAAAAAATTCTAGGCTCAAATCCCTGCTCTGTCCTCCATGTGTGACCTCAGGCACCCATCACCACCTCTCAGAGCCTTAGTCTCCTCCGGGGCCAGATGGGGACCCTGTGACACCCAGGGGACAGGGAGGTTGAGGGGAGTCGATGAGCTCACCTGTGTGAAGGACTGATCCCAGAGCCTGGCCCTGGGTCCCCGCTCTCAGCACCGCTGAAGCTCTGAAAACCTCATAGGCTGTCAGAGCTGGAAGGGACTCGGAGGGGGCCAGCTCCATCTTTGCATGAGGACACAGAGGCACAGAGAGGGGAGCAGCCTGCCCAAGGCCACACGGCAACTACATGGCGGCCAGGCTCTCCCTGTGGCCAGAGCCTGCCTCTGGAAGGGCCCGTGGGCTTCCCCCTCCTCCTGTCGCTTCTTCCCCCATACCTTTCCCTGACAACCCAGGTCCTGGGATCTCAGACGTCACAGATGCCAGAGCTTCCATCTGTGGTTTCATTCAGACCAGGGGTGCCAGGCTCAGGCTTCAGCAATGATTCTAAACTGGTCCTCAACCAGTTCTGAACCACCTCAGGGCTGGCTGGGGTGGGCTGCCTAAGGGATCAAAAAGTGCTCTGAAGGTTGGGATTGAATCCCAGCCCTTTCATTTCTCAGCTGTGTATCCTTCCCCACCTTTACCTTCTGAGCCTCAGTTTCCTCATCTGTGAAATGGGGTAACACCTGAGGGAGCTTTTTGGAGTCTTTTTCTTAAGGTCACTAATGCCATTCATGGGGGCTGCACCCACATGACCTAATCACCTCCCAAAGGTCTCACCTCCTAATACTATCACACTGGGAATTAGATTCAACATGAATTTGGGTGGTGGGCGGGACAGGGGTGGGGACATAAACTTTCAGTCTATTATAAGGGCCCAGAGCTGATGTCTTCTCTCCCCTAAGGCACACCAAGGCAACTGCATTTAAAAGGAAAGGAAGCGGTAACAAGGAGGCCCCAGAGACGGAGACCCTCTTGCAGCAACAGCGGGGGAAGAGGGGCCCGCTGCTGCGGGCCATCTGGCAGGTGGGCCGCTCCACCTTCCTCCTGGGGACCCTCAGCCTCATCGTCAGTGACGTCTTCAGGTTCACGGTGCCCAAGCTCCTCAGGTGGGTCCAGACCTTGGGTACCTTGTTGAGGCTGGTGGTCCCTGAACGGTGTCCTTCCAGGGCCTGGAGGGCCTTCAACCCTCCTTCCGCCCCTGCCTAGACCTCTGGTGCTTAAGGCACCGAGGGTGGATGAAAAGGGTGCTGAGGAAGAACAGAAATAAATGAAAAAGTGACTCCCCTTTCCCTTGGGGAGGGAAAATGAACGAATTTGGCCTGACTGCATCACTTTGCTTTCACTGTACCACAAAGATCCCCCAAAGCGAGGGGCTTCAAACCACTTCCTTAGCTTGTGATGGTGTGGGACATCAGTTCATGCTGGGCTCAGCTGGGTGGTTCTTTCCTTGGCGGGTTCAGTCGTGTGTCTGCAGTCACCGAGGTGGTCCCAGCCAGGACGGCTCGTCTCTCCCCTGCTGGTCTGTCACCCTCAAAAGGCTGATTTCCAGCTTATTCACGGGGCTGCTTGGCAGGGTCTCAAGACAATGCAAGAGCTGCCTTTTCTCTTGAAGCCGGAGCTGGTTGTTCAGCCCAGATTCAAGGGGTGGCCTGTTACTTTGCTCAAGCTGCCGTAGCCAAGGGCTACAGACTGGGTGTCTTGAACAGAAATCCTTTTTCCAGTGCTTATCTTTTCTACTGTCATTTCTTTCTTTTCTTTTTTGTAAAATTGAAGTTTAGTTGATTTATAATGCTGTGTTTCAGATGTACAGCTAAGTGATTCCATTTCAGCAGACTCTTTTCTCTTATAGGTTATTACAAACTATTGAGTATAGTTCCCTATTCTGTACAGTGGATCCTTGTTGGCTATTATTATTTTATAATAGTTAGTGTGTAGCTGATAATCCCAAACTCTTAATTTATCCCTCCCCCTCGGTAACTTTGAGTTTGTTTTCTACGTCTGTGAGTCTGTTACTGTTTTGTAAGTTCATTTGTATGATTTATTTTTTAGATTCCACATATAAGTGATGTCATACATTTGTCTCTGACTCACTTCACTGTGTGATCATCTCTAGGTCCATCCATGTTGCTGCAGATGGCATTATTTCATTCTTTTTTATGGCTGAGTAGTATCCATCTTTTTTATCTGTTGATCTGTTGATGGACCCTAGGTTGCTTCCACATCTTAACTATTGTTAATAGTGCAATGAACATTAGGGTACATGTATATTTTTGGATGGTGTTAGCTGTAAAGAATCATCCTGCCAAGGCAGGAGACGCAGAGATGAGGGTTCAATCCCTGGGTTGGGAGGATCCCCTGGAGTAGGAAATGGTACCCAATTCCAGTATTCTTGCCTGGAAAATTCCATGTACAGAAGAGCCTGGTGGGCTACAGTCCATGGTGCCTCAAAGAGTCAGATAAGACTGAGCAACTGAACGCACGCACACACATCTTTTTGAATTATAATTTTCTCTGGATATACCCAGAGTGGGATTGCAGGATCATATAGTAGTTCTATTTTAAGGAACTTCCATACTGTTCGCTTCCCCTGGAGAAGGGATAGGCTACCCACTCCAGTATTCTTGGGCTTCCCTTGTGGCTCAGCTGGTAAAGAATCCACCTGCAATGCGGGAGACCTGGGTTCGATCCCTGGGTTGGGAAGATCCCCTGGAGAAGGGAAAGGCTACCCACTCTAGTATTCTGGCCTGGAGAATTCCATGGACTGTATAGTCCATGGGGCCACAAATAGTCAGACTTGACTGAGCAACTTTCACTCACATTCCTACCCCCTCACATACTGTTCTCTCTAGTGGCTACACCAATTTACATTCCCAGTAGCAGTGTAGGAGGGATCTCTTTCTCTTCATACCCTCTCCAGCATTTATTGTTTGTAGACATTTTGGTGATGGCCATTCTGACCAGAGGATGAGATGGTTGAATGGCATCGCTAACTCAATGGGCTTGAGTATGAGCAAGCTCCGGGAGATGGTGATGGACAGGGAAGCCTGGCGTGGTGCAGTCCATAGGGTCGCACAGAACTGGACATGACTTAGTGACTGAACAACAAAGTCTAACCAGTGTGGAGTGATCCCTCATCGTAGTTTTGATTTGCATTTCTCTAATAATTAGCAAAGCCGAACATCTTTTCATGTGCATTTTGACCGTCTATGTGTCCTCTTTGGAGAAATGTCTATTTAGATCTTCTGTCCATTTTTTATTTGGGTTATTTGTTTTGTTGATATTGAACTGTGGGAGCTGTTTGTGTATTCTGAAGATGAATCCCTTGTTGGTCACGTTGTTTGCAGATATTTTCCCGCAGTCTGGAGGTTGTCTCTTCATTTTTGTTTCTGGCTTCCTTTGCTGTACAAAAGCTTCTAAATTCAATTAGGTCCCATTTAAACAACAGACATTTTTGTCTTCACATCACCAAAGCTAGAAGTTCAAGATCAAGTTGTTTCCCCTGAGGCCTCTCTCCTTGCCTTGAAAACAGCTGCCTTCTCTCTGCATCCTCACACGGTCCTTCCTCGGAACACACGCACCTCCGGTGTCTCCTTGTGTGTCCAGATTTCCTCTTCTTCTAAGGACACCAGTTGTCCTGGATTCAGACCCCTCCTAATGGCCTCGTTTGAACTGAATCGCCTCTTTAAGGGCCCTGTCGTCAAATGCACGGTCATATTCCAAGGCGCTAGGAGTTAGGACCTTAACATATACATTTTTGGGGGACACAACTCAGCCATAACAGGTGAGGATAAAAACTCCGCCTGTCGATTGGAGATGTAAGTCATGTTGGAAATGAGCATGGACAGTGGGAGAAATAGTTGCAACCACTTCTGCAAAAACAGAAGACCCTCCCGTACTGTCTGGTCCTCCAGACCTGGCCAGGCTTAGGCAGAGGCAGTAGCCATGGGCACCCTCTCTCACCACCTTCTCCCTCCCTCTCCTCCTGCAAGCCTCTTCTTGGAGTTTATCGGGGACCCCAACACCCCGGCCTGGAAGGGCTATCTCCTCGCCGTGCTGATGTTCCTCTCCGCCTGCCTGCAAACATTGTTTGAGCAGCAACACATGTACAGACTCAAGGTGCTGCAGATGAGGCTGCGAACGGCCCTCACTGGGCTGGTGTACAGAAAGGTGAGCCCCGGGGGAGGGGCGGGGCCTTTCCTCTCTTTCCACCCTGTCCCAGTTTGCACACAGACGTCCCAGCCAAGAAGAGCCATGTCACTGAACCATCACTCTCATCTGCGCCCCCAAGCACACTCATTCATCACTTTTCCCATAGTTGCTCACACTGCACTCTCACCTTCTTGGTTATTTCTGTAAGACCTTGCGTGATCTGACCCTGAGACCTCTCCTGTCTGATTACATCACATGCTTCCTTCACACCTCCTTCCCTTTCCTCTAGCCTCACCAGTCTCCTTTCAGTTCCTCAAGCATCCTCCTACCTCAGGGCCTTTGCACATGTGGTTCCCACTGCCTGGTCACCCTTTCCACAATTCTTCATGCAGTGAACTTCCGCCCGTCTCTCTGTGGATAAAGGACTAACCTTTGGGCTGTGTGGAAAACAGATAAAGGTAGACTGTCAGCTATTTTACCAGGTAACACTGCTTACAGTTGAAATGACCCCTGAGCCACTGGGAAAATGGAATCTGGGCTGGAAGCTCTGTCAGTGAACTGTGACACCTGGAGGGAAGCCAGCGCTTTGGGCTTCTCTCTGTGCAGTCGTTCTTGGAAACGAAGCCCGTGAGGCTGCTGCCGTAAGACATGTTGGCCCCTCTGGGTCTGCAGCCTCTGAGCCAGGACGACCCAGTCCCCCTGAGTCCCTTTCTCACACCTGAGCTGTCACCTGGGCGAGGAGGGGAGCAAAGGGTACAGCCCCAGGGTGCCGTGAGTGGCTCCTGAGTTTCTGACCACGTGGCTCGCTGGGGCTGGGTGTGGCCTGTCCCGTCTTGTGAGTCCACACGTGGAGCTGAGACTGCGGGAAGGCAGCCTAAGGGCTTTGCTCTTCCCATTTTTTGGAGAATTTCAGGGCAGCCTCTTCATCTCTTGATGGGTCAGGCCGCCCAGTCTGCCCTCTGGGCTGCTTCTGTATTAACCTGGTTTAAAATTTGTTTATTTATTTCTGGCTGCGCTGGGTCTTTGTTACTGTGCTCGGGCTTTGTCCAGTTGCGGCGAGCAGGAGCTACTCCCTAGCTGTGGGGTTTGCGCTCCTCATTGTGATGGCTTCTCTTGTCGTGGGGCATGGACTGTACTGAGCAGGCTCTGTAGTTGTGGCTCACCAGCTCAGTTCCCCGAGGCATGTGGATCCTTCCCAACCAGGGATCAAACCCATATCCCCTACGTTGGCAGGTGGATTTTTTTAACCACTGGACCACCAGGGAAGTCCAGCCATGCTTCCTTATTTTCTGTGTCTGGTGCTTTGACATCTGGGGCCTTGCTGACCCTGGAGGGACTGTCTCTCTGTCCCTTCTGAAGTCAGCCAGTTCTTCCAGATGGTAAGTGACTCATCGGAAAGCATGCCTTTCACATGCAAACCAACCAACCCTGACTCACACTCCAGCCGCCTCCTTTTGGGGCCCTCAGCCTCTGGCCATTGTCCCTGCCCTGATCACCCCAGGGCCAGGTTTAGCAGACAATGAGGCCCAGTTCCTATGCCCAGAGCAGCTGGAATTACTCAAACTAGCCGATCCTAAGCCTGCTAACCCTGTCTGACTTTCCCATGAAAACCACAGCAAGCTCTTGCCTATGGTTCATCCCACCCTGCCCCACCCCAGTGCTTCCCCAAGTGGCCCCCCCATAGTGTAGAGTACCCCTTTCTATTGAGATCGTTGAGTGTAATAAACCCTCTTGTCAATAGTGTCTTCTCTGGTCTGTGGGCTTGCCATACTTAAATAGTAATAAAACCTATATTTTAAAACACTTCATGGCACTCATCATAATTACTATTAAACAATGAACTGTGTAAATCTTTCATTTTGTTCCCCAGCTCAAACTCCGCTCCCAGGAGATCAAGCACCTTGCCTCTGTTGACCATAGAACTCAGAGGGAAGCCCAGAGCAGGTGCTCAGTAAAGATTTGAAGATTTTTTTGGAGAATTTCTATAGTTGGTTGTTTCCAGCTCATCATTTCACCCCCTCACTTCTTCCCTGACACACCCAGCAGAGAGGATTGCAAGTAGAATGTAGTATTCAACAGGCTGGAAGGGGTCCACTGTGACTCCAGAATCAGGGCAAATTTGTGTCTGTTAGAAAACCAGGTTAGTTTCTACAAGACACGTTGAATGCCTGGGAGGATCAGTCTAACACTCTGTCTAGCCTCTGTTATCCAGGATTCCAATCCAGACCTCTGGTTTTGGGAAAGTTGGTCAATTTCTCTGTGCCTCAGTTTCCTTGTCTGTGAAATGAGATTAATAATTATCCATCTCATTGATTCTAGTTTCACTTTTTCTTTCCTCTTTTAATCAAGATGTTTTAATTTATTGAATAGTTGGCATTGATTTTTTTTCCCCCAAAGTGATACAAAAATGGTTGTTTACTTGCTAAGTCATGTTCAACTCTTTTGTGACTCCATGGACTGTAGCCCGCCTGGTTCCTATATCCATGGGACTCTCCAGGCAAGAATACTGGAGTGGGTTGCCATTTCCTCCTCCAGGGGATCTTCCTGACCCAGGGATTGAATCTGCGTCTCTTGGGTCTCCTCCAGTGGCAGGTGGATTCTTTACCCATGCACCACCTGGGAAACCCTATGTCCTAGGCACTGTGCTAAATAAATGAACATTTTCATCATTTTTTCCATGATGGGACACAACAGACAGCTGCATGGAACAGGCACAGTATGTGTTATTTAATCTAAAACACTGTGGATAAAATACGTATTTTATATATCAGGCTTCCCTGGTGGCTCAGTGGTAAAGAATCTGCCTGCCAATGCAGGAGGTGTGGGTTCAATCCATGGGTCAGGAAGATCCCCTGGAGAAGGAAATGACAACCCACTTGAATACCCTTGCCTGAAAAATCCCATGGACAGAGGAGCATGATGGGCTATGTTCCATAGGGCTACATAGGGCTACATTCCATAGGGTCACAAAAGAGTCAGACATGGCTAAGCCTGAGTGACTGGGCCCAGAACAGCACAGCTAGGACGTAGCTCTCAGCAGGTGGCTACCATTATCATCATAAATCCGAGGTTTTGATAGAGTGTGTTATTGTTATTGTTTCCAGTACTTTAGGGATTTCACAGTATTTTCATTTTTGTTTTCTCCCTGGATTCTTACGGTGGTCCTGGGAGCTGGGCTTAGGAGCTTTTATTAGCCCACTTTACAGATGGGTAAGCTGAGGCTCAGATGGTAAAGAAACCTTCCTCAGCCAGCAGGGGCAGCAGAGCGCAGACCCCAGCCTGTGGGAGGCTGAGCTCTTGCTCAGTCCAAGCTGTCGGCCTCCCTCCCTCCCTCCTAGCACCTCCCTTCCTCCCCGGGTCTCCCTGCCTCCACAGGCATTCCTGCCTGCTCACCACCCCGGCTTCCCTCCGACTCAGGTCTCCATCTGCCCGCCCCTCCCAGGTCCTGGCTCTGTCCAGCAGCTCCAGAAAGTCCAGCGCAGTGGGGGACGTGGTCAACCTGGTGTCTGTGGACGTGCAGCGGCTGACCGAGAGCGTCACCTACCTCAACGGGCTGTGGCTGCCCCTCGTCTGGATAATCGTGTGCTTTGTCTACCTTTGGCAGGTGTCCTGGGGCGGAGGGAGCGGGGTTGGAGCCGAACCCTCATCCTCCTCCTCCTCCTCCTCCTCCTCCTCCTCGTCCCCTTTAATCCTGTCTCTGGCCGCACCCTGTGGGCTGATGTCGTGGCCAAAGTCTCAGGCCAGGGCGGCCTTCACTTCACCCTGGGCAGGATGCTCACCTGTCTGGGCCTCAGTTTCCTCGTCTGTCAAATAATAATGATGGTGGTGATGACATGGGCACTTTGGGGGTGTGATGTCGGGGCTTCCCAGCTGGCGCTAGTGGTAAAGAACCTGCCTGCCAATGCAGGAGACGTAAGAAACATGGGTTTGCTCCCTGGGTCAGAAAAGTCCCCTTGGGAAGGAAAGGGCAACCCACTCTAGTATTCTTGCCTGGAGAATCCCTGGGCGGAGGAGCCTGGCGGGTTACGGTCCACAGGGTCACAAAGAATCGGACACGACTAAAGTTATCAGTAACACTGGGGCAGCAGCACCACCACCACCACCAACTACAACAGAAATGAAACAGAAAGAAAATTTAGGGGCAGGAATTTACTACTTAGTTTTCAAAACGCATAAAGTAGCCAGCCACTGGGGGCGGGGAGTGGGGGGCGGAATCAGAACTTAGTTCTGACTCCCTTACATCTGTTTTGTGATGTAAGACTTTTTTTGGTTGCCTGCGCAGCTTGTGAGATGGTATTTCCCTAACCAGGGCTTGTACCTGCACCCTTGGCAGTGGTGAAAGCTTGAAATCCCAGCCACTGGACTGCCAGGGAATTCGCTTCTTTTAAAAATTTTAATTAAAATCACAGACGTTGCAGTGAGCTCATACCCTGCTTTTATCACTTGCTAGTTGTGAAACTTTCCCATAACTAGCCCCTCTGTGCCTAATTTCCTCATCTACAAAGTAATAACGACATATAAACTCTCTCTGGAAAAAATGCTACAAATGCTAACCCCAGTGCCCACCCTTCCCATTTTACCACGGTCTCCTGGTGACTTTCTGATGTTAGGGACCATCTGCCAAGAGGCAAAGTGATGGGTGGTGTCGTCTGCAGGTTCACTGGGGTCATTGGTCAGCCTGCTTCACTGCCCCGCATTTTCCCCTGTGTCCTTCCCCGCTTTCGCTCCAATAATAATAGTTAACATCTGTGTACTTGCTGAGCATGCTGTGTGTGTTGGGTCGTGAACTGCAGGGTGGCAAGTCAAAAAGCATCCAGGCTGCAAACTTTTATGGGAGTGGGGTGGGGTGGGGGTGGAAGCAGCAGCAGAGGTACAATAATGATGAGAACACATAACTGGTATTCTGGAATATTCCACACACTCACAGTTATTTAGCCACCGATACACCCACCCAGGGGCCCGTAAAACCCGGCATGCAGGCCAGATTCCTCCACCTGCTTATGTGCGGACCTCAAGCTGTACAAAATAATCAATAACTTTTCCAAGAGAGACCCTACTGCCTCCGACATCATACCCTGCATATGGAATTAAAGAAAGTGCCTCCGCCCTTGAGTTGAGGAATTCAGTGAGCACTTAAGACAGCGAGACCCAGCTGTACCCTGTAAGTGTTTGTCTTGTTGATTACACATGGGGGGTGGAGCACTTTAAAGATCTTCAGCTCTGCTCCAGGTGTGGGTGTCAGGCTCACAAACTTGTCCGTAGAGGACCAGGTCAGATATTTTTTTTTATTTTTTTTAAAAAACTTTTTTATTTGGAAGATAATTGCTGTACGATGTTGTTAGTTTCTGCTGTACAAGTCAAATCAGTCATGACTCTATCTATCTATCTATCTGTCTATCCATCTATCTATCCATCTATCTATCTATCTATATCCCCTCCCTCTTGAGCCTCCCTCCCACCCTGCTTCCCGTCCCTCTAGGTCATCAGAACGCCAGGCTGGGCGCCCTGTGTTACGCAGCAGCTTCCCCCAGCTGTCTGTTTTACACATGGTCGTGTATATATGTCAATGTTCCTCTCTCAATTCATGACACCTTCTTCTTTCCCCACTGTGTCTACAAGTCTGTTCTCTACATCTGCGTCCCCATTCCTTCCCAGCAGATAGATTTCTTAGTACCATTTTCCTAGACTCCATATATGTGCATTAATATGCGATATTTGTTTTTTTCTCTTTCTGACTTGACTTCACTCTGTATAACAGGCTCTAGGTTCATTCACCTCACCAGAACTGACTCAAATGTGTTCCTTTTTGTGGCTGAGTAATACTCCATTGTATACAGGTACCACATCTTCTTTATCCATTCATCTGTTGATGGATATCTAGGCTGCTTCCATGTTCTGGCTATTGTAAACAATGCTGCAGTGAACATGGGGTTACATGTGTCTTTTTGAATTGTGGTTTTCTTAGGATATGACATTGTGGGAGCAGTAGGGTCTCTCTTAAAACTATTCAACTCTTGTTATTCTTAAAACTCTTAAACTATTAAAACTCTTAAACTACTTAACTAAGTTAACTACTTAACTTAAACTTCTTAAAACTCTTAAACTACTAAAACTCTTAAAACTATTCAACGCTTGTGCCCTTCTAGTGCACAAGTAGCTACAGACCATACTAATCAAACAGGCCTGGTGGGGTTCCAATAAAATCACTTATGGACACAAGTTTGAATTTCACATAATTTCCACATGTTGTAGAATCTTCATTTGATCTTCATTATCAATCATTTGCTAGTGGAAAAGCTATTGATTATTTTGTACAGCTTGAAGTCTGCATGTAAACGGGCGGAGGAATCTGGCCTGCATGCTGGGTTTCACGGGCCCCTGGGTGGGTGTATCAATGGTTTATTGACTGTGGGTGAGTGCGGAATGTTCCAGAATACCAGTTGTGTGTTATCATCATTATTGTGCCGCTGCTCCTGCTTCCACCCCCACCCCCCGCCCCCATAATGGCTTGGAGCCTGGATGCTTTTTGACTTGCCACCTTGCAGTCTAGGACCTAGCACATACAGTGGGTGCTCAGCAAGTAAATGGATGTTAGCTGTTATTATTGGAGAGAAAAGGAAGAAAGACACGGGGGAAAATGCAGGGCAGTGAAGCAGGCTGACCAATGACCCCAGTGAATCTGCAGATGATACCACCCATCACTTTTGTCTGCCTCTTGGCAGACGGTCCCTAACATCAGAAAGTCACCAGGAGACCCTGGTAAAGGGGGAGGGGTGGGCATTGGGGTTAGCATTTATAGCATTTTTGCCAGAGTTCATTTAACCTTCTGTTCGCAGTCCTTTGAGTATTCTCCCAGCTCTGGCAGGTGTTTGCCTTCTGGGAGCTTCTCTGTGTGACCCCTGGGTGGCGATATTGCTGCATAAATGAAACAGACTGGCTAGCTGTTTCATTTTACTGTTTGAGCCACATAAAAATCCTTTATCCTCTTGGCCACTTTCACATTTTCCAGAGAGAGAAACCAAAGAGTGAGTGAAGAGTCCTGTCCCCAGTCACAAAGCTGGTGGGGGCAGGGCTGCCAGAGAAAATACAGGACGTCCAATTAAAGGTGAATTTCAGATCAACAGAAATATTTCTTATTATGTCTATCCCTTACATGACATGGGATATATTTACACTAAAAACTTATTTGCTGTTTTTCTGAAATTCAGATTTAACTGGGCTTGCAGTTAAATATATTAATTTGTAAGTCTGGCAACCCTTGGGAGGGTGAATTAAAGATTCAGCTAATGATTATACAACAGCCACACTTGCTACAGGTGGTGGAAACAGCTCCATTCCCCTCTAATATGAGGAAACTGAAGCTTAGGGAGGGTTAGTATCTTGCCCAGGTGTTGTTGTTCGGTTGCTCACTCATGTCTGACCCTTTGCAACCCTATGGACTGCTGCACGCCAGGCTTCCCTGTCCATCACCAACTCCCAAAGCTTGCTCAAACTATGTCCATCAAGTCGGTGATGCCATCCAACCATCTCATCCTCTGTTGTCCCCTCCTCCTCCTGCCTTCAATCTTTCCCAGAATCAGGGCTTTTTCTAATGAGTCGACTCTTTGCATCAGGTGGCCAAAATAGTGGAGCTTCAGCTTCAGCAACGGTCCTTCCAATGAATATTCAGGACTGATTTCCTTTAGGATTGACTGGATTGATCTCCTTGCTGTCCAATGGACTCTTAAGAGTCTTCTTCAGCACCACAGTTCAAAAGCATCAGTTCTTTGGCACTCAGCCTTCTTTATGGGTCCACCTCTCACTTGCCTAGGGCCACACCAAAGTGTGGTGTAAATTCAGGATTGGAACCCAGATCCCCATCCAGAGTCCATTTTCACCATTGTAGCCAGGCACAGCCCTGCCCATCTGGATGCATGTCCTGTCATGACTATGACCCCCCCACTCCATTATATGAGGTTCATCATTTTCCCCCTCCCCCACCAAACACAGGTGGACTCCATCTTCCACAGGTGTTCCCTTCTCAGGAGCCCAGGGGTCCCGGTCTCTATGACCTGGTGGCTGCTCTCATTGGACTCTGACACCTCACTGCCTTAGGACCGAAGTCTGAGCATCACAACCATTCCCCCAGCCCCACATGACAGCTGGGCTCCTGGAGGCATCTCATGACATCCAGCCCCCTCTTTATCCAGCTTCTAGGACCGTCTGCCCTCACCGCCATCGCTGTCTTTGTGAGCCTCCTCCCTCTGAATTTCTTCATCACCAAAAAGAGGAACCACCATCAGGTTTGGCATTTGGAAGAAGGCCGGAAGTGGGTGGCAAGCCTGCAGGTCTCAGGACCCGCGCTGGTGCAGGGCAGGGGGGAGGAGGGAGGTGCAGGGTAGGGGTGGGAGCTTGTGGTGGTTGCAGAGAGGGAATATTCCAGACTTCCTATCCTCTCCTCTCTTCTTCCCTCTGGTCCCAGGAAGAGCAAATGAGGCAGAAGGACTGTCGGGCGCGGCTCACCAGCTGCATCCTCAGGAACGTGAGGACGGTCAAGTACCACGGCTGGGAGGGAGCCTTTCTGGACAGAGTCCTGCACATCCGGGCCCAGGAGCTGGGCGCCTTGAAGACCTCCAGCCTCCTCTTCTCCGTGTCTCTGGTGTCCTTCCAAGTGTCCACGTTTCTGGTGATGTCACTCTGGTCCCTCTGCAGAGCAAGGACTGGGGGAGGGAGTGCTGGGGGTGTGGGATGAGGGCTCCCCATATAGGGTCATGGGGTCACCATCACACAGAGTGACCGTCACAGACTGACCATCACCTAGCATGACCCTCGTTATCACCAACCCCTGGAAAGGAAGCCCCCACCCAGTGACATTTAGAACCACACGTGCCCCCAGGACCTAGAGCGCTCCGTGGTGGCTGCTACCTGCAGCTTGAGTCATCTTCCCAGAGTCTAGAGTCATAAATCCCACCATGTCTAGAACCATGAAAATGCTAACAAGATGGAAAAATGCATCATTGTTCAATGCCTGGAACTAAGAATTTCTGATACTAAGAGTGGGGGCCACATACACACAACTCCCTCCATCACTAGCAGAATTTGGGGGACGATCTGGGTGGAAGAGAACCCATTCCAACATGGCAGGTGTGGCCACGTGGCCCCTGGAGACCTGCAGCTGGCCGCCTTCCCAGGCCGCGTTTAGCCGCTGATTGTCACCGCCTGTGTCTCACCCAGGTGGCACTGGTTGTATTTGCTGTCCATACTCTGGTGGCCGAGGAGAACGCCATGGACGCCGAGAAAGCCTTCGTGACCCTCACGGTTCTCAACATCCTCAACAAGGCCCAGGCTTTCCTGCCCTTCTCCATCCACTCCGTCGTCCAGGTGAGGCCGCGGGGAGGGGAGGCTGTCTGGGAGGAGCCTTGCAGACTGTGCTGAAACCATGAAACAAGACAGGGAAAGAGACGGGCGGTCACAGTGGGAAGAAGCCGGCAAACATCCTCAAAATAGGCAGCATCACCTTTCTAGCAAATCCATCTGCGAGGATTCATTCTGGTCCCTTTTTTCCATTAATACAAAGGGATTTCATTTCATTTCTCTTCCTTTACTGTCTCTACTCACACTGTGCCTCCTTGGGTTAATGAAAATGAGAAAACTGCTCCAGCTGAGACATTCCTATTTATTCTTACATCCCGGAAGATGGGTTTGGGGCTGGGAGCGGAGACACCCCCAGGTGGACAGAGTTTGTAATCGTTCCTGATGACAGGCAATCAAAAAAGCCACCATCCTCCTCCCTGGTCTGGTCTGCAGAATGGAAGCAAGGAGGTGGGAGGTCACCACCAGCATTGCGCCAACCTCATGCGCTTCATTGTCCGCGACCTGGAAAGCTTTGTGCTGTTGCCTTGTACATGCGTAGGGCTTGGTAGGCAGGAAGCTTTCCCCCTATCCTGAGGCACCCGACACCCAAAGTCTGAGTTCCTTTGTGGCCCTTAGGGTACAGCTGACCTAAGGCTTTGGTTTCTCCAGGCCCGGGTGTCCTTTGACCGCCTGGCTGCGTTCCTCTCCCTGGAAGAAACTGACCCTGGGGCTGTGGACTCGAGTCCCTCCAGATGCGGTGAGATCTGAGTTTAGCAAGAGGGGGTGGGAGAGACAAGAGACCCAGCAGGGCCCCCCTTCCCACTGGTGGAATGCCAGGACCCCAGCTGGGGGCTACCAGCGATGGGACTGCATGTGCAGACCATGCCGTAGGCTGTGTTACTTGGAAACAGGTACTGTGTATGAATCCTCCCCTTGTGACTAAGGAAGCATCAAGCTGCTTACCTACAAGTCGTCCGAATCCAAATTCTGGTTCCAGCATGGACCCCAGGATGGGTGACCTTGACCAGTTATTAATCCGCCTGAGCCTCAGTGTTCCCATCTGCCAAATGGACATGGTGATCATCATAACACCTCTGCACAGGACTGTTGTGAGGGTTGAATGGGTCCTCTGAAGCCTTGCAGTTAGAGCAGGGCCCTGCACCAAGTCAGCATCCAAAGCATTTTAGTTATTATTAGAATTATTATTGGTAAAAATCCTCTTTGCTGAAAGAAGTCAGCAAAGAGACCTCTAAATAACCCCAAATTGGTGTTTCTGAGGTTCCTCATGGCTCTGGCACGTTTTCAGGTGGGCACAGCCCTGTTTAGCCGAATTGGTGTGATTCGGGTGTTTGGAGGTGGATGCTGGCTTGGAATCCCAGGATTGCCTTGCCAGCTGTGGGGTCCAGGCAGTAACAGCCCCACTCCTGGCCTCTGCTCCCCACTGTGGCAACCCACCTCCACCAGGACTGTCCTGAGGGCCACCAAGAGAGAGCAGGCCCCCGACTCTCAGGAGCTGCCCGATAACTAGCTTAGGGTCTTAGATGTCATGCCTGAATCCTGGCAGGAGGCCCCGTAGACCCTGGACCAGAAACCCCTGAGTGTATTTAAGTAATGACTCTGACACACTTGGTCACCTGCCTGCGACCAGAGCCTCACCACGCCCCCACGCCCCCACCCCAGTCCTTGCTCTTCCCGTGAAGGTGTGTGACAGTGAGGTTAACACAAACACCTACAGCTGACAGTGACCGAGCATTTACCATGAGCCAGCACTTTGGAAGTGCTTTACTTAGCAATGACCCCCTCGAACCTCACCACAGGGTAGGTGCTCCCATGACCCACCCACTTTACAGACAGAAATGCAGACATACCCCCACACCCCAGACTGTTAAGAATGGACAAGCACCCAGAGCAGGGTAGCCAAACTCACAAAGAAAAACCCAGGACTCCCAGTTAAATCTGAATTTCACGTATTAAGAAATTTGGAATTTTTAGCATATCTCCCATGCAACAGGTGGGGCAAAATTATCCTGGAAAAGTGCTCATGGTTTATCTGAAATTCAGATATAACTGGGCATCCTGCAGTGTGTCTGAAACCCTCCCCTAGAGACCATCCAGTCCAGTGGGTGTTGACTACTTATTAAACGTAGTATTCTCAGGCCTCACCCTCAAGGAGAGTCTCCTTTATTGGTTTGAGCTGAACCATGGAGAGCTTTGTGTTTTTTTAAAAAAAAAAATCTTTCCAGGTGATTCTAAATGTGTATTCAGGGTCCGAAACCACTAATCTGGTGCCTCCCTTGTTACATGGATAAAATATCTGAGACCCAGAGACATGGGGAGACTATATGTCCCTGGTTACGTCAATGGTCCCAGTGAAATTAATAACACTCCATCTCCAGAGTCTTGGATCAGGTGATAAATTGTATCAGCTACCCTCTAACCTTTTCTGTGAAGGACCCAATTGTACTTATTTTAAGCTTTCCAAGTCCTTTTTTCTCTGTTATAACTGCTCACCTCTGCTTTTCTAGTGTGAAAGCAACCCAAGGAATACATAAATGAATGGGCGTGGCTGTGTTCCAATAAAACCTTATAGAAATAGGCAGCAGACAGGATCTGGCCCCTAGGCTGTGGTTTGCCAACCACTGAGTTATGTAACCATCCTACAGGGAGGGAGTGTGACCACCGCAGGGTCACACAAGCCGGTGCGTAGAGGGGCAGTCTGTTTAGTGGGGGAGATTTCCTGCTGCCCGTGGGTGTCCTGGAGGAGGGGCGAGCCGGGAGCACCTCGTGTAACTGGCCTTGTATGCCTTGTAGCTGCTGGGGAGGACTGCATCCGGATACAGGAAGGTACCTTCGCCTGGTCCCAGGAGAGCGCTCCCTGCCTGCACAGGTACAGGTGGTTTCCCTGGTAACAGCCTTCCCTTCGATGTTGATGAGGTGGGGGACGACGGGAAAGTGAGAGTTCCCACAGACAGATGGGGAACAGGGTTTCTGAGCCTTGCCTATCAGGGAGGAGATGCCCCTCTGGTCCCCAGGCTGGTCATGTTGCTGTTGAGGGTAGGCCTGGCCAAGAGGAGCCCCAGGGTCCAGTCATCCATGGCCTCGTCTGTCCCTGCCATGTCAGACTGGCCATTGTCACCTCCAGCCCCCAGCTCTTTGGCTGGGTCTCTGTGGTAGAAAACCCCAGCCAACCCCAAAGCTCCCTGTGAAGGGAGAGGAAACACCCTGGACTGTATCTGTGTTGCTTGTCATCCACTCATTTCATAGTGTTTATTGAGCACTTGCTATGTGCCAGACTCTGTTCTAGGAACTGGGAATAGAGTGAAGAAAACAGACAAGGACCCTGTGCTCTTGGGGCTGACATTCTGATGGTAGGGGGTGGGGTGGGGGTGGGGCAGGGGGCACAAGTGAGAAATCAGGGTGAGGGGGCAGAGTGATGTCAAGGGAGGGGTATGTGCAGTGAGGGAAGGCCTGGCATTTGAACAGAGGTCAGATAACGGGAAGGAATGAGCCTTGCACATGTTTGGGAGAGGAGCTTTCTAGGCAGTGGGAGGAGCAAGTGCCAAGGTGCTGAGGCAGGTGTGTGCCTGGACCCAGGATCTCCACCTCCGCACCACTGACATTTGGGGCTGAGAGTTCTGTGTGGTGGGGGCTGTCCTGTGCCCGGCCGCAGGATTAGCGGAACTCCCAGTATCAACCTACTAGATTCGAGAGCAGCCCCACCAGGTGTGACAGCCGAAAGTACCTCCAGACTTTGCCACTTGACACTTGTGGGGCACGATCCCCCAGGTGTGTTTGAGAAACAGGATATCAGAATGGCTGCAGTGATGGGATGCTGGGCGTCCTTCATGATTGTCAGAACCTCACCTTTTACCCCAAGTGAAGCGGGAACTTTTGGGGCACCCATGGGGGAGTTGGGTTTGAACAGGTCCCTCGGGCCCTATGGGGGATGGACTGCAGGGCATGGACAGGGTGGGGGGCAAGGGCTTCAGTAGTGACAGTGGTGAGGAGCCTGTGGCTGTGACCTGGGCAACAGGAGATGCTAGTTAAATCCTCCCAACCAGTAAACTCTGTGCATGAGTACATGTGTACGTATGGGTGTACATGTGTGTGTGCACACAGGTGTGTGTGAGAGAGCATTTGTGTATGCACATGTGTGTGCACAGATTGTGCGTGTCATGTGCATGTCTCTGTGCACATGTGTGGTGTGCATGTGTATGTGTACTTGTGTGAGCATGTGCATCTGTGTGCAGTCTGTGTGTGTAGTGCATGTGGGCACAGTTACATGTGCCCTTGTGTATGCTGGCATGTGTGTATCTGTGTACAGGTGTGCATGGGGTATGGTGTAGTGAGTGTGCACAGACTCATGTGTGCATCTATGTACACATGTACATGTGTGTGTGGTATAGTGAGTGTGCACAGACCTGTGTGTGTGCATCTGTGTACACATGTGCATGCATGTGTAATGTGAGTGTGCACAGACCCATGTATGCATGTGTATACCTGTGTACACATGTGCATGTGTGTGGTGTAGTTTGCCCAGACCCATGTGTGTACACGTGTGCATGGTGTGTGATATAGTGAGTGTGCACAGACTGTGTGTGTGTGCATCTGTCTACACATGTGCATGCATGTGTGATGTGAGTGTGCACCAACCTAAGTGTACATGTGTGTATCTGTGTACACGTGTGCATGTGTGTGTGGTGTAGTGTGCCCAGACCCATGTGCGTACACGTGTATGGGGTGTGGTATAGGGAATGTGCACAGACCTGTGTGTGTGCATGTGTGTATCTGTGTACACATGTGCATGTGTGTGTGGTATAGTGAGTGTGCACAGACCCATGTGTACATGTGTGTATTTGTGTACATGTGTGCATGTGTGTGTGGTGTAGTGTGCCCAGACCCATGTGTGTACACATGTGCATGTGTGTGTGGTATAGGGAGTGTGCACAGACCTGTGTGCGTGCATATGTGCATCTGTGTACACATGTGCATGCATGCGTGGGCACGTGTACAGCTCGCATAGCCATACAGGGGTTGGGAGAGGAAGGAGGGCCCCAGACATCCTCTTAGCAGCCCCCCATCCTGGGTGAGTCACCAGCAGCCAAGGCCGGTTGTCTGGGGTTCACCAGCTCTGCCCGGACTCAGGCTGAGTCCTACTCAGGGACACGTCACCCCTTCTGTGTCACCAGGATCAACCTCACGGTGCCCCAGGGCTGCCTGCTCGCTGTCGTTGGTCCCGTGGGGGCAGGAAAGTCCTCCCTGCTGTCTGCCCTCCTCGGGGAGCTGGCCAAGGTGGAGGGGTCCGTGAGCATCAAGGTGAGGCCGGGCCCCTGCCGTTCACTGGACTGTCCCCCGCCTCTGCTCCTCCCGGTTCACCATCTCACAGCTAAGCTCCCCACTGCCTTTCACCACTGCCAAGAGCCTGGCTCCCACTGCTCCTCCAAAACTGCTCCCAACCCCGTCCCCATCAGTCTGTTTGTCTTTAGGGTCTGGTGGCTTACGTGCCCCAGGAGGCCTGGGTCCAGAACATGTCTGTGGTGGACAATGTGTGCTTCGGGCAGGAGCTGGATGCACCGTGGCTGGAGACGGTCCTGGAGGCCTGTGCCCTGTGGCCAGATGTGGATGGCTTCCCTGCAGGGGTCCACACCCGAACCGGGGAGCAGGTGAGGGTCCTGGGGGGCCTTCATGGGCCAGGGAGGCGGGGCGGCTGGGGGCCATTGGCTGCCCTGACCTGTGAGGGAAGGACACAGGGGAGACAGAGTGGGCAAGAAAGTAGGGGAGGAAAGGGGCCCAGCTCAGGGCCAGGCACATAGCAAGTGCTCAATAAATAGTCTTTAATGAGAATGGTTGGAAATGGAGACTGAAGAGAGGCCGGGAGACATGGCAGGGGTTGGTGGGGTGGGGGGTGGGGGCTCTCGAACAACTGGGAATGAGGTGACCCAGGCTCCTGCCCTGCCTGTCTGCATGACAATGGTCAGATTGCTTCCTCTCTCAGGACCTCACCAAAAGATCTGGGTTGAGATGTCTGATAAATGGGATGTGTGCATCCAGAGCTATGGGTTGGGCCAGGATTGACAAACTATGACCCACAGGTCAAATCCGGCCCACCAGCTGGGTTTGTAAATAAAGTTTTATTGGAACCCAGCCACGCACATTGATTTACCTGTAGTCCATGGCTGCACTTGCACGATCAGGGCAGAGATGAGCAGCTGTAACAGAGACTAGGGTGGGGATGGGGCAGCAAAGCTTTATTTATTTATTTTTGGCTGCACTGGATCTGCGTTGCTGCACATGGGCTTTCTGTAGTTGCGGAGAGCGGGGCCTGCTCTAGTGGCGGTGCACAGGCTTCTCACTGCAGTGGCTTCTCTTTGTTGCAGAGCATGAGCTCTGTGGTACACGGGGCTTCGGCAGTTGCAACATGTGAGTTCAGTAGTTGTGGGACACAGGCTTAGTTGCTCCACAGCATATGGGATCTTCCCAGACCAGGGATCAAACCAGTATCCCCCTGCATTGCAAGATGGCTTCTTAACCACTGGACCACCAAGAAAGTCCCTGCAAACCTTTAAAGAGTTACTATCTGGCCCTTTATAGAACACATTTGCTGACCCTTGGATTAAGGAATTGAGAGTGGGAAAATGGGAGATAAAGTTAAGTAAATGGGTAAGGTTTCCTGGAAGGAAGAGGAGAGTTTCCAGGAAAGGGTCTGGAGGAGCCAGAAAGAGCAGCTGAGAGGGAACATCTGGGGAGAAAGACAAGGCGTCCTGCAGCCAAGGGGAGGGAGTGGGGTGCCTGCTGCCTTCCACCTCTGTCCACCTATGTCACATCCTAAACCAAACATGATTTCCCATTCCCTGCTCCCCTGAAACCCACCCCATCCTAGGTAATGGAAGCTCCATCCTTGCAGAGCTCAGAGCCCAAACCTCAGTGTCCTCCTTGATTCTCTCTTTTTCTTACACCCATGTCTAATCCCTCAGCAAATCCTGCTGGATCCCCCTTTGAGGTAGACCTAGGATGTTCCACACTTACCCCAACATCAGCTCTCCCCACACAATAGCCATGCAGTAAATATGAGTGGAATGATGAATGAATGAAAATAAGGACTGAGAAGTTCCTGCTGGATTAGGCAAGAGGGCAGTGACCAGTGTCCATGAGGAAGGCTGTATCAGTGAAGAAATGGGAATAGAAACTGGACTCGAGGGGAGGGAGAGGCAGATGCAGGAAGCTTGGCTGGAAAGGGGAGAAGCCAGGCAGGGTGCAGGCTGGGGGGATGTTGTCTTAAGAGCGAGTGTTTCAAGTTGGAGGTGGCCATGGAGGACAGGCAGTGTGAGCCATAGCTCACTCTGGTGAGCAGACGTGTCCCCCATCACACTGGCATTGCAGGTGTGATGGCATCCAGGTTCCTGTCCCTCCCGTGTCACCACAGGGCATGAATCTCTCTGGGGGCCAGAAGCAGCGGCTGAGCCTGGCCCGGGCCGTCTACAGGAAGGCTGATGTGTACCTGCTGGATGACCCCTTGGCAGCCCTGGATGCCCGTGTTGGCCAGCACGTTTTCAACCAGGTCATTGGGCCTGATGGGCTGCTCCGGGGGACGGTAAGTTTGGAAAAATGTCTAAGAGGCCATAGTGCAAAGGTAGAGAAAGTTCTAACCTACATCTGCTCACCACCACCCTCCTGGAATTCAGTTTTCCTCTTTGTAATGGTCAGCTTTTGCTGTGACCACGCTGCATAACAAACAGCCCCCAAATCTCAGTGGCTCCCACCTTCAGTCATGTCTTGCCTACGGGTCTGTGGTTAAACTACCACAGCTCCGCGTCAGGTCACTGGCCAGGTTCAGGTGAACTGTGTCTTCTGGTTTCAAGACAGGTTGAAGGAGCTCCTTTACTTCTCTGTTGGAACATGCCATTTTCAAGAAACAGGGCAGGAGCACAAGAAGGGAAGGTCTCCCCACTCTGAGCCCCCAGGACACTGCCAGCCCCCTCCCCCAGTTCTGGAACAGTGGTCAAGTGCATGAGTGTAACTTCCATCCCTTCCTGCCAGACTCGGATTCTCGTCACCCACGCACTCCATGTCCTGCCCCAGGCTGATTGGATCGTGGTACTGGAAGATGGGGCCATTGCAGAGATGGGTTCCTTCCAGGAGCTGCTACACAGGAAGGGGGCCCTGGTGGGCCTTCTGGATGGAGCCAGACAGCCAGGAGATGGAGGAGAAGGAGGTACCGGCTGGGTTTTCCTGGTTCTCTGTGCCTGGCTTCTGCTACCCTTGGAGAGGAGGTTACACAGCTCCCACTGGCCAGAGCGGAGCCTTCAGACCACACCCTCCCTAAAGGCCCAGGCCAGAGGCAGATGGCCCTCCCATGCGGCCACCCGTCCCCCAGTTGGTGCCAGTGGAACTTTCTATGAGCCAGGGGCTGTGCTAAGTTCTTCTATAAACATGCATTGTCTTATTTGGTCTTTACAACCCCCCATGAGGCACTGTACAGTTATTTTTTTCACCTAATTTTTCATTTTTTTCATGCAAATGCATGAGTCCAACTTTCATGTGTATATGTCTTTATATAAGCCAGGCTCACATCTCTTCATTGCAGTGGTGGTTCACAGACTTTTGGATGCAAAAATTTACTTGAAATGCTCATTTAAAATGCCATTCCAAGCTCTCCCTGTGAAGATTTTGGGATTCAAAGGCTTTTGATGATTGCGATCAATATACCACACTTTGAGTAACAAGGCTGAAATATGATATACCTAGACTAGCTTCTCAGCCTTTTGGCTAAGGTCAAGGGCATGTGTGCATAGTTGCTCAGTTATGCCTGACTCTTTGCAACCCTTTGGACTGGAGCCCACCAGCCTCTTCTGTCCATGGGATTCTCCAGGCAAGACTACTGGAGTGGGTTGCCATTTCCTTCTCCAGGGGATCTTCCTGACCCAGGGATCCAACCCATGTCCTCTGTGTCTCTGGTATTGTAGGCAGATCCTTTACCTGCTGATCTATCAGGAAAGGTCAAGTATAGTATGAAGTCTTCCCTGGCGGCTCAGTGGTGAAGAATCTGCTTACTGACGGAGGAGATGCAGGTGGGATCCCTGAATCAGGAAGATCCCCTAGAGTAGGAAGTGGCAACCCACTCCAGTATTCTTGCCTGGAAAATTCCATGGACAGAAGAGCCTGGTGGGCTGCAGTCCACGGGATGCAAAGAGTTGGACATGACTTAGTGACTGAAAACAGACTAGTATACCTAGATGTACTGTGATAGACCAAATAAGGCTTTAAGAATGTAGCTCTTGACTGGTAAATGTAACTTAATGGTAAGTAAATTATACCATTTTATATCAAAACAAGTATAGATAAGTAGGTATTCATACAAATCTTCAAGACAGCCATGCAAGAAAGCTTTGTGTTTTTTGTGGGTGCTATGTGGTACCACAGAGATAGCATTTGATTTTGTTATTAGATGGGGAGTGTGCACTTTTTCATTGAATTGCCGGCAGTTTGAAAGTTTGACGTTTGTGTTGGGACAGGGGATTCATCCTGAGTTTATTATTTATGTCATGATTAAACCTGCTGAGTTATGTAGCGTTATCAGAAGCATTGTTGGATGGGACTTCCCCAGCAGTTCAGTGGTTAAGACTCTGGGTTCCTGGTGCCAGGGCCATGGGTTCAATCCCCCATGCTGCATGGTGTGGCCTGGCCAAGAGCTTCCTCGGGATTGGGTGCTGGGGCAGCAGATTTAGGGTGCAACCATAGACTCTGGGCACCCACTGCTGCCTGCCCTTGGACAGGACCCACCACCCCAGGCCCCAAGCACATCCAGCGCCCCCATGGCCTCATGGTGGACAAGGAGGAAGGGGACGGGGCTGCCAGGGCTCGGCAGTGGGGTCCAGGTCAGAGCAGGAAGGGGCCCACAACGTGCTCACGAGAGTGTTCTGTGAGTCCATCCCGTTGTGCAATTATCGCAACCACTTTTCAGAGGAGCAACTCAGCCAAAAGAGAGTTAAATAATTTGCCCGAGGTCTCAAGATTAGAACTTGGGTGTGTTCGGCCCCTGAGTCTGTGGTTGGAACTGCTACAGGTACCGAGCAAGGAGGTCACTTGGTGCCTTGAGGTCAGAGGTCCCGGGCGTGCCAGCTAGGGGTTCTACCTACCCAGAGAACACAATCCTTACTGGAAAAATTGACAGTGTTCTGGTAGGAAAGTCAGCGATCCACGTTCAGCGACAGTGATGATAAAGAGCTGCCAGGGTCACTTTCATTAACCACCTAGCACCTGTGAGCTCAGTACTGTACTTCAGTTCAGTTCAGTCACTCAGTCATGTCCGACTCTTTGCGACCCCATGAACCGCAGCACGCCAGGCCTCCCTGTCCATCACCGACTCCCGGAGTCCACCCAAACCCATGTCCATTGAGTTGGTGATGCCATCCAGCCATCTCATCCTCTGTCGTCCCCTTCTCCTCCCGCCCTCAATCCTTCCCAGCATCAGGGTCTTTTCCAATGAGTCAGCTCTTCGCATGAGGTGGCCAAAGTACTGGAGTTTCAGCTTCAGCATCAGTCCTTCCAGTGAACACCCAGGACTGATCTCCTTTAGGATTGACTGTACTTACCTTCATTAAAAAAAATTTATTTATTTAACTGGAGGATAGTTACAGTATTGTGATGACCTTGGCCATACAGCCACATGAATCAGCCATCGGCATACCTGTGTCCCCTCCCTCCCTCCTGAAGCCCCCACTCCCTGCCCACCTCCCTCCCCACTCCATCCCTCCAGGTTGTCACAGAGCATCAGCTTGAAACATGTACATGACCACTTGTAAAATAGCCAGTGGGAGTTTGATGTATGACACGGGGAAGCCTCCATTTTTTAGATGAGAACCGAAGCCTGGAAGTTCAAGGACTGGTCCAAGTTGACCTGATTCGTAAGTGGCAGTACCAGGGTTTGACCCTCCATCTGTTTGCTGTTTGCTGCCCCTCCAAGACAGAGTCGGGGCTCACAGCCCGTTTTCCCCCATCCCAGGCTCCGCCTCCTCTGCTAAGCAGTGGCTCGCCCTGGTAAAGTCCCTAGGTGTTGATTCACTGTGTCACCCACCTGGACCTTGAAGATGGGACCCTCCCAGCCTAGGGGATGGTGGGCAGGAGGGTCCTTCCTTCGGGAGAGGACATCTGAGGTTGGGTGAGAGCTACCTGGAAAAGAACATTCCAGAAACAAGTGAACTGCTTGTGCAAGGGCATTGGGGGGACTCAAGTGGTTGGACTTGGTGCAGTGATTATTGCTGTTTCCCAGCCCCAAGTTCACAGCAGATGCTTGGTTATTTTTGCCAAGTGAATAAGTGAGTGAATGAATGAGGTTCCGGGAAGAACCCAGGGAGGACGGAGTGAGAGAGAAGGAGCCAGGTGAGAGGACGCAGATGCTCAGCTAGTGAAGGCCACACAGCCAGTGGGTGTCAGAGCCAGCATCCGGACCCCGAGGTACCGAGCTCCATCGAGTGACGCGGCTCCCTTGACCTTGCAGAAGCAGAACCCCCGGCCGGTGCCAAGGACCCCAGAGGCTCTGCCGCAGGTGGGAGGCCTGAGGGCGGATCAGAGAGGTGAGTTCGCTGTGGTTCTGAGCACTGGGAGGGCCCGAAAGCTGAGGCTGAAGCTGAGGCGCTGTGTGACCGCCTTCATTTCAGGAGGGTGGGGCGGCCCCAACCATTCTGGATTGAACACCTGCTGAAGACCCACCACGGGGCCCAGTGCAGGGTGACTCACCAGAGACCACCGGCCGGTCAGTTAGCCAAAATGACTAAGTGCCCACGTGTCCCTTTCACAGAATGACCAATCTGCCCTCAGGTGTGATGAAGGCCGTGGAGTTTGTCAGAGCTGTCTCGTGGCTGCAGTGGGGTAGGGCCAGTGCAAAGAAGGAGTCAGGCCAGGCTTGTTAGTGTCCGTGCCAGGCCCCGTGGCTCATGCTTTGAGGGACATCAGCGTCACTTGGTGCTGGCGGGGTCACCAGGGGGAGGCCTGGTGTCCCCCTTTCTCCAGCTCCCTCTAGCCACTCACTGATGGACTCACTGAGGTGCCATCTGCAGCAAGGGGATGGGCCACCTGTGCGCTCCATTCTTATGGGAAGTGACCTTGCAAAACAGAACAATAGACCACTGGGCGCCAATTGTTGGGGGACCACAGGGGGAAGTGGAGGGACCTCAGTCCCTGAGGCTGGGACCGGTTCCTCCCATCACAGCCAGAGCACTCCTGGCCATTCCCTGGGCAGGCCCACAATGTACGGTATTCTAAGTAAGAGCAGATAGATAGATGTGTAGATGGATGCTAGGTAGATAGATAATAGGTAGAGAGGTAGGTAGGTAGGTAGGTAGACAGATAATAAGACAGAGAAACAGATACATAGATGTAGGTAGATGAATATTGTATTGGAAAAACTTGCTAATCATCCCCCTTTCTCTCCATTGTTGTTGTTCTTTTTGTTGCTAAGTTGTGTCCAACTCTTTTGTGACCCCATGGACTATAGCCCGCCAGGCTCCTCTGTCCATGGGATTATCCAGGCAAGCATACTGAAGTGGGTTGCCATTTCCTTCTCCAGGAGGTCTTCCCAACCCGGGGTTCAAACCCGTGTCTCCTGCATTTGCAGGCAGGTTCTTTACCACTGTGCCACCAGGGAAGCTCTCACACAACTACATCATTCACTTCTAACACCAGACGGGTGCTCCCCTACCCCCCGCAGACCTTCACAGCAAGCGATTCTCGAACACCAACAGGATGTCCTACAAACGAACTCAGTTCTGACGCTGACCACCTGGAGAGAATGTCAGATCCCACAAGTGAAGGGCTCCATCCCTCAAGCCTGCTCCCCCCACTTCAGATGCCAGTCACAAGTAGTAGGTCCCCAGGGTTTGCACAACTTCTGTCCTACTTGGGGATGAATTGGGGGTTTGCATCACGCCCTCCTTGAGTTTGATTAATTTGCTCAAATAGCCCACAGCATTCAGTTTATTGAAGGATGTGATCAAGGAGACAGAACAGCCAGGTAAAGAGACACACATGGCGAGGTCTGGGAGGGTCCCGCATGCAGGAGCTTCTGTCTGCGTGGAGCCTCGTGTATCAGCCTCTGGGTGTGTGCACTAATCTGGAAGCTCCCCAAATCCCATGTAAAATTGGAATTTTATGGAGGCTTCCCGATGTGGGCATGATTCATCATTAAGTCCATTTCCTGCCCCTCTTCCCTCCCTGGAGAATTGGGGTGGGGCTGAAAATCCCAAGCTTCTATCATGGCTTAGCTTTTCTGGTGAGCAGCCCCCATCCAGGAACCCACCCAGAGTCATCTCAGTAGAACAGAGATGTTCTCAAGGCTCTTCTCACTTAGGAATTTACAAGGTATTTAGGAGCTGTGTGCCAGGGATGGGGCCAAAGACCAAATATATATATTTCTTAACATAAATCACAATATCACAAAGAGAGATAAATTGATAGATGAATAAATAGACTGATGGGTAGATGATTGGTTGATAGATGATTGATAGATAGGTAGACATAGATTATCCCCATTTGACAACTGAGGAAACTGAGGCACGGAGGGATTAGTCAACTGCCCATGATTTCACAGTAAGTGGCAATTCATATTTAAGGTCATCAGCCTACTCAGCCACAGTTAATAGGAACAATCCAGAAGTGTTCAGCAGACTTGCTGAAAACCTGGACTGACAAATCTGAGAGTAAACAGCAGGTGCAAAATGATTGCAGCAATGCTTAGACCAAAATGAAAACCAAGGATCTCCCTCAGTGAGATGGCATTGGAAGAACAGGCTTGGTCGACTCTGGGGTGACAGGTGGCATCTAGCTGGCACTGCAGAAGGAGAACAGGAACGTGGCACCTAATTGGTGCTCACAGCGTTAGTTGAATGAATGAATGAGTGAGCGAGTGACTCAGTGGCTACCATACGCCCCATGAAGAGAGGCACGGATTTGTCCTCATTTGCTCTAAATGACAGGTTCATGAAGTTAGTCCCTGAGAAGGACAGCGCTGCTTCAGAGGCCCAGACAGGGCTTCCCCTGGATGATCCTGAGAGGCCAGGATGGCCGAAAGGAGAGGACCGCACGCAATATGGCAGGGTAACCATCTGCTGCTTCCCAACCCCACATCCACTGCTACTGCTGCCCCCCAGGGCTCGGGACCTCCCCACATACGCAGCACTGGGTGTGGGAAGAGGTTGGGGGGGGACAACTCACCTTCACTGAACACCTACTATGTGCCAAGTAAGATTCCAGACACTTCATACTTCTTAATGCTCACAACCACCATAAACTCAGATGATGATAGCTCCATTTTAGGGATGAAGAAACTGAGTCCTTAAGGAGTTTAGAGATTTGTCTGTGTTCTCACAGCTAGCAAGTGACCACTCGGGGCTCAGACTTAGGATAGTCTGAATCTGAAGTTTATAGTATTTCTTCTTTCCTATGCTGCTTTGTCTATCCATCCACTCCCTACCTATTTATTCATTCATCCATCCATTTTCCTTTCCACCCACTCACCCACACATCTACTCTGGCTTCTATCCATCTCACCCAACCATCCAACTCTTCACTCACCCAGTCATCCACCCATCCATCCATCCTGCCATCCTTCTATCCCCCCAGCCTCTTACAGACCCACTCTTTTACTCATCCACCCACCCATCTACCTGTTTACTCACCCCTTTGTCCACTCAATCATCCACCTACTCATCACCCAGCAAACATTTTCAGAACCCCCACTGTGTGCCAGATGACTTTTCTGCCTTGGTGGAGATTGCAGGCCAGTGGTGGTGGGGTTAGGAAACAATTAGGCTAATAAGAAAGGTGATATCAGGCAATGATAGATGCTGTAAAGAAAATAAAGAAAGTGATGAGATAGGGACCAACCAAGAGTCGGGGGCCTGCTTGGATAGGATGCTCTGAGGAGTGACATTTGACATCCCTGAAGCAGGTGAAGGAAGCAGCCATGGAAAGAGCAGGGAAGAGCGTTGCGGGCAGAGGGAACAGCAGGGGTCAAGGCCTTGAAGTGAGAAGGAGCCAGAGAGAAGGATCCCATGAGACCAGCAGATAGTGCATAGCGGGCGGGTGAGGTCAGAGGGTGTACCGAGGTTCAGAATTTCTTCCAAGAGAAAGAGAAAGTCAAGGATAGGTCAGCAACAGCAATGTGGGGTCAGGTGGATGTTTGAACACGATTATTCTGGGTGCAGCTGCATGCAGAATTTCATATTTGTAGGAACTAGACCTTAAATAAATGACTTAACCACTCTGTGTCTCAGTCAGGTGGGAAATATGATGAGGATGGAGACACATGCCTGTCCATAGTAGGTGTTCAAATAACCACTCCCAACCTGGAAAGTGCCACCGCCTGTCCCCGTTAAGGCTCCCACTGGCCATCTGGGAGCCATAGAGGAAGGGGGACCTGAGACTGGGCGGGCCTGGGGGGAGGTGATGCTCCAGGTGGGAGGTACTGCACGGTGGTTCCGTCTGCCTGTTGGCATGTTTTGGGAGCCCCGCCTGGCCTTTCCTGTCTCCCCTGGGGCATCGCTCTGCCCCCATCTCTCCTATGTGTGCTACAGGTGAAGGCTGCCATGTACCTGACCTACCTACGGGCAGTGGGCACCCCGCTCTGCCTCTACGCCCTTTTCCTCTTCCTCTGCCAGCAAGTGGCCTCCTTCTGCCGTGGCTACTGGCTGAGCCTGTGGGCAGACGACCCCACCGTGGACGGGCGGCAGACTCACGCGGCCCTGCGGGGCTGGGTCTTCGGGCTCCTGGGCTGTCTCCAAGGTATCCCTCTCCACCCTCCAGCGGCACCCAAGAGTTCCTCGGGGCTGCCTCACCTACACACCTGGGCTCACCCTCTGTTTCCTGAACATCTAGGCAACCGTCCTGGGTGCAAACACAGACCTGCATCCTTAAGCTGGGGCTGGGGAAGACCCTATTTTGACAGAACCCTCAGAGTCTCTCCCAGCCTCATCGGTAAAGGCAGAATGTTGGCCCCCAGGTTTGGGGGCAGCTGAGCACTTAGGTGGGGCAGCAGGTCAGCTGGACTCTGCCCCTCCACCAAGCAGAGGACCACTCCAAAGTCTGGCTGCTGGTGGCTTCCAGCAGCCCCACGTGGCTGCCGCTGCCCCCCTCCCAAGCCCCAGAGGATGCGGGTCCTGGACCACTTCCCCACCATCATTGCCCCCAACTTCTCTCTCTCTTTTTTAAATAGCTTTATTTTTTGGGTTCACAGGAAAATTGAGCAGAAGATAAAGAATTATACCCCCACCTCCGCATGTATATAGCCTAGGTCATTATCAACATCCCCCCCAGTGGTGACTGTGTCACAAACAATGAACCTATATCCTAGTTACCTGAAGTCCACAATTGTTATTTTTAAACAGTCGTCGTCTTCTTTTTTGTATGGGGCCGGGGTAGGGAGGTGGCGGGGGCTGTGCTTTGCCTCAGTTGAGGCACATGGGATCTTTGATCTTCATTTCAGCATGCAGGATCTTTAGTTGTGGCATGTGGGATCTAGTTCCCAGACCAGGGATCCAACCTGGGCCACCTGCCTTGGGAGTGCGGAGTCTTAGCGATTGGACCAGGAGGGAAGTCCCCCGGAGTCCACAGTTTTCATCAGGGTTCACTCTGAGTGTTGTACATCCCATAGGCTTGGACAAATGTATGATGACATATCTCCACCATCAGAGCGTCATACGGAATAGTTTCAACTGCCCTAAAATTATCTGTGTTCTACCTGTTCATCCTGTTTCATTGATCTGATTGTGCTTTCACCAATACCACACAGTCTTTTTTTTTTCCCCTGAGTTCTATACCGTATTTTTATTCTGCATTTATTGATGTAGTTGACACGCAGGACTGTGATTTGACTTACATCATGAACTGATTACCACAATAAGTTTAGTGAACATCTGTCATCTCATATAGATACAAAATTAAACAAATATTAAAAAAAATGTTTCCTAGTGGTGAGAACTCTTGGGATCTACTCTCTTAGCTTTCATATATAACATACATCAGTGTTAATTAGGGCTTCCAAGTGGCTCAGACGGTGAAGAATATGCCTGCAATGCAGGTTTGATCCCTGGGTCGGGAAGATCCCCTGGAGAAGGGAATGGCAACCCGCTCCAGTATGCTTGCCTGGAGAATTCCATGGACAGAGGAGCCTGGCAGGCTGCAGTCCACGGGGTTACAAAGAGTTGGACATGATTGACTAACACTCTCACTTTCAGCATTAATTATATTCATGTTGTACATTACATCCCTGGTATTTACTTACCTAATAGCTAGAAGCTTGCACCTTTTGACCACATTTATCCAGTTCTCCCTCCCCACATACCTCACCTCTGGTGACCAGAAGTCTGATGAATTTGTTTTTGAAGTATAATACAACACTGTGTTAGTTCCTCTTCCAACTTTTCAACTTTCCCTTACGGTACTTGTTGACTATTGGTCTCATGCCAGTTTCCTGTTACATAACATAGTAATTTGATATTTGTCGGCATTTCAAAATGATGACCATGAGAAGTCTTAGTTATGATCTGTCACTATAAAAAGATATTATATAATTATTGACACTATTACCTCACACTATATATTTCATACCTCTTGAGCCATTTATATTGTAAAGGCAAATTTGTCCCTTTTAACCTCTCTGACCTATTTCTTTCCTCCCTCCCCTCCCCTCCCCTTATAGCAACCTCCTGTTTTTCTCTCTGTATGTGTGACTCTGTTTACTTATGTTTGTTTATTTGTTTTGTTCTTTAGATTCCACATATAAGTGAAATTACACAGTATTTGTCTTTGTCATTTCATTTAGCATAATACCTTCTAGGTCCATCCATGTTGTCCCAAATGGCAAGAGTTTTCTTTTTGGCTGAGTAATATTCTATTGTATATATACTACATCTTGTATATCCATTCATCTATCAGTGGGCACTTATGTTTCTTCCATATCTTGGCTTTTGTAAATAATACTGCAATGAGCATAGTGGTGCATAGAGAGGAGCTGAGGTCTCCAACTATGATTATTGCAGTATTAGTGTTTTCATTTTGGGGGAATAAATATCTAGAAGTGGACTTGCTGGATTTTATGGAAGTCCTATTTTTAATTTTTTGAGGAGTCCCCATACAGTTTTCCATAGTGGCCACACCAGTTTACATTCCCCTCAGTGGTGCACAAGGGTTCTCTTTTCTCCACATCCTCACCAACACTTGTTTTGTTGTCTTTTTGAGAATAGCCATTCTGACAGGTGTGAGATGATATCTCATTGTAGTTTGATTTACATTTCCCTGATGACTGGTGATGGTGAGCATCTTTTCAAGCACCCGCTGACCATCTGTATGTAGTCTTTGAAAAAATGTCCATTCAGATTCTCTGTGCATTTTTTAATTGGGTTGTTTGGTTTTTTGACATTGAGTTGTATGAGTTCTTACTATATTTCGGATATGAACTCCTTATCAGAAACATCATTTGCAAATATCTTCTCCCATTCAGTAGGTTAATTTTTCATTTTGTTGATAATTTACTTCACTGTGCAAAAGCTTTGTAGTTTAATGTAGCCATATGTTACTGAGAGAGGTTTTTGTTGTTTGGGGGGTTGTTTTTGTTTGTTTTGTTATGAACAAGTGCTGGATTTTATAATCTTTTTCTGCATCTATTGATATGATCATGTGATTTTTCTTCTTTAGTCTGTTCTGTAGGAGATTACATTAATTGATTTTTCAAATGTTGAAGCAGCTCTGTACATCTGGGATAAATTCCACTTGGTCATGATGTATAATTCACTTCATATCTTGTTGGATTTAATTTATTTTATTGAGGATTTTTACATGTTCGTTCTTTAGAGGTGTTGGTCTATGCAGCTTTCTTGTAATGATTCTCTGATTTTGGCTTCAGGGAATGTTGACCTCATAGAATAAGTTAGGAAGTATTCCCACTGCTTCAATCCTCTGAAAGAAATTATAGAGAATCTGAAAAAGATTGTAGAGATTAATATAATTTCTCCTTAAATATTTGTTAGAACTCAACCAGGAACTCACCTGAGCCTGGCACTTTCTGTTTTGGAAAGCTATTATCAATTCAGTTTCTCTAATAATTTCTGAATAGGGCTACTTGGATTATTTCTTCTTGCATAAGTCTAGGTAGATTGTATCTATCAAGGAATTGGTCCATTTCTCCAAGGTTGTCAAATTTATAGGCATAGAGTTGTTCATAGTATTCATTTATTATACTTTTAATATCCATGGGATCTGTAACGATGTCCTTTTATTTAAAAGTTCAGATCGGGATGGGGAATACGTGTAACTCTATGGCTGATTCATATCAATGTATGACAAAACCCACTGAAATGTTGTGAAGTAATTAGCTTCCAACTAATAAAAAAAAAAAAAAAAAGTTCAGATATTAGTAATTTGTCTCCTCTTTTTTCTTAGTCTAGCTATAAGCTTATCCTTTTATCTTTTTTTATTTTTTTATCTTTTCAAAGAACTTGGCTTTGTTTTCATTGATTTTCTTTATGATTTCCTGTTTTCTGTTTCATCGATTTCTACTGTGCTTTTATTGTTTACTTACTTCTGCTCAATTTGGATTCAGTTTTCTCTTTGTCTAGTTTCCTAAGGTGAAAGCTCAGATGATGAATTTTAGATCTTCCTTTTTTTCTAATATATACTTATTCAGTACTATCAGTCTCTAAGTTGCTTCAGTCTGACTCTTTGCCACCCCATGGACTGTAGCCCACCAGGCTCCTCTGCCCATGGGATTCTCCAGGCCAGAATACTGGAATGGTAGCCATGCCCTCCTCCAAGGGATCTTCTCATCCAGGGATCAAACCTGCCTCTCTTATGTCTTCTGCATTGACAGGTGGGTTCTTTAGCACTTGCACCACCTGGGAAGCCCCATTCAGTGATATACATTTATTTTAAGTACTGTTTTCACTACACCCTCCAAATTTGATAAGTCGTGTTTTTATTTTCATTTAGTTTAAAATATTTTAAAACTTCTCATGAGGTTTCTTCTTTGACCCATGTGTTACTTAGAAATGTGTTGTTTAATCTTCAAGCATTGGGAGATTTTCTAAGTATTTGTTGTTTCTGTGTAATTCCACTGCCGTCTGAGAACAGACATTGTAAAGTTTCTCCTCTTTTAAATTTGTTAAGGTGTATTCTGTGGCCCAGAATGTGGTCTATCTTAGTGAATGTTTCATATGAACTTAGGGATTTGTGTTCTGCTGCCACTGGATGAAGTGATCTGTTGATGTTCATTGTATCCAGTTGACTGATGGTATTGTCGAGTTCATCTCTGTCCTTACTGATTTTCTGCCCACTGCGTCTGTCCTTTTCTTATAGAGAGGAGTTGAGGTCTCCAACTGTAATAATGGATGCATCTATTTCTCCTTGCAGTTCTACAAGTTTTTGCCTCACATATTTTGATGCCCTATTGTTAGGCAGTACACATTAAGGATTGTTCTGTCTTCTTGAGAATTGACACATTTGTCATTATATAATGCCCTCTTTATCCCTGGTAACTTTCCTTACTCTAACGTCTGCTCTATTTGAAATTAATGTAGCTACAAACTATATAGGTATAATGTACAAACTATATAAAACTATATGTCTCAACCTAGTTTAAACAGCAAGAGAACGTATTGGCTTATGCGTCTGGAATCCATAGGTAACTAGCTTCAGGTATGGCTGTGGATCCAGGGGTCCAACAAATGCTGGAAGATTAGCTTCATTTTCTTCCTCTATGATAGCTTCCTGTGCAGGCAGGCTACCCCCCTTGGTGGTAAGATGGTATCTCACAGCTCCAGTCTCGCCACCTCAAAAAAGTGAGCACCTCTTCCCAAAAGTCCCAGGTCTCACCCTCATTGGCCTGACTTGGGTCATGTGTTCACCCCTGAACTGCAGAAGTTTGGACTGTCCAGGGGTGAAATTCTCTGCACTCTAGAAACAGAGAGTGAAGTTAGCTCCATTGCAAGCACACACACGGGCTCTGGGAGGAAGCAGATATATTGGTTTCCTAAGGCTGCCATGGGCTTGCCAAGGTGGCACTAGTGGTAAAGAATCCACCTGCCAATGCAGGAGACATGGGTTCAATCCCTGGGTCAGGAAAATCCCCTGGAGGAGGAAAGGGCAACCCACTCCAGTATTCTTGCCTGGAGAATCCCATGGATGGAGGAGCCTGGCAGGCTACAGTCCACGAGGTCGCTAAAGAGTCAGACATGACTAAGCAACTAGGCAACAGGAACAGCAGGGCTGCCATAAAACTCATCACCGCGAGCTCGGTCCCTTAGAACAACAGAAACTTTATTCTCTCACCATTCTGAAGCCAGAAGTCCAAAGTCAAGGTGTCAGCAAACATTGGTCCCTCTTGGAGGCTCTGAAGGAGAAACTGTCCCATGCCCTTCTCCTAGTGTCTGCTGGTCGCCGGCCATCCTTGGCATACCTGGGCTTGTGGTGCATCACTGCCTCCATGTTCATGGGACCTTCTCTTCTTTTCCAGTGACACCAGTCATTGGATTTAGACCCTGCCCTAAATCCAGGATGATTTCACCTCAAGCTCATTTACTCATAATATCTTCAAAGACTCTATTTCCAAATAAGGTCACTTTCTGAGATTCCTGGTAGACATGAATTTGGAGGGGAGACACTATTCAACCCTGCACGTGGTGGTTCCATCAAGGGATAATCAGGGTGGTCAAACCATAGGATAGCCACCATGGGGTGATGGGGGTCTCCAGCTCTGATGCCCTGATGTCTCTGTCCCCAGCAATCGGGCTGTTTGCCTCCATGGCCACAGTGCTCCTCGGTGGGATCCGGGCATCGAGCCTGCTCTTCCAGGGGCTGCTGTGGGATGTGGCCCGGTCTCCTATTGGCTTCTTTGAGCGGACACCCATCGGGAACCTGCTCAACCGCTTCTCCAAGGAGACGGACATAGTAGATGTGGACATCCCAGACAAACTCCGGTCTCTACTGATGTATGCTTTTGGACTCCTGGAAGTTGGGCTGGTGGTTACAGTGACCACCCCTTTGGCTGTCGTGGCCATCCTGCCACTGCTCCTCCTCTATGCTGGGTTTCAGGTAAGGAGAGCTCAAGGAGGCTCCTTGGGTCATCCAAGGTCACCTCCACCAGTCCCCTGTCTCTAGACAGGACTCAGTGTAAGAGGTTCCACGCAGCCAGACATCTAGGGGCCACCCCTAGGAGAATTCTCAGAGGCAGAGACACCACAGTCTGTTTCTAACACTTATTCTCATCTCTGTCTCTCAAATGTTCACATCAACGTTATTAATATCTAACAGTTTATCCTGCTGCTGCTAAAATCGACTTCCTCTTCTCCAGTGATCTGGAAACCAAGAAGGCACTGCAAGCTCTTGAAGACTGTTGTATCAGGCTAGACTCTTTCAGTGGCTAAAACCAAGAGACCACCTCAAGTTAGCTTAAACACAAGAACCGATTTCAGTGACATGCTCCCAGGGTGTAGGGGATCAGTTGTTCCCAGAGTGCTGTCACTCCACATCACCCCTTAGCGGATCTCGAAGTGTGGTATCAGAACAGCAGCATCAGTTTCACCTGGGAACTAGTTAGAAATGCACCTTCTCAGGCCCATCCAAGACCCCCTGACTCAGATACTATGGACGTAGGGCCCGGAACTCTGGATTTTAATGAATGTTCCAGCTAATTCCAATCCATGCTAATATTTAAGAATCACTTATTCAGCTCTCCTTGGCCTAATTTTGCACACACGCCTTCCCCAGGGGGCAGGTCTGATGGCCCGGTGGCAACCCTGTACTTACAGCCTCCCACCTCAGCAACCCCAGCACAAGCAACCTTTCTCCAGCTCAGTAATCATACATCAGTTCCAGGGAAGATTCAGATTGGCCCTTCATGGGGGTGTTTACCCTGAACTCATCACTGTGACCAAAGGAATAGTTTACTCTGCCCAGCAGGGCTGTATCATATGACTGCCTCCTTGATCAGATCTCATTATTGACAGCTAACCCCCCAGCCCCTCAAGGAAATCAGAAGTAGAAAAAAACTTGGTAGCCAGACAAAAATCAGAAGTAGAAAAAAGCAACATGGTAGCCAGATAATATCCATGGTATCACGTCCCTCTACAACTATCCCAAGTCTCCTCTTGAGCTGGGGGAGGAACTGCTTTCTCTGTCTGAAGCTTTGGAGTTGGGCAGAGATGGATTTGAATCCAGGTCCTGGCACTTGTGTGCTATAGAGGCTCAGACCAGCTTCTTCATCCCTCTGAGTCCCTGGTGTTCTTATGTATATGCTGTGAATGATGCTTACTGCTTCTATATTCACAACAATGTCCACCTCCAAGTGCCCACTTCACCATGACTGAATACTGCAGTTCACCCTTGAACAAAGAGATTAGAGGCACCAACCCTCCTTGCTATTGAAAAATGTGCTTCTAAGTGACAGCTGGTCCTCTGTATACACAGTTCCTTCATATCCACAGATTCAGCCAACAGTGGATCATGTCATACTGTAGTATTGACTATTGAGATTTACTAAAAATCCACAAATAAGTGAACTCATGCAGTTCAGACCCATGTTGTTCCAGAGTCAGCTGTATTTGGAAAGAGCCTGGCATGCAGCCCGGTGATCAACAAAAGTTCCTCCCCACCTGCCAGCTATGTAACGGTTCCAATGTCAAAGCAGATAACAACATACATTGTTTGTGCATCACTGTGTTCCCAGCACCCGACATGTAATCCTCGAGTTAAGTGAATGCATTTGACTTGTCCAGCTGCCTTCCTTGCCTGCTGTGGCTTTGTTCCCACAATGACTGGCCCTAAGTGAAGCAGTTGGCCCTGGAGCTGAGAATAAGACATATACAACAGATTAGTGGTTTCTCCACCCTGGCTGTGCTTAGACTCACTTGAAGGCTTTTGAAAAATTCCAAAGCCATGGCGATGATGCCAGAAATTCTGACTTAATAGTTCTGGGGTGAGGCACCGGGAGTTTTTGAAGCTTCCCGGGTGATTTTTAAAACGACCCATGGAACTCTGGTGCTGCAAGGACATTGGAGCCCAGAGAGGAGAAGCAGCTGACCCAAGGTCACACAGCAAGCTGGTAACAACTCCCTCTGCTTCTCAGACTCTCTCTCTCTCTCTGTGTTTGTGACTTCTCTGCCGTCCCGCTTCAGAGCCTGTACGTGGCCAGCTCGTGCCAGCTCAGACGCCTGGAGTCAGCCAGATACTCGTGTGTGTGTTCTCACGTGGCCGAGACATTCCAGGGCGGGCCAGTGGTCAGGGCCTTCCGGGTCCAGGGCCCCTTCGTGGCTCAGAGTGACGCCCACGTGGATGAAAGCCAGAGAGTCAGTTTCCCGCGGCTGGTGGCTGACAGGTAGGCAGGGGTCAGAGAATACCCTCTCATCCGCCTGTGTCCCCTGAGAATGAATGAGCCCTAATGTCATACTGTGTGGCCAGAGAGGTCAAGTGGCCTGCCCAGGGTCACACAATGAGTCGAGCGCAAACAGAGCCTAGATCCCAGGGATGCACATGGCTCACACCATGAGCAGATGCAGATTGGCCTGGGGGATCCCCGACAGCAGGTGGGCAGGAGGTACAGATGTCAGAAAAAGGGAAGAACCCTCTGTTGCCTTGACGACAAAGGAGCTACATAAACATCCTCAGCCTCCTTTCAGTACTAAGCAAGAAGAACACCAGCTTTGAGCACAGACAGACACGGGTGCAGATCCCAGCTCTCCAACTTGCTAGCTGGGTGATCTTGGGCAAGTCACATAACCTCTCTGAGCCTCATTCCTCAAAGTGGGTTTGCACTCATGGAGCGGCTGTTGAGATTAAACACATATACTCATAGCTAATACTCGTAATGTGCTCACCACATGCTCAGCACAGTCCTGAGCATCCTTTGTGGGTTAATTGATTTAATCCTTTTAGCAACACGACCAGGCAGAGACTATTTTACAGAGGATGAATCTTAGGCACAGAGAGATTTCAGAACTTGCCCAGGGCCACACAGCAAATATATGGTGGAATCAGGATTTGAATCCGGGCAGTGTGATGCCAGAGTGTGGAGAAGGGCAAGCACATAGCAGATGTGAATTCATTAAATGTCAGTTCCTTCCTATTTCCTGCCCAGGTCCCCAGCCAGCTGGGCCTGGCTGTGAAGCTCTATTGCTGTGGGTAGTGTCTCAACTCCATCTGCCTTCTGGGGGACCTGCCATGGCCCTTTCCTGGGGTCCTAGCCTAAGGAGGAGGAACCTTACAAACATTTAGGAAGCACCTTCTTTGTCTAAAGGTCAATGATTTCTGCACCATATATGGCAGGGTGTATCTCATTTAACCCTCTCAATTGTAATAAGCCAGATGTTATTTCATCCCACAGATGGGTAAGCCAGGGAGGAAAGAAGTGAAGGGACTCCCCTAAGGTCAGCCATCTAGGAAGTGGCAGAGTCTCAATCAGGCAGATGTGGCTTCAAATTGCTGTGTTTATTATGTGTGTGGACTTGGACCCTCTGAGCCCACGTGTCCTCATCTGTCCATTGGGGACAAGAGTCTCCCTATCGTGGTGTTAGGAGGACTAGGTGTTATGTGCAGTGAAACCCAGAGCTCCCTGAAGACAGGGTTTTTTATCTCGTCCCCAGCATCTCCTGCATGTGACACACAGTAGGTGCTTAATACACATCTGCTGAACAGATGAATAAATGAATGAATGGTAGAGCAGGAATGCAATAAAAGGGGTGTGTATTTCTTCAGCCACTTGATATATATTTGTTGAGCACCTACTATGTGCCAGATCCTGTGCTGGGTTCTCGGTGGGGACAGAGCCATGAACGAGATGAAGTTGCTGCCCTCATGGAGCTCACAATCTGCTGATGGAGGCCAACAGTCAAGGACAGATTAGTTTAGTTTTCAAGAGTGATGGAAGGAAGGAGTGGTCTAAAGGGCTCTCCAAGGAGGTGATATCTGAGCTCACTTGTGTGAGGGTGGGATGTTGGTCAGGTGAAGATGGAGGTGGGGTTCAGGCAGGGGGAACACAGGGGATGTGGCTCGCCACAGCCCAGGGACAGAAAGCAGAGCTTACTTGAGCACCTACTGTGTGCTGGGTCCTGAGCTGGGCGCAGGCGAGACAGGGCAGCCTGGGCCTCCCCAACCCTCCGAGCTTGGGTGTGGAGGAGATCGTAGCCGGGACCCTGTGGCCACTTGCGCTGGCACAGCCCTTGTGCCCAGGGAAGCAGGTCCCACAGAAGGCCCCCACTGACCCTAGTCTTACCTGTCCCTTCGCAGGTGGCTCGCTGCCAACCTGGAGCTGGTGGGGAACGGGCTGGTGTTCGTGGCCGCCCTGTGCGCAGTGCTGAGCAAGGCCCACCTCAGCCCCGGCCTCGTGGGCTTCTCTGTCTCTGCCGCCCTCCAGGTACTTCCGACACCCCCCAACCTCGGCTCCAGGCTGTGGGCAGAATGGGCACAGACCCCTGCCAGGGGGACCTTCAAGGACCCGAGTCCAGCCTACCAGCCAGTGAGGAAAACACGGCTCTGCAAGAGCCGAGGCTGGACCTCGGGCAAGACTCTTCTTCCCTCTCGGAGCCTCAGCGTGCTCCTCCGAAAAATGGGCAGTAACCCCTTCCTTCCAGATGTTGCAAAGGTTGATTGAGATAACGTATATAGAGTCCATATCCAGTGTGCTGTTAACGTTTTGTTAACTCTTAATAACAATATCTAGTGTCAGGTTATGACATCTGTAAAGGATGGCTTCCCTGGTGGCTCAGACAATAAAGAATCTGCCTGCAGTGCAGGAGACCTGGGTTTGATCCCTGGGTCAGGAAGATCCCCTGGAGAAGGGAATGGCAACCCAGTCCAGTATTCTTGCCTGGAGAACCCCACGGACAGAGGAGCCTGGCGGGCTCCAGTCTGTGAGTCGCAGAGTCAGACATGACCGAGACTTTCACTGTTTTCACTTCTAAGAGGAAAAAAAAAAAAAAAAAATATATATATATATATATATACACACACACACACATACACACATGTTCAGTTGCATACGCAAGTAGCAGTCACTATGAGTGAGACATTGTTCTAAGGGCTTTATAAACACTAGCTCATTCAGTCCTGCCCACAGCCCCATCAGGGGTACTGTTATTGTCCTCATTTTATAGTTGAGGAAACTAAGCTTAAGGCTGCAGCAAGTAAGACTGACTGATGGGAGGGTGCTTTTCTATCGCATGGTCCAGAGGCGTCTCTGAGGAGGGGGCCTGAGATCTATGGCTCTCAAGTGGGATGATGGGGAAGGGAAGTGGAGAGTGGTCCTGGTGTGGAGTCAGCAGGAGGAAAGGCCCTGGGATGGGGGAGAGGTGTGACTGGTGTTAGAAGAACAGCACAAAAGGCAATGTGGCTGGAGAGAGTGTTTGAGGCAAAGATTAGGGGGAAATGAGGTTGGGGAGGGCTGGGGGCAGGGCTGGAGCAGACAGGGCGAGTGGGCCCTGGTAAGGAGCTCAGTGTGGTTCCCAGTGTGATGGGAAATCAGTGGAGGGAGCCCTCTCTGAATGGAAGTCAGCGGGCCTGGGTCCTGCTGGGTGTCCTTGGGAGGGCTATGCACCATCTCTGGTCCTGGCTCCCTACTGCTTCAAGAAGGATTGGGCAAGCTGATGTCTGAAGGCTTGTTTCCAGTCCATATACCCCAGTTTGACTAAAGGGAAAGAGGGGTCCTTGTGGCTGCAGTCAAACTCTGCCCCCTTGTCTGCCCCGGATCCCACCTCCCAGCCCCTGCCTCACCTCGGGGTGGTCTTGCTGAAGCTGCCCTGAGGGGTCTTCTCGTACCAGGTGACCCAGACGCTGCAGTGGGCCGTTCGCAGCTGGACAGACCTGGAGAGCAGCATTGTGTCGGTGGAGCGGTTGAAGGACTACGCCCAGACGCCCAAGGAGGTGACAGGCGGGAGGCGGGGCGGGGGTGGCAGGTCCCATCCGGGTTTCACAGCAGAGGATGGCGGACCCAGATCTGCCGCCGGCTTCAGAGCCCCCACCGCGGTAGACCGGACTCACAGCCAAGGTGGCTGTCGTAGTTAAGAGGGTAGGGTCCAGAACGAGGTCAAATCCTGGTTCCTCCGCTTCTTAGCTTTGGCACAGCAGGGCACCCTGAATGACAGCGGACTGTGAGTAATAGCATGATAGTAACATGATGGTCGGAGGCGTCCCTGGTGGTTCAGATGGTAAAGAATCTGCCTGCAGTGTGCGGGAGACCTGGGTTTGATCCCTGGATTGGGAAGATGCCCTGGAGAAGGAAATGGCAACCCACTCCAGTATTCTTGCTGGAGAAGTCCATGGACAGAGGAGCCTGGCAGGCTACAGTCCATGGGGTTGGTTTTACTGAAACATCATTATGTTTCAGCATTGTAGCAGCAGCATTGTAGGAACAGAAGAGAAACAGCAGCAGCCTAATAGTTCTGGGTGTACTAGGAGATCATCCCACAATAAAGGACTTCATACCGGGTCTACACACCATAAATACTCAACACATGTCCACTGCTCTAGTTAGCCCCATTTCACAGATGGGAAAGTCAAGGCTCAAGAGAGTGGAGTGACCTGTTCAAGGTCACGGGAATAGTGTATGGCAATACCGGTCTCTACACTGCACAGAGTTGCCCTTTTCATTAAGAAAAAAGGAGGGTATCTACCTCTATTAGTGAAAGAATATTATTTGACAGTTAATACTGGCTAATAATAATAAAGAGTAGCCAACACCATTATAATTTTCCCAGTGGTCAATATTATTTGTTTTTAGCCGTGCTATATTCCATGACCCGTAAGAACCCTATAGAATAGCAATAAATATGCCCATTTTATGGGGCTTCCCAGGTGGCACTGCTGGGTAAAGAATCCCCTGGCACTGCAGGAGACGTGATTGACCTGGGTTCGATCCCTGGGTCGGGAAGCTCCCCTGAAGGAGGGCATGGCAGCCCACTCTTGTATTCTTGCCTGGAGAATCCCACGGACACAGGAGCCTGGAGGGCTGTTGTCTATGGGGCCGCAAAGAGTCAGATGTGACTAAACTGACTTCACCTGCATGCCCATTTTACAGAAGAGGAAATTGAGGATCAGAGAGGTAGGCCATTTCATGAGAAGCCTGGAGAAAGGCTCCCCTGACCCAGTGTCCCCTCCTGCCTCAGGCTCCCTGGAAGCCGCTTACCTGTGCAGCCCAGCCCCCCTGGCCTCGTAGGGGGCAGATTGAGTTCCGGGATTTTGGGCTGAGATACCGACCCGAGCTCCCGCTGGCCGTGCGGGGCGTGTCCTTCAAGATCCATGCAGGAGAGAAGGTCAGTGGCTCACCTACCACTTCCTCCTCGTGGTGGCCAGGCTGGGCCTCACCCCTGAGCACCAGCTCCCTCCTCCCCTCCCCACCTTAGGTCCCCAGTCTCCAGACCCACCACTCCCTCAATGGAACTAACCATCTTCCCCAGAACAGCTTCCATCTTGGTGAAACCACTCACCTTCTTGATGTCTCAGATAAGGAAGCCTCTCCCCAACTTCTTTCTTTTTCCTCTGTCATTAGTTGAACACCTACTATGTGCTGGGTGCTATGCTGAATGTCCCACACATTATCCAGTTTGCATGGGCTCAGTTTCTGGCTTTGCTACGGCTGACCTTGGGCAAGTCACTGCATGCTTTGGCCTCAGTTTTCTCATCTGTAATAATGGGAATAATAATGTCAACTCATAGAGCTGTTGAGAAATTTAACTGGGTTAAATACATAGAAACTGAATGGAACAGTGCCTACCTGCCACAAAACAAGTGCTATAAAAGTGTTCACCAACTCTTTTTTATTTATGATTATTTGCATTTTTACTCCAACATCAAGCCTAGCATCATTCCATTTACAGATGCCTAGTCAGGCTGCATCACTGAACCCCTGAATCCTGCTCTACCCTCCCCACACAGTGGCATTCCTCTCTGCCCTCCCCCTGACTGCCCCCCCCCGGCAACCTCCTGTTTCACAACCTCCAACCTGTTTTCCTGTGATCTTGATTTGAGCACATCATTTCCCTGCTCCAGACCTTCCTCCCTCCTCGTGTCCTTCCAGTGAAACCCAAAGTCCTGAGCTTGGCATTCAAGACCCTACCCAACTACCCACTTCACTCATTGTCCTACAAGGGATTAGGCAACATTTGTGGAGCAGCGGCCTCTAGGACAGATGCGTACATGGTGGTGCCCTCGGACAGGTTACAGCCTAGTTAGTACTTGGTATCATGCAGCTGGAATCTTCGCCCTCCCTGAACTCCTGCTTATCCTTCAAGATTCCACTCAAGAATCCCCTCCTCCGTGAAGCCTTCTCTGATCAACCTCCATCCCAGGCAACACGAAGAGCAGCTCCGGGCTTACCTCCATTGCTGCAGGGCCAGAGCTTGATTATAGAGAGGGCTTGTTCATCACACTGTGTTCAAATTAAGTTTACTCAAGGGCACTATTTTCAAGACCAGATGGTGAGCCCTTTGGAGTGGGGACTCCTTAATTTCTATATTCCTGGTGCCTTAAAGAGTGCCTGTCATACAGGGTGACACAGATGCTTCATTCATTTATTAAACAGTGTTGATCCCCCACGAAATGTCAAGGAAGGATGGGGGATGGATTAAAAGATGGGCTGGCAGATGGAAAGATGAAGGATGGATGGCTGGGGTTGGGGGCTGGATGGAAGGAAGGAAGAGGCATGGATGGAAGGATGAATGGATGGATAGGATGGAGTGAAAGGAGAGGCAGAAGGAAGGCGTATGCATTGAAGGATGGTGCGTGGAAGGAAGGATGGACAGATGAACGGATCAGAGTGTGGTTGGAAGGAAGGGTGAGGGAGGGAGGGATAGGAGGAAGGGGGACTAATAGAAGGATGGGACAGAAATAGATGGGATGGAAGGGAAGATGAAAATGATGGAGTGGTGTGGATGAAAGGATAGGAAAGGATGGAAGGAGGAAGGAGCAGAAGGAAGGGTGGGGAAATGAATGAAAAGATGGGAGAGATATATCAGGATGAGGGAAAGATAGAGAATAATGCACAGATGGTTGGATGGATTGATGAATGGGTATATGGACAGGTGAGCAGATGGAAGGACGAATGGGCAGATAGAAGGATGGATGCACAAAGAATGATGGATGGATCTTGGGGGCAGGGTAAACATCTAGCAGAGGCATGCCCAGGAACCCTCTGTGGCCTGCCTTCTGGCCAGGCCTGGTTGGAACAGGCCACGCCATCCCATCCCCTGGCAGGTGGGCATCGTTGGCAGGACAGGGGCTGGAAAGTCCTCCCTGGCCGGGGGCCTGCTGCGGCTCGTGGAGGCGGCAGAGGGCGGGATCTGGATCGACGGGGTCCCCATCGCCCAAGTGGGGCTGCACACGCTGCGGTCCAGGATCACCGTCATCCCCCAGGTGAGGCCTGGGGAGGGGCGGGCAGAGACGGGAGGGGTGGCTGGGCCCAGCTCTGACCCGCCGTCCCTCCTGGCCAGGACCCCATCTTGTTCCCTGGCTCTCTGCGAATGAACCTCGACATGCTCCACGAGCACACGGATGAAGCCGTCTGGGAGGTCTTGGAGATGGTGCAGCTCAGAGCCGCGGTGGCCAGCCTGCCCGGCCAGCTGCACTATGAATGTGCCGACCAAGGCAACAACCTGAGGTACGGCCGCCCCAGCCAGCCGAAAGCTCTGTGAGGTGCTGGGGGAGAGCCAGGTGTGGCCAGTGTCCCCCCGCCAGGGTGATGTGCCCTGGAAGTCCCCTCCATAGGATTATCATATAGGATCATCAGCCCTGTTCTGTTTGTAACCACAGGACAAATCCCATCCCTCATAAGCAATTCCTACTCCAACACAGTCTCTGAGTATCAAGTTTCTTTTTCCTAAATTTGTTTCTAAATTTCTTTGGTGACAAAAGCCAACCTCTGCTGACATGAGGCAGCTTATGTCTTTATTTTTCTCACTCAGCATTTATTTTGCTACAAAAATACTGTGTTTGATACTGGACGCTAACCCCATGCTCACTGGTTGTTAAGTAACATATGATGCATGCCTTTAAAAGCTTTAAGAAATTGTAGTAAAATACACATAACATAAAATTTACCATCTTAACCACGTTTTAGTGTTCAGTTCTATAGTATTAAGTACATTTACATCATTGTGTCTCCAGAACTTTTTCATTTTGTGAAATGGAAATTCTAGCCATTAAACAGCAATTCTCTATTCTTCCCTCCCTCCAGCCCCCTTTAATTTTGTTTCACTGGGTTTGACAATTCTCGGTACTTCATTTAAGTATATTGGGTCAGTTCTTCTCCCTCGGTTCTTGTCTTGTCATAGCAAAGAACTGAAATGACAGACTAGAACAGCTCAAGTAGGCAGGATTTATTAAGCAAGCAGTACTCTCTCGAGGCATGAGAGCAGACCAACCCCCACAGGAATGGTCTTGGCTCAGTTTTCCTTTTTCTCTTTCGTTACTTCCTCTTTGGTGGTTCCTGGGGCTTGATTGGTTGCACCCCATGCAAATGAGTCGAGCCCAAAACCAATCAGGGGAGGGGTTGTGTCTTCCTCTGGGCTCCAATTTCTTATGCAAATGAAGCATAAGCCGAGACCAATCAGAGCAGGAGATGAGAGGAGGATGTTGTGCAAATGTAAATGAAGCATGAACTTGGCAGATCCAGGCAGGGAAAGAAGTATATGTTCTCCTGTTGTCTTTTTGGACCACCATTTGGGGCCCTGTATCCCTACCTGGGGCCCTGTATCCCTACCTAGCAAGTAGAATATTCTAGAACTTGTCTTCCTGTGACTAGCTTATCACACATAGCATAATGTCCTCCAGGTTCATCCATGATGTAACAAGTGCCAGGTTTCCTCCTTTTTTTTAAGGCTGAATCATATTCTGTTGTATGGATAGATCACATTTTTCTTATCAATTTATCCATTGATGGATGCTTGGGTTGTTTCTACATTGTGGTGACTGTCAATAACATAGATGTACATGTGTGTGCCTTTTTAAAAATCAAGACATTCTGGATTCTTCAACCCGCCTGACCCAGAAGGTGTTAGGGTAAGGGCCCATGGGTGGTAATGGTAGGAGGAGGGACAGACGAGCTTGGTGGTCACAAGAGCATAGACATAAGTGGAGGACCTTGGGCAAATTACTTAATCCCCTGTGTTTCAGTTTCCTTATCTGCAAAATGGGAATAAAAATTAGAACCTGCCTACCCATGAAAGGATTGAACAATACATGTAAAGTTGTTGACACAGTGCCTGGTGTATAAGAAATATTCATTTCACTATTCATTTTTAATACTCAAAGCTACGGTCTCACTAATCCCATTTCACAGAGGTGGAATCTGGGGCTTCAGACTGACCAACTTGCCTGGCTCGTAAGTGGTGAATCTGGAGCAAGGTCCAGGCACCTGATACCCACCAGGCCACAGTCAGTCCAGGTTCCCTAAAGGGTTTACTTGGAGCAGAAGCTGAACATGGCAGGAAACAGCCCCCAAACACCCTTCAGCCTCCAGGCTCTGGGAGCTAAGTGACTGGGTGTCCTTGACCCTCAACTTCCTCATCTGTAATTGGGGTAAAAGGAGGACTTACTCTGTGATGATCACGGCTTTTACATGACTTAGCTTGTCCTTACAACCTAGTGAGGAAGGATTCTGTAACATAACACCCACCTTTGTGGTCTCCATGAGTCAGTATCCACCAGCACACAGTGAAGACCATAGAATAGAGATAGAAATAGCCATCCCACAGATGGGGAGACTGAGGCACAGAGGCTTTGTATGACTTGCCTAATGTCGCTCTGCTCAAAAATGGCAGGATGAGGATTCCTATAGACAGGGGACCCACAAGTAGGGACACGCCTCCCTCGCTCCTGTGGCTGCCGTAGGGAGTGGGGACATTTGTGGGCACGCCCTGTGGGTCAGTCCCGACATGCAGACATCTGGCCTGACTGTCCCACTCCTTCCCAGTGTGGGCCAGAAGCAGCTCCTGTGTTTGGCACGTGCCCTTCTCCGGAAAACCCAGATCCTCATTCTGGACGAGGCCACGGCTGCTGTGGACCCAGGGACAGAGCGCCAGATGCAGGCCGCCCTGGGGAGCTGGTTTGCGCAGTGCACAGTACTGCTCATTGCCCACCGCCTGCGCTCCGTGCTGGACTGTGCCAGGTAAGCCCTGCACCACCCCACTCCATGTAGCTGGCACTCCTGCAAGCAGAGGACGGCATCAGGGTTTGGAGCCGGAAGGGCTCTGGAATACATTATCAAGTGCCCATTGTACAGACGGCAAGACTGATGCCCACAAGGGAAGGATGAGCCCGAGGACACATGTCCAGCAGATGCTTCCAACTGGGTCATCAGGGTCAAGAAGCTGCATGGAAGGCCACACTCTCTCGGAGGTGACATGCTGGGCCTTCAGAGCAACTGAGTCCGTGGGCTGGAGTCTAAGGAGCTGCCTGTCTCTCTCTCCCCTGCAGGGTTCTGGTCATGGACGAGGGGCAGGTGGCAGAGAGTGGCAGCCCGGCCCAGCTGCTGGCCCAGAAGGGCCTGTTTTACAGGCTGGCGCAGGAGTCAGGCCTGGTCTGAGCGTGGCCCCTCCATCCTCCTCTGGCCCCACCTACCTGGAGATTCTGCCAAGCCCTGGAGACGTGCTGACCTGGGGTCATCAGTGGCCCCGTGGAATTGAGTCTAGACGCCTTTCTACTCTCTGGGAGGAGAAAGTGCCATATCATCCCAGAGCCAGGAGGACACAGCCACCCCATAGGTCAGCCTGATCAGGGCCTATCCAACCTCTTCTATCCCAGAACCAAAGTCAACAGCAGCTCTCTGCCCTGGCTGCCCCCTGGACTCAACCCGGGACCCGAAAACCTGTCTGTGCCCAGGCTCCACCACAGACCAATGAAATCAGAATCCCTGGGACTAGAGCAATTGTGTGTGTACCTTTTACAGAGTACCCCTTCTATTTTGAGATGATTACAGATTGACAAGCAGTTAAAAAAAAAGTCCAGAGAGCTCCTGTATACCCCTTCCCCACTAATAGTAACATCTTTCCATTTTAAGTATAGCTGATTGACAATGTTGTGATAATTACTACTGTATAGCAAAGTGATTATAGATATATATTATTTTTAAATATTCTTTTCCATTATGATTATAGGATATTAAATATAGTTTCCCTGTGCTATATATACATCATAAAATAGTCATAAAATATGACTATTTTAACAATTCTTCCAGTTCAAGAGCATGGAGTATCTATATCTTTGAACCATCTTTGTTGTTAGTCACTTACTCAGCCGTATCAGACTCTCTGCAACCCCAAGCAGTACGGCAGGCTTCTCTGTCCTTCACTATGTCCCAGAGTTTGCTCAAATTCATGTCCATTGAGTCAGTGATACTTTCTAACCATCTCATCTCCTGCTGCCACCTTCTCCTTTTGCCTTCAATCTTTCCCAACATCAGGGTCTTTTCTAAAGAGTTGGCTCTTCGAATCAGGTGGCCAAAGTGTTGGAGCTTCAGCATCAGTCCTCCCAATTAATATTCAGAGTTGATTTCCAATTAGGATTGACTGGTTTGATCTCCTTGCAGTCCAAGGGACTTCCAAGAGTCTTCTCCAGCACCACAAATTCCCTTTATTAATATCTTAGGAGTTCTCAGCAATATGTCTTTTACCTCCTTGGTGAGGTCTACACCTAAGTATTTTATTTTGGGGGTTGCAATTTTCAAATTTTTCTTTTACATTCCCTTTCTGACATTTCATTGTTGGTGTAAAGAAATGCAACAGATTTCTATATGTTAATCTTATATCCCGCTATCTTGCTGAATTTATCAGTTCTAGGTTTTGTGTGGAGTCTTTAGGGTTTTCTATATACAGTAGCATATCATCTGCATATAATGGCAATTTTACCTCTTCCAATTTGGACTCATTTCTTTTTCTTGTCTGATTGCTGTGAATAGGACTCCCAGTACTATCTTGAACAGAAGAGGTAAGAGTGGGCATCCTTATCTTATTCTGGACTTTAGCAGAAAATCTTTCAAAGTATTCTGCCAGCTGTGGGTTTGTCATAAATGACTTTTATTATCTTGAGATATGTTCCCTCAGTACCCACTTTGCTGAGTTTTTCTCATGAATGGCATTTTGTCAGATGCTTTTTCTGCATCTATTGAGGTGATTATGTGGTTTTTATCTTTTGTTTACATGGTGTATCACATTGGTTACGTATGTTGAACCATCCTTGTGAACTTAGGATAAATCCCACTTGGCTGTGGTATATGATCTTTTTATGTGTTGTTGGATTCAGTTTACTTTTATTTTGTTGAGAATTTTTGCATCTATACTCATCAGAGATATTGGCCCATAATTTTCTTTTTTGGTGGTGTCTTTGATTTTGGTATCAGTGTGATGGTGGCTTCAAAGAATGTCTTTGAGAGTGTTCCCTCCTCTTCAGTTTTTTGGAAGGGCTTGAGGATAGGTATGGTATGTTAAGATAGAATTCACCTATGAAGCCAAGAGTAATGTCTTAAAAGACAATAGATTAATATCACAACCAGGAAATTGACATTGGTACAACCCACAGATCCTGTTCAGATGCCCAGTTTTACTTGTACTCACTGTGTATGTGTTTCCTTTCTATGCAATTCCATCACCCACACAACTTCCTGCATCCGCCACAGTTGGGATGCTGCCCGCTTCCATCTCCACATGGACCCGTCCACCACGCCCACCTCCCTCCCACCCCCATAATCACTGGTGTGGTGTCCAGCCCATGTGATTCCAATGTGTAGCCAGGACTGAGAACCACCGCTCCGTCCTCATCCTTGAGCTGCTGGGAGTATCTTGTCTGAACAGATGCACAAACCACAACCCACACAAGGGATGGGCCTCTCCAGGCACAAACCCAGCACGCAGTTCAGTTCCAAAACCGAGATGCGAGGAGCCAGGTCTCCTGGGCCTCACCTGGAGAAGTTGCTCAGGATTTGGAGCGTTTCATCCATTTGTTTATCAAAGACCAAGTTCTGCCCCAGCAGCAGCTGGAACACCCAGGGCATTTCTGGTCAACTTCTGCCTGCCAGGTGCCAGGGGGGAGATGCTGTTGGAAGGCCAAGGTCAGGGACGTCCTGTGCCCCCCTGTATAGGATGGTCAGCGATATCCCTGGCCTCCACCCACTCGAAGCCAACAGCACCCTCTCCTCTAGCTGTGATCAAACAGTGACTGCCCGCTTAGTCACTGACCCCACCATCAACAATGCACCGATACTTGGGCACTGGCTGTGTTACTGCATCAGAGCAGCCTGTTGACACCCACCTACTTGCCGGGACACAGCCTGCCCTGTCCCACCCAGCTCGTGGGGTCCATCCTGACCTGAGATTTTCAGCCCAGAGTAATCTAAACCCAGCTGCTACCTCCCCTTTTTCAGGATGTGACCAGAAGTTCATTTTGACAACTTCAAAATGGGGTAGGCGTTGGCATCTCTTGCCTGCCTGTCATGCCAGCCAAATGTCATTACTAGTGATTTTGCCCCATTCTGCAGATGAAGAAGCTGAGGCTCGGGGAGTCGACGTGACCTGGCAAGGCCCACCCAGCTGGGAAGCGGCAGAGCGGGCATCTGCCCCTGGGCCTAACGCCAAAGTCCACATCATCTCGGGGGGGTGTCCATCCAACTGCAAGATGCGGCGACATGCGGGAAGGGACCAGATACAACGCTGCTTGTGTCTCCGCCTGGAGCTGAGCCACCTGCCACCCTGGGAGAGCTCCCATGGGCAGCAGCTGTGCGGTTGGCACCCTCCCTTGGGGTCGTTCCAGGGCTACAAGAGCCTCCTTCATGGAGGGAAGTGTTTTGCCAGGAAGCAGAGAGTGGGCCATGGAGCCAGCACCCTCGAAAGCCTGTTAATAATTAGGCTGCTGTCGGGCGCACGCCATGGCTCCTTGGACACCAGCCCACCGGCCACCCGGGCCATTAATCCCCCTGCCGTGGGTCCTGCCAGCAGCGCTTGGCTGGCAGGAGGAGACAGTGAAGAGGCAGGAAAGCCACATACAGACCTTCCTTGGTCAGTGCCTCCCTCAGTAGGTCCTTTAACCTCACCCAAGTCCCACTGGTCACTGCCCACACACAGCCCAGCTCTAAATGCCTGTTGCCCAGTTAATCCTCACAACTGGAAAGGGAAGTTATGTCACCCTGTGCCTTCCTAGGATGCTTTGCTGAGGAAGGTGGTATCATGAGGCCCCTTTTACAGGTGAGCAAAACAGAGTGTAAGTAGAGATTTGAATCCAGGCAGGCTGGCTCCAGAGCCCACGACCGAAGTACTGTGCCACAGCACTCCTCGCATATTTCTCTAACATCAGCTCACGGATAAGAGCTCAATTCCACTCCAGAAATCCCCCCGAGGGAAAGGGATCTTTTTCTTTGTGGGCCGAGATGGGAGATTGGTGCATTTGTGTTGGCTGTGCTTTCCCTGGCCCTAGCACGGTACATACACAGCATATAGGAGGGGTCAACATATACCAGCTGTGTAACTGGATGGATGGAGGAAGAGATGAATAGTTGGATGGATGGACAGACGCATGAATGCACAAATGGCATCACGACATATGAAGGCATCCTAAGGGTGAGGCGTATGCTGGGTGCTTTACCCCAATCTGGGTAAAAAAATTTTTCATCCTCAAAGCCACTTGGTCAGGTGGATACAAGGATCCCAGATGCACCAGTGAGGCGGCCGTGACTCTGGAAGGCCCAGTTCTAGGGCCCCGGTGACCCCACTCTGGGCTCAGGCCCGGTCCAGTCCCAGCTCAGAGAATGCGGTCACTGAGCGTGGTGCCCTGCGCCCGGCTCTAGAGGGGGGCGTTCAGCAAGGAACAGACAGACTGCAGCCCTGCTCGCATGGAGCTGCCACTGTCAAACAGCGAAGAGAGCAGGGGATGCCAACAGCTGGGGGAAGAGGGAGGGCCCTGAGGCTGGAGGAACAGCAGCGAGGTGAGCAGGCGGGTAGGCCGGGGGCTCCTCTCTGGCCCAGGTTCCCCTCCCAGGGGAGAGCTGTGCAAAGCGCCGAGTCCAGACCTGACACACAGCAGGCGTACAACCAAGTCTGGTCCCCCTTCTCCTTCCACGGCACTGGGGCGCTCACCTGGAGGAGCTGGTGTGCAGGGCCCCCGCGTCCCCTTCTTCAGGGTTAATGCTGCACCTGCCCCTCTTCATGAAGCGGGTGAACTTTAAGCACAACATACCCACAGGCACATGTGGGTCCCATGGCCATATGGGATCTGGCCCGGGACTTTTAACACTCAGCATCAGGCTAAAATCAATCCCCCACCAGCCTCTCACACATGCCTCTCATTCTAACTGTGACAACCTCACAGCTGCTTTTCCTTGAGCATCTCTACCCCCTGCCCCCCAGCCCCTCTGGCAAGGCAGCCTGTTGGGAGTGGGACACCGTCGTGTGGGGGTGGGGGGAATGCGTTCCATTGGAAGGCAGATTCTTGACCAGAGGACCACCGGGGAAGCTCCCAAGGGAAATTCTTGCCACACGTGATGCTGGCCCTGCCTGTGTCTTAGAACCCGAACTGGGCCGCGCACTTAACATCCACATCAGTGCTCATCTTCAGAGCAAGCCCAGGAGGCAGGTATGATCAGCCCCATTTTACAGATGAGGCAACTGAGGAATGAAGACTAAGTGCCTTGCCCAGGGTCACACAGCCTGCAGAGGATGAGGGCAGGACTCAAGTCCATCCACGGTGCCACGCTGAGTCCCTACCAAACCCCACCTGATTATTAACCTCTAGGTTCCCAATTCCAAGAGCTCCTGCTAGAAACACCATGCTTGCCAAGGAGTAAGAACAGCAGCAGACGAGAGGGTGCCCCATCCTGAGTCCTGGAGAGAGAGCGGGAATCCTCACTAGAAAGAAAATGCAACAGTCGTTTAGAAAGAAATAAAATATTTTTTTTTACTGCAAATTATTTGCAAATGTTCACGTTTCCAGTGTAAGTCATTACAAAAAGATCCCCAAGAAACACTTGGTTTAGCTAATGTGAAAGAATGGTTTAACTTACAAAAAATAAATATATATTTCCACCTAAAAGGAGAAAGATGCTTCTCTGGTTTGAAGTCAGCAATGTAATTCACATAGCGAGCATGAATAGCGACCTCTCTCTGCTTTTTGGGTCTCACTTTGGTCTCCAATTGAGGGACCTACAGGGCTAAGACAGACCCCAACCTCCAGATGCTGGGCCAACCTGGCCATTCCCTGGGGTGCCGCTCCTCGGCCCAACGCTTCCTCCCAAGAAATTAAAGTCTTGAGACTGTTTATCTCCCTGGAGCAGTACTTTAAAAAAAAAGAAAAAAATCACTGACACTTGTGAAAAGGTCCTTTTGTTGTCTCAGAAGAGACTCAGTAACCGTTAAGTCAAGTTATCCACTGTGCTGGCCTTGACAGTGAACCAGTGGCCCCCGGTGAAAAACTGAAATCTAAGAACAAGGAGGGGGCTCACGGGGGCCCTTTTCAGTACCAGCTGCTCCCACCCAGAGGGACCGGTGCTCTTGGCTTAGAACGCTTCATAACGATGAGCAGGTTTTCATTCTCGGGCACCTGGAGGCGTAAACCCATTCTAGCCATGGGTAAAAAGACAGAGGGAGGAAGGCAAAGACTGAGGTGGGTAAGGAGGTGAGCAGCCAAGAGGGGAAGCCAGCACCGAGAGGCCTCTCCCAGCCTGGACCTCCAGGCCCGGTCACCCCAAGTCCAGCCAGCAAGTCCCGTTGGAGGCAGGGCTGGGAGGCTGGTTCCCAGCGTCTGAGCACCTGGTAGACCAGATGGCTGGTGAGAGGGCCATCAGTGGTCCTTGAGACACTGCCCAAGGGTGAGCATGAGCTTCATCAGGTCCCTCACCTCCAACTGCAGCCCTGGAGAGACAAGCATCTGGGGAGAGCCAGGCAAGGACGGAGAGGTGCCGGGGACCAGCAAGCATCTCCAAGGCGCGGAATCCACAGACTTCGGCTGGAGGGACCTGAGGCAGTTGGCTGGATTTGGTCACTAGCAGATTTTACACAACCGATTTCTCTGGAAGTCTGCTGGCCTGAATGTCCCCACAGAGCAGGGAGAACACGTGTGCCCTCCACGGGGTGTGAGAACGTGTGTGCATCTGCGGGGGCTACAGAGCCGAGGGCGTGTGCATCATTGCAGGGGGAGGGGCTGCATCCCAGCATCTCTCCCATTTCTTCATGGCCAGTTCCAGGCAAGGGCCAGAGGGCGGCTACTCTGTGTGTGTTTTGGTTTGGTAGGGGCGGGGGGGGGCAGTTTTCATTTTTTTTTTTGGTTTCAGTCTATGAGAAGCTTGGGTTCCCAAGGATGCTGACTCGTCCCTGACTGCTGGCACGTCGGCCCTGCAGTTCTGACCAGCTGCACCCACTCCGGGCTCACACCAAGCCAGCATCTTTGGCCATGCTGTAGAAGACACCTCTCCGCTGCAGGAGGTCGGAGGGGGAGCCCCACTCCCGGACCTCCCCTTTGTCCAGGACGATCACCCTGCAAGGGAGGGACGCAGACGTGAGGCGTGGGGTAGGGGCTGGCACCTCGTGCCCCAGGAGTCTACTTGGGCAAGCCCCTGCTTTGGGTCAGACCCCCAACACCCTCTACCAGGCCTGCTGCAGCAGCCATCCACCTGGCTGCCTGGCCTCGACCCCAGTTCTAGTCGACGTCCTGTGATATAACCTTCAGCACTCTCTTATCGCCTTGTGTATTTCCCTCCCAGCACAATTCGCTTTTATTTGTTGCTGTGTTTATTGTCTATCTCTGCACCCAGCCCCCAACTAACTAATCTATAAGGTCCCTTAGGCAGGCTCCTTGTGCGACAGCTCCCGGCTCGGTCCCCAGTGTCTGGAACGGAGCCAGGAATGTGGTAGACAATCCACACACATGTTAACTTTTGACTGAGAGATGGCAAAAATGCCTGGTACTAACCAGGACAGAGACACACCAGGGCTGTCACTAGGCGTAAGGTCAGTGTCGCATGAATGAATGAATGAGTGGGTGAACGGGGTTGGGGGGGGGTGGACTGTGAGACCCGGAGGCCTTCTGGGCCAAGAGCATCACCTCGTGTAGTCCATGATGGTGTTGAGCCGGTGAGCGATGGTGAGGACGGTACAGTCATCAAACTGCGTCCGGATGGTGGACTGAATGAGGTCGTCCGTTTCCAGGTCCACGGCCGCCGTGGCCTCGTCCAACACCAGGATCTTCGTCTTCCTCAGCAGGGCCCGGGCCAGGCACACAAGCTGGCGCTGCCCGACGCTGGACCGGGCGAGAAAGACCAGGAAACGACTGTCAAAACCACCCCTGACGCTGAGCCCAGGCCCGAGCTGAGAGGAGGGAGAGGAGACCCTGTCTGCTGCTCAGACCAGGAGAGCACTTCCACCCCCCACATCTGCGGCCGCATCAGCCACACTAATGGATCAGCACGGTCTTCCTGCTGAGCTAGAAGCAGTCTCAGATTCATTCTTACACAGAGCTCAGAGGTGATAGCCAAGGTATCTGATCAGTTCAGTACAGCGAGTAGAACAATTAGCAAACTGGCCCCATATCCGTGCCTTCTGCAGGGCCTCTCTCAGTGGACCGGGGACTTGACCTTGTGCCCGGCTTTGGCCACTGGGGTGCTGGCAAACCTAGAGGCTTGGAACGGGGATGCACACCAGGGTGTGCTCACGCCTGCACCTCTGCCATCACCGTGACGACATGCCTAGGCTGGTCTGCCAGGGAAGGAGGGACACATGGGGCAGAGGCTAACGGCCCCAGTGGAGGCCAGCTAGAATATCCGCCTGCAGCCAGTGGCCCCCACCCACGTGGGTGAGCCAAGACTAGCAGAGCCACCTGGCTGGCCACCCCCGTGTGTGAGTGGCACGGCTCTTGGTGAGCACACCTGAGGGTTGGTGCTTGGTTGTCACGGTGACAGATGCAGCGAGAGAGGCACAGGGTCCCTGCCGTGCCAGGCATCACCACTTTAGTTGTTGGATCCTGGGTGGAGCCTGGGGGAAGGGCCAGGCAGCTAGGGCTGTGGGTGGGGGAAGGGAGGGCCCAGAGCAGTGCTGTTTACTGCCTGGGAGAGAAGCCTTTCCAAAATGTTAACAACTTCACTCTCCACCGAATGGACCTGGGGTGAGAAAGGAGCTGTTGGGATCGTCCTGATTACACTTCAGGGTAAAAATGAGCCCAGCATGAAACCTGTTTTAGATACTGAAACTTGAGGCCCAAGAGGTTAGGAGACAAATGGCTCACGTGGCAGAGCTGGAACTCAAGCCCAGGTCGGAACCTGACGCAAACAGACAAAACCTACCAACGCCCCGACAGAGGTGATGAGGAGGCCCGAGCATCACGCCTGCCTACCTCAGGTTCTCCCCGCCTTCCGCGCACTCGTGGTTCAGTTTATCGGGAAGGGCCGACACGAAGCCCTTCAGGTGGGCCAGCTCCAGGGACGTCCAGACCTCTTCATCCGAGTACTGGCTGAATGGGTCCAGGTTCATACGGAGGGAACCCGAAAACAAAACGGGGTCCTGTTTGGAGGGAAGACGACAGATGGCGTGTGAGGCTCAAGGCACAGTTGGACATGGGTGGGGTAAATAGGTGCCATGTAGAAAGTTCTTGCCAGAATTGTTCAACATGGGGTTTTGGAGTTCCTTCGAATCACTACTTCTGAAGATGTCAAAGATGGGGGGAAGAAAATCTGGAAAACTGAGTTAAGGAAAATAAAACGGATTTCTTTCTTGTCAGATTCCCTGGAGCATTCAGTACACAAATGTGTTGGGAACTTTCTGGAAGCAAGAACCAGCACGCAGATTAGGGCAATTCCTAATTGCAAGGTACATGGATGCCCCTCCGTCTCCTGCCTCCAAATAAGAATCTGAGAAGAAATTTAAGGCAACACAACACTAAAAGGCAACATACTATGCAATCACCACCTAGAGGAATCAGTCTAGAAAATTCATCATTCTCACCTAGTTCTCGGGAGGGTGAGAGATTCCTGTCCAGCAGAGAAGCCAGTGTCTTAACTGGATGCTGTGAGATGCTTAGGACACTGCCTACTGAGTGGCAAGAGTGAAGGAATGAATGAAACCTACTTAACTCTCCCTGTTATTTATGTGCGAGGGGGAGATTCCATGAAGAAACATAGCATAATTTCAGTAAAAAGTCACAAAATCCACAAAGTAGGAAAAAGTGTCCATCTGTTCTGAAAACACACATGCATCACTTTCAGTGTGACCCCGCCCACCTGAGGGATGATGGTGATCTTGAAGCGGAGGTCGTGCAGGCCAATCTCGGCGATGTTGATGTCGTCAATGATGATCTCTCCCTCAGCTGACTCATTGATCCGAAACAAGCCCAGGGTCAGGGACGACTTCCCGGCTCCTGTCCGCCCCACGATACCAACCTGTGGGGCAGGAAGGGCCCAGGTGAAGTGGGAATGCTGGTATCTGGGCTGACCTCTTGCCCCTCAGCATCCTTAAATACCAGCCACAGAGCAGTTCAGTCATCTGGTCGACCCACCCTCCTCCCACTATATCCACTCCCCTCAGCAGCTTCCAGAGACATTCCTTTAGAGGCTGTTTGGCAGAGGTCAAGAAGGGCTCCCTTCTCTCTGCCAGCTCCTTTTAGAAATTAAAATTATAATCAGCTCCTTTAATAAGTTAGTTATTTGCAACTCAAGATAGTATTAAGTAACAAGTCAAATGGTTTTTCAGTTCTATGATGGTGTTTCCCCCCCATCCTGAGGTGCTGGAATATCTCAAAGGTGCTGGAATATCTCAAAGGTTCAGGAAGATGCCCTTGTATCCCAGCTGAGTGAGCAAAGAGAGGTCACGGGTACGACCTGGCCTCCACTTATCCTCTGGAGGGAACTGGGCTCCCCACTTAATGGCTAATGACTGACGTTCCAGGCAGAACGCTCCCCTTCTCATCTGGGCTTGGGAGAGGCAGGCTCCTCTGCCCTCGGACAGCAACTCACAGGGCAGCCTCCTTATGGAACATAAGCCAGAAAGCCTCCATGAGAACACCACCCACTCTGTTCCTCCTTTTATTACAAGTTGGAGAAACTCTCTCATGGGAACGGAACATTCTGGGCCTCATGGTGGAGCGTTTAACAGCTCCTGAATGTTCAGAGAAGAAAGAAACATTGGCCTCTGGCAAATGGCCAGAAAGACCCTTGGTCTGATTCCTCAGGAGGGCCTGAGGGTCTCAGGGCAAGGACGTCCTCTAGGAGCAGCAATACCCTTGAGCCATCCCTAGTAGTGAGGAGGGCATCTTTCTATTCTAGAGGCCTAGGGGCAAAGGGGGCACTTGAAAACGGGAGGAAGGGATTGGTCAGTGAACTGGGAGGCTCATGTCTGATCTAGAAAGAGCCAGGCGGGGAGGATGGGCCTGGTGCTGCCAGAAGTTCTCATCTTTCAAGAAAAGCAGGAAATGGCTTTTTTTTTTTTTTAACATAAAACATTCCAGATTTTTCAGTATTGGCAATTTAAATTGTTTCCAAAATGTATCTCCTCTGGCTCCTGGGCTACCAGTCGGCAGCCCCATTGGGACGCTCTGAGCAGATTTTACTGCCAAAGTCCTGCCAGCTCCACCCTGTGGTTCGGGGACTGGGACGGCCTGGTGGCAGTCTGTGCCCGACAGTGGACGGGCGGGGATCCAGGGGCACCCACCTTCTCACTGCCGTCGATGGTGACGTTGATGTGCTTCAGAACCAAGTCCAGGTCCTCTCGGTACCGCAGGCCGTAGTCCCGGAACTCCACTCGGCCCACCTGGGGCCAGTCGCTGGGCGGGGCCATATCCTGGATTTGCCAGGGAGCCTGCGATGACAGCGGGCGGTGGGTGGGTGTGAGGGGTCTGAAGCCCGTCTCACGTGCCCCAGGGCTCCACATGAGCGGCCTCCACGACCCCTCTGACCTCACGGCCCCTCCTTCCCACTCACTGCCTCACTGCTCCCGCACTGACTTCTGGACTGTGCCCTGAACACACCCGCGTGTGCTGCTTCTGGGCCTCTGCACTTGCAGCTGCTTCTGCCTGGAACATTCTCTGCCAAGCTACCCCCTCGGCCTGCTTGACTGCTGTGGCTCCCAGGTTAATGCAACCATCCTCCGAGCCCTGGGCCCCTCTTCTCCCACATTCTCTGCATCCATTCTCTTTGAGAGCACTTACCATCTTCTGGCATTTTAAGCAAGTATTTGTTTATTCTGTCACCCACACCCGCTGGAATAGCCCCTCTATGAGAACAGGTTCTTTGACTTGTTCACTGCTACATCCCAGAGCACACAGTAGGTGCTCAATAAACATTCATGGACTGAATCAATGAATGAGCAGTCTCCTCTAGACAGACGCAACGCTAAAGGGGAGATACTCTGATGGCTTCAAAGGCCTGCAGGGCGAGAGTAAAAGCGGTGGCCAACACTTGAAGGTCACTCTATCACATGACCTCCTTTGACCCTCACTACAATCCCAAGAGCGGAGTCCTTTCCCATCCCAAGCTTACACACGAGGAAACTGAAACACAGACAGTGAAAGCAACTTGCCTGCAGTCACACAGCGCCTATTTCTGAAAAGCTACTTTGTTCAGTTCACATTTCCTGAGGTCTACTCCTGGATATGCTCTGGGCTAGGCTCCGGGCTCTCTTCAGGGAAGAGAGGAATGGAGAGGACAATGAAAGAGAACTTCCATCCTTTCTCCCCCATAAACTTCTTACGTTAATCTTTTTACACCCCTCATATAAATAAGGAGACACTGCTATAAGAACACGGAGGGGGCTGGAGAGAAATGGGTGGGACTTTCTGCCTGTAAATATATATCATATGTAATATATACAAACACGTAAGTAAACAGATATATTTTAATAGTGGTGAGACTCTGGGTGATCTTTCTCTTGTATTTTTCAAATTTGCTCTTATTCTAAAACTATAAAAATAAATAATTAAAGGTAGTGAAAAATAAGTACAGTATTTTTAAAAGTAAAAAACTGAATTTCACACTTTAAATGAGTGAACTGCATGGCATATGAATTATACCTCAAAAGCTGATAAAAATAAATAGATAAATCATGGCAGGGTGGGAACCTGCTGGTGTAATGTGCTCTTGTTTCCACAGGGGGCACTCACACCATTCTGAAGAATGCTCCCTGATGAGGTGGGTCCTGGTTCACCAAACTAAAGGATTTGTCACTTCAGTAAATCCCCAAGTCAGAGTCTAACCAGGGTCACTTTAGTTTCATTCCCAAGGGGCATTTTCTTGGAATGCAGTGATAGTCACTCAGTCGTGTCCAACTCTTTGTGATTCCGTGGACTGTAGCCCACCAGACTCCTCTGTCCACGGGATCCTCCAGGCAAGAACACTGGAGTGGGTTGCCATGCCTTTATCCAAGGGATCTTCCCAGCCGGGGATCAAACCCCAGTCTCCTGCATTGCAGGCAGATTCTTTACCGTTTGAGCTACAGGGAAGCAAGCCCATGTGATCTTAGGCAACTAACTAATCCTCTCTGTGTCTGTTTCCTCGCCTACAAAATGGGGGTGATAGTAGAAGGTGAGTTACAAGGTTGTGAAAGGATAAATGGATTATTCTACGCAGAGTGTCTAGTACAGGGCCTGACACCGCACAAGGGCACAATGTGTGTGTCCCTATTATTACTGGTGGTGGTGGGGATGGAGGTATCTCCAGGCATTACTGCTATTGCCATTAACACTACTCCTGCTATTCAGAGATGGTGCACAGACAGAATAAGGCAGTTATTCAGGTCAACGTGACATCAAAGCCTTGGGTCCTCCTCCCAGCTGCCCCGCTGACCATGAATGTGATCTCAGACCAGCCATCGTCCCTCACTAATGCCCCTTTCCTCCATCCATAAAATGAGGACTTGGGTTAAATAACTGCAGGATTTCCCAAACTTCGGTAAACTCCTTACCAATAACAGCATAATTTTTGCAATATCCATATACTGATTCTGTTACTGATATCTGATATTTTTAAACGACTCACTTGTACTTAACCTTTAAACCTAAAGAGAAAATTAGTATGATTCATTTTGCGTAATTTGTAAGTCCCCATTCAAAACACGTAACAAACAACAGAGAGGTTTTTTTTTTTTGGTCAGGTGGAGGCTGCCTGCAGAAGGCACATGCTGGGGTTCAGAGGATTCTTCTGAGTCGAGTTACACTGAAGATCACGGTCAAGAGGTCAGGCCAGGGGCTTGCCTTACCTCCTTCTCAGTTTCTGAATATTCCTTGAGTCTCTCCACGGCCACAATGTTGGTCTCCATCTCGGACGACATCCGAACAAGCCAGTTCAAGTATGTGGTGACCTGTGAGGGGAAGAGACATCTGATGGGGCTTCTAGAGTGAACTTGAGTTGTTTTCTTCTCATGAAGACAGCACGAATTATGAAATGTTTCAGATAACGAAGGCCCAGAAGACAGCTACCTCAGATCCCGCGGCCAGACCTGCTACTCTGCGTCTCTTATGCCAGTGCCACATTTCAAAATAACCCGCGGGGCTACATAAGCAATCAGAAAGGAAATGAGAAGGTATTTCCAATTAGATGATAGTTAAGAAAACACACTGCGTGGAAATTTGGGAGATGCAGCTAAAGCAGTGCCTCGAGGGAAATTGATAGTATTAAGTGCCTTCTTCTGGGAGCTGGAGGCATCCTCTCAGGCCGTCAGGGACACTCCTTGGCTGATGGCTGCCCGACTAATTTCTCCCCTGCTTCAGTCAGTCACTGGGCTCTAGACCTGCACCTCAAACTCCACGTGGCCCTCGTCCCTTTCCCCCACGCCCACAGAGATTCAAAGAAAAGGCCCAAGCGCCTGACAGCCGGCTCCCCAGTAAGAGAATTAGCAAAGTCCACCTGAGCATGCCCGTGTCTTACCTGTAGGGAGTAGGACACCGAGAGGCCCACCAAGCCTGCACTGAGGCTGTGCCGGGAGATCACGGCGAACAGCGAGGCAAATAGGACGATGCAGTTGCCCACACACTCCAACCGCACGGCCAGCCACCTGCGTGGACACAGGCGGAGGGGCAGGGGTACACACATGCCCAAGTCAGCTTCTCAGAGACTGGGTTTCTGCTCGAGGGTGGGGGTGGGGGAGCTGGGGGGCCACTCTGCTTGCGGAAATAATTCCCCGATAGTTCCTGAGAGAGGCCTTGTTTGCCCAGTTCGTGGGACATGGGGAAGAAGGGCTGAAGGGACACAATTTCAGGAATTCCTCATTGGTTTGGCAACCCCAGGGACTAAAAGAGAGTTCTCCAGAAGTGACCTTCCCAGGAAACTGAAACTCGCTTTCTTCAGAGCCAACCTTTTCTCACTGAAACCTTAAAATTACACCCATGCGTGCGTTTTTAAAAAAAACAGATGTCTCACAAACTTCTGAAATGCTAAGAAAAATCATCAACTCTAAGAGGCACCCTTGATTTAAAACAAATGTCTCTTGGCAGGAGGGGGAGGAGGGAGAGTGAGAAATAAACAACCCTTCTCAACACAGCCAAAGGGTCCCCAGACCTAGATCACTGCTGTTCTAGAAACATTAAAATGTATTATCTTTCGTTTAAAATATAGACAGATTTACAAGTTTAAAGCTAACTTTTGTAAGCTATCACATAGGAACGCTGTTTTTATGTTTGAAAATGTAAAGCATTCTAGAGAGGCAGTATTATCGATTTGTTTTTTCCCACCACATTCTTAAAGATCCATGTGACGGATCCTCGTGGTGTGAGTTATTCCCACAGAAACCCAGATTTCAACAAACTCCCTAAACAAACTCTGCAAGGGAATTGCAAGGTCTTTCCAGCAATGCCCCATCTTCCCGCCCGTCTCACACTAACCGAGACTTCACAGTGTGCAGTGGGTCACTGCCAGGGTGCTATGACCCTTCCCTGGAGTCTCCTCTCTCTCACATCTCAAAAAATATCTTAGGATGTAAGTAAGTGAGGACAGGATGTTCTAGATTCAGTCAATAATTAGCCAACTTCTACTCCTTTCTCTTTCAAGCCCAATGCTATTCAACCATGCTTGACCCCCCAAAGGGCAATTTCACATGGTCTAACCTAATAGTATTACTAATAAAAACTGCTTCCCACACTCATCACCCGGGGGCGGGGGGTGAAGAGAAGCATGTGAGGAGAACACGCAGGAGCCGAGGCCGCGGTCACCGACGGTCCTGCATCACCAGGACCAGGGCTGAAGGATGGCCCTGCGGTATTTCTGACCCAGAAGAACTCTCTGCGCCTGCGCTTCAGTGGCCCCTGCGGCCACGTGCTGGCTGACCGTGTCCTTTCTGTTTCTAATGGTCCTTCCGTCCTCTCCTCTCACCGAGTCTGAGCCTCCTTCCTGTGAGGCCGGCGCTGGGCCCCACGCCCCCGCTCCGGGAGCCTCCCCCACAGCCCTGCACCCACCTGTTGGCCACGATGCTGGGGTAGTAGGCCTTCTGGTTCTCGTCCACCTTCAGGTCACTCTGGCGGATGAAGCGCTCCTGCTCCTCAAAGGCGCGGATGACGCTGACGCCCAGCAAGGTCTCGTTGAAGTGGGAATAAACCGGGGAGCGGCTGACCGACTCGAGGCGCTTCAGCTGCCGGGAGGAGGCCACGTAGAACCTCTGGGGGAGAGAACGGAACCGGGGGTGGGCGAGGGGCCCCTCATCCCATCCTCCCAGGGCTGTGCTGGAGAAAGCCTGAACGTAAGTGACCCCTTGGGGGCAGAATGCTGGACCGGGCTGCTTTCACCTGAGGAATGGCAGGTGTACCGACTACAACAGTAACCAGGGCGGCAGCAGTGATGATAATAATAGCTCACGCTCCGGTGGAGCCCAGATCTCTGCTAGCTCAGCTGGTAAAGAATCCGCCTGCAATGCAGGGGACCCTGGTTCAATTCCTGGGTCAGGAAGATCCGCTGGAGAAGGGATAGGCTACCCACTCCAGTATTCTTGGGCTTTCCCTTGTGGCTCAGCTGGGAAAGAATCGCCTGCAATGCAGGAGACCTGGGTTTGATCCCTGGGATGGGACGATCCCCTGGAGAAGGGAAAGGCTACCCACTCCAGTATTTTGGCCTGGAGAATTCCATGGACTGTAGAGTCCACGGGGTCGCAGAGAGTCAGACACGAGTGAGTGACTCTCACTACACTGCATGTGGAGCCCAGCATCCCAGCACTGCTCTAAGCACCTTCACAGCCATCCACTCTTTAATCTTCATCAAAAACCTATGAGGCGCTCATTCCTGTTTCACAGTGAGTAAACTGAGGTCAACCTCTTCCCTAGGGCCATGTGGCTAGGAAGTGGCAGAGCTGGGATTCGAACACCAACAGTCCGGCCTCAAAGTGTTGACCTCAACATGGCATGGCCTCTCTGATGCCACTGACCCCGAGGGTTTATGGACCCCGCAGCGTTTCTTTAGGACAAGCAGACCTCAGCGTAAACCCTGCCTCTGCCTGCCCCCGTGGGCAGAGACCACGTCCACTCTATTCCTGCCCTAACCCGGGTGTTCAGCTCGTTAAGAGACAGAACAAGAGCCCACCAGGAGCATTGAGGAACTGTGACCGAGGCTGGACTGGTCATCTGAAGACACCTCTGTTCTCCTGGCTGTTTCTGCATCTGTACAAAAAGACCCGAGGAGACCGAAGTTCCCTCTCCCGGACGTGCTGAAGATGTAACGTGTCTGCACTGGCCTCGTCAACAGCAGAGCCAGGCAAGTGAACACAGGCGCCTCCTGGGCTGTGCTGGGTGCCCTTGGCCATCTCAGGGGCAGAGACCTTCCATGGAGAATGCTGAACAGAGTGGGTGGCTCTTATGAGGACTTCAAACTTTTTTCTGGATGCCAGCTCACATGGAAATTGGAACTACCTGTTGGGGAGCCCTCTGGGGGCCCCAGAAACTCTGAAGACTAACCCAGGGGTCACACCAACCCGGGCCACCTCAGATTGGGGGTTCTGCCAATCCCTGAACACGGTCGGACACCACCTGTCCTCCGGTGGCTCCCATTGAGCCTTGGGACGCACTCCGGACCGTGGGGTCTGGCTCGAGGACCCCGGCATCCTCTCCTGGGATCACCTCCTCTCCTGGCTTTCTTTCCTCCTGGGTGGAAACTGTTCTAAAACGTTTGACTTGCTCAACTTATTCCACTTGTCATGTCCTCTGGACTTTATTTCCTCTAAAAAGTGAAACTGAGACTTATTTTTGTTATGGAATAGCCTGATTTTTAAAAAAATAATTATTAGCTTTCCTTTTAAGCTCTATTCCTGGAGAGAATCCACCCTGTGGATTCACCTGATTCTTCCAGACACCAAGGAGCACCTGGTGCTCGTGAGTGAAAATGAATGTTCGACATACACCTGTCTTGTGCTGGGCTTGGGCTGAGAGCCAAGACACTAAGGCAAGTTTCAGGGAACTTTCACAGATGCCATGCAATTCCGGGAGCAGAAACGACTTATCCCAATAACCTGGAAGCCCCGACAGAATTCCACATCACCTTACCTCTTACATTCCTTTTCCTAAAAATGAACTGCAAACACTAATGTATCAGTTCAGTTGAACTGCTCAGTCATGTCCAACTCTTTGCAACCCCATGGACTATAGCACACCAGGCTTCCCTGTCCATCACCAACTCCTGAAGCTTACTCAAACTCATGTCCATCGAGTCGGTGATGCCATCCAACCATCTCATTCTCTGTTGTCCCCTCCTCCTCCTGCCTTCAATCTTTCCCAGCATCAGGGTCTTTTCAAATGAGTCAGCTCTTTGCACCAGGTGGCCAAAGTATTGGAGTTTCAGCTTCAGCATCAGTTCTTCCAATGATTATTCAGGACTGATTTCCTTTAGGACTGACTGGTTGGATCTCCTTGCAGTCCAAGGGATTCTCAAGAGCCTTTTCCAACACCACAGTTCAAAAGCATCAATTCTGCGGTGCTCAGCTTTCCTTATAGTCCAACTCTCACATCAATATATGACTACTGGAAAAACCATAGCTTTGACTAGATGGACCTTTGTTGGCAAAGTAATGTCTCTGCTTTTTAATATGCTGTTTAGGTTGGTCATAGCTTTTCTTCTATATTTGAAAGTGAAAGGTGCTCAGTTGTGTCTGACTCTTTGCGACCCCATGGACTATATAGTCCCTGGAATTCTCCAGGCCAGAACACTGGAGTGGGTAGCCTTTCCCTTCTCCAGGGGATCTTCCCGACCCAGGAATCAAACCGGGGTCTCCTGCATTGCAGGTGGATTCTTTACCAACTGAGCGATGAGGGAAGCCCTCTTCTATATTAGTGTATATTAATTATTAATGTAGTATTAATATAGTGTAATTATATAGTATATATAATATACAATTAGTGTATATTAGACATATACCAATGTATATCCATTTAAAATTTTTTTCAAGTGATATAGATAGGATGATTAGAAAACCATTACATTAAGTCCATGATCCCTGAGATACACACTACTCAGATTTCAGTGTATAATGTTTTAATTCTTTTCCAGAGAGAGAGAAAGAACACCTATCCTTACACACATACACCCTTAAAAGCCACTTTTTGAGATGCAACTTACTTCCACTGGAAAGTGCACTAAATCTTTACAGCTTGGTGAATTTAACGTTCATCTACACCTGTATATGCACCACCAGATCAGAATCTAGGAAATTGCCTCGTGTTCTCTCACAGTCAATTCCCTGTAGAGCCACTATTCTGACTTCTATTTCATCGCTCTTGCCTGTTCTTCAACTTCATAAAAACAGAATCACACAAATGTACTCTTTTGTGTCTGGCTTATTCTCATCAATATAGTATCTCTGAGACTCATCCTCCTTGTGTGTATTAGCAGCTCATTCCTCTCTACTGCTAGGTCACGTCTTTTGTATAAATACACCATGATGTATGTATCTATCCTCCTGTGACTGACATTTGAGGTAATTATGAATCAAAACGCTAAGCACATTCTAGCCTATTTGTTTCTGTGATACAGTCTCTTGATTCTTTTTTAAAAAAATGTTTATTTATTTGGCTGTGCCAAGTCCTAGTTGAGGCATGAGGGCTCTTCGATATTTGCTGTGGCATGTGGATCTTTGGTTGCACCATTCAAACTGTTAGTTGTTTTATGTGGGATCTAGTTCCCCAGCCAGGGATGGAAATCAGGCCACCTGTATTGGGAGCTCAGAATCTTAGCGGCTGGACCACCAAGGAAGTCCCTTCTCTTGGCATACACAGTGAGACTGCTGAGTTAAAGGAAATCAACCCTGAAGATTCACTGGAAGGACTGATGCTGAAGCTCCAATACTTTGGCCACTGGATGCAAAGAATCAACTCACTGGGAAAGGCCCGGATGCTGGGAAAGATTGAGGGCGGGAGGAGAAGGGGGTGACAGAAGATGAGATGGCCGGATAGTATCAGTGACTCAATGGACATGAGTTTGAGCAAGCTCCGGGAGATGGTGGGGGGCAAGGAAGCCTGGCGTGCTGCAGTCCAAGGGGTCACAAAGAGTTGGACACGACGTAGCCACTGAACAACAACAATACATGGTTAAAAGCTACGATAAAAATTCTCCCATAATCTCTTTCTAAGGATTCGTAAGGCAATGTTTTCATTTTTCTACCTCCATTTCCAGTCCTGCCCACGCACATTACGCATTCTGTCTTAGTTATAATGACAGTGTGCCGACAGCATGGGCCTTTGGCTAACTTCTTTCCCTTTGTTGTTTAAAAATAAAATTGTTGGTGCTTCAACAGTGTGTTCCCAGTTCTCCTGTTAAAGAGATGTTAACAGTCCATTAGCACATTACCCACGGTGTGCTCAAGGCCCTGCTAACGGCAGGTAGATATCTGAGCTGCCTCAAACGTCACACTGGGCCTCCCCTTTTGTTCTTTTGAATTGGGTCCTCTAGGAAAAGGTCCAGCTGGGGTAAGAACATGGCTAACATTTTTCGTAAATGCAGCTGGAGGACTTTCCACAAAAGTTGGCATCGATATAAAGAGAACACAGAAAGGGTCCGGGAACTGGACGTGCTCTGATTCCATCTTTGTTCACACTCACCAGTGCCGGGCCACAGTGTGGACGCCAAGCCACGGTGTGGGAGGGTGTGGGGTCTGGCTGACCCAGCCAAGGCCTCAAGAAACCCACACCAACAGGCCTCACACAGTGCAGTGTGAGTATAGAGCACCCCCTGGCTTCTTACTCTTATTTTATGCAGCGGTTGATAGGCTCCCATCTAAACAGCAGTCTCCCGTTAGCACGTACGCTGCAGCTGCTTTTTTTAATTAAAAAAGTATTTTTACTAATATACATGTATTTGATGACTTTGAATTTAAACACTTGCAATCAGCATGAGCAAGGTAAAAAGGTGTCCTTTTCAGGGGCAGGAAAACACAGTCACAGTTACCAGCTTAAACTGTGGAATCAGATGTGAGCTCACATTCCCAGTTCTGCCCCCTGGACCTCAACATGCTGATCTGTTAACTGGACGCACCACAGTGAAGCTGACGCAGCCATCAAATGCTCCCTTACTCTGTTCCCCTTTCTGGAGCTTATTTGTGATGGCTGGAGCTCCAGGAGCCATCTTGGACCATGAAACCAACTTAAGAAATGGGAGGCAAAGATGACAGAAACACACACACAAAAAATCCCCGAAACAAAACAGTGAAGGAGTCTGAAGCTACCAAACTCATCAAGCTGTCATGTGTGTGTGTGCGTGCTAAGTCGACTCAATCGTGTCTGACCTGTGCTACCCTACGGACTGTAGCCCACCAGTTTCCTCTGTTCATGGGATCCTCCAGGCAAGAATACTGCAATGAGCTGCCATGCCCTCCTCCAGGGGATGTTCCCAACCCAGGGACTGAACCCGCATCCTTATGTCTCCTCCATTGGGAGGCGGGTTCTTGACCACTAGAGCCACCTGGGAAGCCCGGAATAGCATACCTCTAAACTTCTATTATGGCTTCCTTGGCGGCACAGATGGTACAGAATCTGCCTGCAATGCAGGTGACCCAGGTTCAATCCCTGGGTTGGGAAAATCCCCTGGAGAAGGGAATGACAACCCATTCCAGTATCCTTGTCTGGAGAATCCCACGGACAGAGGAGCCTGGTGGGCTACAGTCCATGGGGTCACAAAGAGTCAGACAAGACTGAGCAACTCACACTTCCACATTCACTTTCAGATCTCTATTACAGGGGAAAAAAATATCAAAGCTGCTATTATTCATGTCTCCATTATCTGCCTATGACCTAAAGAATTTCATACTTAGAGAAAGTTTAATAATAAAGATGACTTCGTGGCTATAGCTTATTTCACCTTAAAAAAACCCTTATTATTAGGAAAAAAGGATGTTTGGTTATTGCAAGCTGAAAACCATCAACTTAGGTATTCAAAACCAACAAAAACAAACCTTAACCCTCCTCTGAGACATCCCCCATAGCCTCACGCTGGGGAAGCTTAAATGGTCCCCATTTAAGTTAAAAGTAAAGTAAAAAGTTTAAACCATTTAAACTTAAGCGGTTCTCACGGGACGGCAACACACAGCAGCGCTCGTCCTGGACCCCAGGACCCACCTCTCACCTGCACGAAGAAGTAGATGAGGCCCAGGGGCGGGATGATGACGGCAGCCATGGGCGTGGCCAGCAGGATGATAATGCAGGCGCCGATGACGTTGAACAGGGAGCCCATGAACATCTTGATGACCTGTGGGATCATCGAGTCCACCGTGTCCAGCTCCTTGGAGAAGCGGTTCACCAGGTTCCCGCTGGGGGTCCGCTCGAAGAAGCTTATGGGCGACCGGAGAACGTTATGCAGCAGGTCCAGGTGCAGGCGGCGGGAGGCCAAGATGCCCCCGATGGACACCGCCATGGAGTAGCCGAACACCGAGATACCTACAAACACTCTCGCGTCAAACTCCACGGCAGGAGAGGGACCAAGCGGGGCCGGGGGCGAGGGGCCATGTGACCATGTGGACAAAGCAGCCTGGACTCCCAGCTTCTAATAACAACAATAATGGTGGCAATTATTACCCAGCACATACTATGTGCAAAACTCACCGTGTCTTTTACGTGCATCTAATCCTTATGAGGACCCTGCATATGTTCTATTAGTACCTATGTTACAGATATGGAAGAATACTGGAGTCGGTAGCCTTTCCCTCCTCCAGGGGAATCTTACCAACCCAGAGAACAAACCCTGGTCTCCTGCATTGCAGGCGGATTCTTCACCAGCTGAGCCACAAGGGAAGCCCAACTAAAGCTCAGATGGGCGAATCCCTCTGCCCTCCAGAAGAGGGTGGGCTTGGAGCCACACTGCCTTGCTCAATGCCAGCTCTGCCATGAATAAGCTGTGTGACTTTGGGCAACTTACTGAACGCTTCTGGGCCTCAGTTTCTGCATCTCTAAAACAAAGAAAAATGAGCTCCTACCTCACGTGACTGTTGCAAAAGTAAAATAAAACACCTTAAAGTGTTTACAACAGAACCAGATACCAAGTAAGTGCTGAGTAAACATTAGCTATTACTGGTAATGCTGCTGTGTCTGGGGATCTTTGTGGGACCACAGGAAGGGTATACACAGGATTTCTCAGCGTCCTCACTGTTAACCTCTGGGGCTGGATCATCCTCCGTTGTGGAGGCCGCGCTGGGCACTGCAGGATGTTTAGTGACATTCCTGGCCTCTAGGTCCCAGCAGCACCTGCTCCCACAGGGAAGCTGTGACAACTCCAAGTATCTCTAGATATGACTAAGCTCTGTAGGCATCTCTAGACATGAGGGTAGCATTGCGTGTATTACGAACCACAAGTAGAAACTAATTCCCACCTTTGTGCAGAAGGCAAAAGTCCACAAATAGGACTTCACAGAAACTCCGTCACCCTGCCAGAACAATGAGGGGCAAGGGTCCTTGGTCACCTTCTATTTCTCAACTTAACTCATCTGTAAAATAGGCATGTTGGAGCTCGCTTCCCCTCTGTCTCCTAGAGCCACATGAAACAGCGCATTCAAAAAACGTTCATTCTGCAAATATCTGAGTTTCTATTATGTGATAGTTACTGTGTGTTTGGCTTGGTTTGTGAGTCTAACAAAACCCTGACAAGTTGGGGGACCTGATTCTATAACAAGAAATGGAAGCGGCTCCAAGTGCCAAGAGCAGGTGAGGGGCAAGGCAGGCTCACCTTGTGAAATGCCCAGGGCTCCATAGACACTCAGCCGGACTTGCGTGTGCTCCTGGGTCCCGTTGACGATGGGGTCATCCGTCCAGAGACTGAGCCAATAGTTAGAGGCCAGGGAAGCCACGTGGTTACACAGGAAAAGGAAGATGCTCAGAAAGGAGATGAAAAGTCCAATCGCCTTCATGTAGTCCCAGTACACCGAGAGCTTGACCTGGGACCAGGAGAGAAGGCATCTTACAGAACACACCCACCAGCCATGCCTACCCAAGGTCAGGAGCCTCAACAGACCCTGTGCAGTCCAGCGCCCCCACCTATGCTCATGCCTACAATCCTCTTCCCCTTTAGTTACTTGGCAAAGAAATCAGCAGAAGCAAAGCCAAGGTTTTTGCCCTCACGGAACTTCCAGTTGAGCAGTGAGACAGGCTTTTTATAAGATAACTGCCCAGATAAATGCATAATCCCAGAGAAGGGCTGGAAGTGGTACATGATTCCATGGGAATATAAAACTGGGTATCCTGACCCAACCCAGGGTGGAGAAGAATCAGAGGAGGTTTTCCGTAAGGAAGGGATATCAGAGAATTAACCAGGTGAAAATGAAAAAAAAAAAAAAGGCATTCGAGGCACAGGGACCAACGTGTGCAAAGGCCCTGAGGTAGAAGGGAAGCAGAAAGGAGGCAAGGATAGCTGGAGCGCGGTAAGCTGGAGAACATGGAGTGGCTGGACCACACAGGACCCGAGAGATCCTGTCCAGGATTAAGTTTTACTCCAGGACTCTCAGGAAGGAAGAGTTTGAAGATAATGGGAAGATGGGATATGCTGCCTAGTAACCATGACGAAGTGTCACATCCACTCCCCCCACCCTCAGTCCTCTGAACAAGCAACTGGCTTCCAGTCACTTGGCCCTTGCTCAACCTGTTTCCCAGCTCCACGGAGTGACAGCCGGGGGCCTCTTTCACTCCAGTGTCTCCTGTGGAGCCCAGCGTGGGGGCCGTGTAATCACATGCGGTCACTCAAAGGGCAGCTGCACACCACGGATGGGTGCAGTGTGCTCTGGGTCAGCCTGACACCCAACCTGCTCGGTGTGGATTCAGGAAACTCTGGGTATCTTTCCCTGTGTGTCTCCCTGTCATATCAGGCTTTTCATGAGGGTGGACTAAACGGGATTAGTGTCCTTATAAAAAGGGTCCCTCACCCTTCTGTCCTATGAGGACACTGCGAGAGGATGGCCATTTATGAACCAGGGAGCTCTCTCACCAGACACTGAATCTGCTGGCGCCATGATCCTGGACTTGCCAACATCCAGAATTATGAGCAATAAATAAACGTATGTTGTTTCTGAGCCACCTGTACCATGGTCTTGTTATAGCAGCCCAAAGGGACTAAGACAGGTATTAAAAACAAAGTCCCAGCTGAGACCTTCTCACTGATAAACAGGCACACCTCAGACACTTGGAGGCTTGGTTCCAGGCTACTGCAAAAATATCGAATATCCCGATAAACTGAGTCACATGAATTTTCTGGTTTCCTAGTGCATATAAAAGCTATATTTATGCTCTACTGAAGTCTATTAAGTGTGCAATAGCACTGTGACTAGAAAAACAATGCACACACCTTAATTAAATATTTGGTTGCTAAAAAGTGATAATCATAATTTGGGTCTTTGGTGAATTGTAGTAGTAACGTCAAAGATCACAAATATTATACTGTTAACATAGTACATCAATAACAAATATAATATTTTATATAATAACAAACTATAATAATGATAAAGTTTGAAATATTCCAAGAACTACCAAAATGTGGCAGAGACCCAACGTGAGCAAATGCTGCTGGAAAAATGGCACTGATGTTCAACACAAGATTGCCACACAGCTTCAGTTTGTAAAAAACACAGCATTTGTGAAGTGCAACAAAGCCAAGTACCATAAAACAAGATCTGCCTGTAATAAGGGCAAAAATACAAAATAAAAAGAAGTAAAAAAACAATCTTTTCTGATGACACAATTAATGTTCCTCAGGGCTGCGTCTGTGATGACCTGAAACCCACCCACACACAGCTGACCCCCGTGAGGCTGGAGCCTGGATTCAAGGCATCGTGTCATCTACGGCTACCAAGGCCCCAGCCGCTCAAAGGAGGCAGCCATCAGGAAAGCAGAGGCTACAGGTGACCACCCTGGAGTCTGAGAGTTGGGTTCACACCCCAGCTCTGTTGCTCACCAGCCATGACCTGTGGCAAGTCACCCTGGCCCTCCACCCTGGTTTCCAGCGCTTAAAACAGTACCTTTCAAGCCTCCTGGGGAAGAAGACGTGAGTCAAGATGACCACAGCACCCCAACCAGGGCCCAGCTCCCACAGACACACAGCAACCTGACCATGTCCTCACCTGCCCCGTCTGAGCCTTGTCCGCCTCCACGAGCTTCCAGGTATCCTCCGTGGGCCCGGGCTTCCGCAGCTCGGCGGTGCTGGTGTGGTGCCGGCTCACATCCCCGCCGTAGGAGGAGGAGCTGCTGAGCTGCCTGGGGAAGCAAGGCACATGGGTGTCCCCCAGATGAAGGCCCTGGGCAGGGTCGGCGGCCTCCCCCCAAGCACCAGGCCTCATTCACTCCTCTGATTTTACAGAGAAGACCCATAGAGGGGATGGGTCTGGCCCCAGGGTTCCATGGGAGAACTATTCCTTTAGGCAGATTTTATTCAAAAAGCATCTCCCCTCCACCCCCACCCCATGCTCATCAGCTTTATGCGGATCACGACAGATCATCACCCAGAGAGCTTTCCTCCCTAGGGAGATGTGTGCTTGAGGGACGACGTGGGGTGTGTGTGTTCATATGTGTGCGTGTGCACACATGCATGTGCACACGGCTCAGATTCACATGAGCAAAGGGATGGGGTATGACTTCCGCTTTGTAGTCAACTCTACTGCCTTCTTTGTCTGTCTGCCCTGATGCGGTGAGTGTGGAGGTGGGAGAGGCCCGGGGGCTGGGGGCGGAGGGGTCCACCAGGATTCGGCCAGTTAGGGACTGAGGAACCGAGTCGTGCCAGCAGCCTCGTGCATTTGGAAGCGGATCCTTCCCCAGACGAGCCTTCAGTTGAGACCCCAGCCTGGCTGATGCCTTGGTTACAGCTTTTGAGAGACCCTGAGCAGGGGAGCCAGCTAAGCTGTGCCCAGACACCCCGACCCATAGGAAATGAGATGACAGACCACTAGGCTTGTAATCACTTGTTACGCAGCAACAGAAAAATGAATACCCAGTGTGCTGTGCGTTTCTGCTCGGTCCACCCATGGTGTGCTACTGCAAGCGTCCCGTGGTCACCCACTCCGACATCCCAGATGGCCTGCAGGCGCCTGCCCCATCTCAGCTAATCCTTACCTTATGCTGGCCGCCTGCACAGACCAGGACAGTGCCCCCTCAGCCCCTGCATGCTCCAGGCGAGGCACTGTTAAGAGTGCTTCACACACACACACACACACACACGCCGCGCTCACACCCTGACTGCTGCCCCAGCAGAGAAGGAAGAGTGTCATGTACGACACACAGCTGGGCCCAGGAGGGGACTGCAGGCAGGGTTCTGAGGGGCACAGGTGCTCATGCTAATTTTCTTCCCAGCCTGTGTCTATGAAATCCCCCCACCCCAAAAGAAGTAACCCCAGGCAGCTCCAGCTCACCTAAATAATAACTGAGCGGCATTTACTGAGCACCGGAGGCAGGAGGCACCGTTCTAAATGACCACATGCCGTATCACAGAGGCCTTCCTACAATCCTGCACAGCAGGGGCACCAAAGGCCCTATTCGACAATGGAGGAAACCAAGGCACAGACAGGTCAACGCCCCTCCTCCAAATACCCCATGATCTGACCAAATGCAACCTTCTTTAAAGCACCAAAGCATAAAACTTAGGAGCACTGGCTCAGAGGCTGAACTCGGGTTCAAATAGTCAAGCTTGGCTTCTCTCTGGCTGTATGGCCTGTGGACAGCTCTCAGTCTGCCTACCCGTAAAATGGGAAGACGAGAGAAACGACCTCCAGGTTTATGGACTATACAGAACTTGGCACTGCATCTGGCTCCTAATGGCACATAAAACGCAGCTGCTATTGTTACTGTGACTATTTTGAATTGGCTGCTGGTTCTTACAGCCTCAACATTCCAGGCCCCACTGAGTGACTTGAGCAAAGAGCCACGCCATGTAGGGAGCTTGAGTGTCAGAAGCACAGACGGATGGTTAAATCCAACCGTGAGGCCTGCGTGAGCCATGCCCCCTGGCAGAAGCACAACGAGGCTTCCCCTTTGGGCCTCTGCTCTCTGGGAAGTGAGGTTCCGCCAGGATTTGGGGTTGGGGGCAGGGGAAGCAGAAGCTAAACGCCTTTTTTTGGCAGTGAGCCTTGCTGCGGACACCCTGTTCCTCCTCCCTCACAACTGGCAGGGGGGAGACACGTGGTGCTGGGAGAATCCACAGGGTCCCCCAGCCCGCTTCGCCTCACCTCTGCATTTGCTTCCCTGCAGTGTCCGTCACCAGCATGCCGTTCTCCATCTGTTTCACTTCCTTCCCTGGGCCACCGACGCCTGCTAAGCCTGGCAGAAAGGAGGAGGGGGCGGACGGTGATTTCAAAGGCTGGACACTAACACCTGTCACCATGTGGGGAGATGGCAGATAACCTGGCCGCCAGGAGGCTCAGAAAGCAAGACCTGCTTTGCAGCGGCCACAGACAGGCTCCCTGGCTGGCCAGCTCTCTCAGGGACAGGGACAGTGTTTTGCAACCATCTCAAGAGTCCTGAGCAAGTGCCCTGTGCCAGCAGCAACCAGGAAAATCCAGTTCTGCTGATGGTCTCTTGGCTGTGTGCAGCCTGGCTCATGGAGTCAGGACACAATTGAACCATGCAGGGGAAAGGACACACTCTTCTGGTCCCCAAGCATCAGTGAAACCCCAAATAAGTAACAACCCCTTATGGACAAGGGCATCAGACACTGGGGTCCCAGGCGCCCCCAGCCAAGGGGTTAACCCACTGGTTGCCGGATCAAGGGGAGGTCCTGAAGATCGGGGTAAGGGGTTACCTGGGACTACTGGGGCAGTGGCTGTTCTCCCAGTAATACGGAGCTATTTCAACAACTGATACAGGCACCACGGGCACACCAGCTGGATATCTGCTCCAATCCCAGGAAGTATCCGCCCAGCATTAACACTGATCCCTGTCACCTCAGAGACAGTGGCTGACGTTTATTCAGTGTCAGCCGCTGTGTTCTGCTGAAATACATTATCTCCTTTAATCTTCCGCAAGTCAGGGATGTGTTTATTACCACCCACTCGGCACTGACTTCCTCACTCTTTGGTGCCGGGAGACAGAGAGCATGAGAGAGAACATAACGTAGGACTCCGAAGGGCTGACCCCGGAGGAGGATGCAGGAGAGAAGTTACGAAAGGGTATGAATACACAGCCGGCAGTGAACCTGCGAACATGCTGATGAGACAAGAATTAAAGCAGAATCCAGAAAGATAGATTCTCTCAGGCAACAGCCATGGGAAGCGACAGAGGATGGCAAGGGAACAGGGCTGGGGTCATTCCTGGGCTGATGGGGGAGCTCTGAGCCGGTGATTCTCAATCTTGGCCGTGCGTGAATCATCCGGGGATGCCCTGGGGCCGGCCCTGGTCCCTGCACTGACTCTGCCAGGGAGGCTGACCCCAAGCTGCGAGCAGTCAGGGGGCTGGGATGTGTGAGACGTGCTCGTTCACCTCCTAGCTGTGTGAACTGGGGAAGCAATGACCCTCTCTGAGCCTCACTTTCCACATCTGCAGAATGGGAAGAACAGCAGCACCAGCCCCCATGAGCGGGAGGAAGAAATGAGGCTGTGCTTGGTGAATGGAAGACGAGGTCGTGATGCGTACTGTTATCTGCATTGTTAAACCTGTCTCATAGATAATTCTGGGGCACATCCACGACTGAGAATCACTGTTTAAATGTTTCCTTTAAAATCAGCATCTTTTTCAATTGGGAAAAAAAAAAAAACCTAAAACAAACGAAAAAGAAGAGCGATAACAGGCAGGACTTCCCATGCAGCGGCCTGCAGACAGCGCACACACACATGCATAGCACCTCGACTGTGTTCCGCTGTGCAGGGTGGGGGTGCTTTACAACACTCCCAGAGACCCCCATCTTGCAGCAGGTACTTCAGAGAGCTCCCTGTCCTGCCTGGCTGCCCAGGCACCCTCTGGAAACCTCAGCCTTCCCTCCCCGCTCCTGCTTCACATGCAGTGCAGGTCCCCACAGTGGCCTCCATGGTGGCCTCTTCATTGAAACCCTGTTAGCCCACTGGCGATACACCAACTGGGGCAGCTGGAAAACCTTCGTCTGCAAGGGCGGGACCGTGAGTCCCAGGAGGAGAATGGGAATGTGCACGCTACATCGTCCTGTTCTTTGCAGGGGATTTGCCCCCTTCCCCAGTCTCCCAGAATGCCCAGGCTTCCCAGCCAAGGGGGAACCTGCCCAAGGTCAGCCCATCAGGACCCCTCCCCCAGAGGACTTTGAGTGGTGGCCCCACAAGGACCAAAGATCTGTACAACTGCTCTGTCCCCAAAGGAGTTTCACGTCCAGAGCTCCCAATGCCCGAGTCTTGATCATCCACTTTTGCCTTTGATTTCTGCTCTCTGCCTTTGATTTCGGCTATCTGCCTTTGGCTTCCTTTTGCTACTTGGTATCTTTCTGGTAAACACCCTTGTTTAAGTGGCCAAAATCAGCTTCAGTTGCTGTCAAAAGGGGGCCTTGGTGTGGACCCTCAGCCACACACTGCTGGCTCTGGAAGGCAGGAGGCATGGGTCTGCTCTGGGGCCAGTTTATGCCTTTCTGTCCCTAGAGGGAGACCGGGCAGCCTTTCCTGCTCAAGTTCTTCTAGAAGACATGCCACCTCTGGGCACCCCTGACACCTGCAGCTACTCCATGAGGGGCTCGTCACCCTGTGCTTGGGTCTCAATCATGCCCAGGAGGTGTGGGTGGGATCGTAATAACGATCCCATGCATCTTCCACCTACTGGGTGCCGGGCATTTCACAACCAGGATCTCTTTCAAGGCTCGCTGGCCGTGGTCATCGGACCTGCGACAGTACAGCTTAGCCAAGGTCACTCAGCTGACCAGTGAGAGATGGGGAGATTCGATCTGTATCCCCAAGTGACAATCACAAAGCTGGCACACAGTAGGTGCCCAATAGATGCTGGATGAATGATGGAAAGGGATGGAAATGTAGACGTTCAAGGGCCCCTCCCCAGGCATGCAGCAGCAGGACAAGTCATGTGCAGCCTCGCGCTGCGGGCACAGCCAACTCCAACCCGCTGTCACTGACCTTCCTCCTCATCCAGCACGTTGGTGCCTAGGAATTCACAAGACCCAAGAGAGTGTTAAGAACCAAGGCAAAAGAACCCTCCCCGTGAGACCCCCATTTAAATGCCCAGAGAGGGTGGATGAGTGTTTTTCCTTAAAGGTGAGGGGCGAGGACAGCTAAGGGACCTGTTGCATTCGTGCTTCGGCTTCCCCGTCCCACATGATGTGGGTGTATCCCTGACAAGCACCCTACTGCCTGGGGCTGGCTCCCTCCTCTAAAAGCTGTGAGTGTTCAAACATAAGGAAAGCTAGAAAAATGCAGACTGACCTTCTGTCTTCACGCCTGTTTTCCAGGCAGCAGAGGGAGAGAGAGAGAAAGTATTACAGTGTGAAGGGCAGGCGTGCCAGCCAGGAGGTGGCACAGGCCCCGCGCCAGTCCACAGTCTTTGCTTCTTCAAGGGCACAAGCACCTTGCTCTGAGCCAGTTCCATGTGGACAGAAGGGGGAGGGGAGGTGACTCGGTTCGGATATCACCTTGGACCTTCCCAGGCTAGGTCAGGGACCCATCTCAGGGTCCTTCCAGCTCCCCAGGCTTGCCTCCCTCACACACTGAGCACCATGATGCCCTTGATTATTTAGCGTTTGTCTCCCCCATCAGACTGTGAGCTCTTGAGAGAGCATTCCGAGGTCTTATCTACCACTCTATTCCTAGCACTTTGTGCATCTGATGGCCATGTGGGGTTGCACAGGATGTGCACTGCACAATCCAGGGGGCACCATTCCACATGGTAGCTCAAGCACCAGATGTCCCCGTGGCACAGCAGAGAGGCAGATGGACAGACTAACAAATCAATGACCACATGAACAAGCAGAGACGACCTTCCAATGCCGGAAGAGGCACCGTATCAGACACAGTGATGCCGTGTCATAGCCCAAATCCACAAAGCTGGTTTCTAAACCAGCCCTGAGAGAAATGTGTAAAATCAGCTCACAGTTGTTCCCAATCTGGGGAATATACACAGCTGTGTTAATGTCCAACCATTACGCAGGACATGCCTTAAATGATAAAGATGTAACTCATTCATTCACTTATTTAACACATTTCCTGAGTATCTATGATGTGCCAGGCACTGTTCTCAGTCTTGGGGACACAGAGGTGACCAAAAGCCCTCACGGAGCTTGAATTCCAAGGGAGAGAAAGAGATAATAAAGTAGTAGATTCAGAATTTACCATGAGGCAGTGTTAAATGATACAGAGAAACAACCAGGTAAGGAGAAAATATGAATGATGCGGGGGTGGGGGAGTTGGGAGAGGGAGGATCTTGTAAAATAATTCAGAAGCAAAGACATAAGACTTATAACCCAATGGCTCTCCCTTGAGGGCTTCTGAGCACCAGGGATGGGGCTGTGATGCTGGTAACCAGGCATCTCCCGGCCCTTGAACCACACAAGCACTGCCCAGGCCATGTGTTCGGCCGGCCGCTCATCCTCAAGGCTGGCACCTCTCAGCCTCACTGTTTATTCTCAAGAAGGTGCTGGAACTCTGCCTGGGCAAGGGCCAGCAGGCAAGCTTCCCCCTTGAGGGAAGAATTCAAGTCACTGCATTACAGTCAACGCCTGGTTTTTGACCAAAAACGGAATCGACCAGCTACATCACCCGGCCCGAGCCTCCCGCCTCGGCCCTGCAAGTTCTTCAGACTCAAAAGGGGAAGAAACACGGACCCTGAGGACAGAGGGGAGGAATGTGCTGTCTGTCTGACCAGCTCTCCAGCGGCTTTCGGTGCTTATGCCTGACTTTTGCAGCAAGGGGAGGCACCTGGGACCTGGTGTTAAGAAACAAAAAAGAGGGACAGGAAAACCGGCGGTGAAAACGCACCCTAGGAAAAAGGTCCTAAATCAGAAAGACAGGTGGGAAACAGGCCAAATGGCAGGGCAGCTCCCCTCGTGGTGGTGGGAGAGCTGAAGGATGTTCTTTTGCTGGTTCTTGGAGCTTTTCTACCATTTGCCATGGTCTACAAGCGGCACATATTGATTTTATAATCAGGTTAAAAAAAAGTTCAGCAAAAATCTGGAAAAGGGGGGGAAAGACTGAGTGACGAGGTTGAAAGAGTAAGACTGGAATAAGGTTTCGAAAAGTGGTCACGTCACTGGAGTCAAGGTCTTTCTCCCCAAGATAACAAGGATGGAACGTGGGCAGAGAGAAGTCAAAGCAGAGTGGCTTCCACACCCTCGGCACCACTGACATCGTGGGGGGGTGATTCTCTGCTGGGGGGGAGGGCAGGGTGGAGGGGGCTACCCTGTGCATGGCAGAGTGTTTAGCAGCATCCTTGGTCTCTCCTGACAAGATGCCAGGGGTACCCCCCTCCCTTGTTGTGACGACCAAACACGCCTGCAGACATTGCCAAGTGTCCCCGGGAGGCACAAATGTTCTGTTTGAAAACTGCCATTCTAGGTTTTAGGTTCCTAAGAGTCACCAGAGTAAATAAAAATGTTCTATACCTTCCAGGTACAAAGGTTAATGAACCACTTTGTCAATCTCTTTGCCAACAAACAAAAAGTCTCCTAGAAACAGGATAAGGCATATTCCTAGGGAGGAAGTCAGTCGCCCCCCACCACTCCAAGCCTAGCTCCCGTTCTCCATCTGAGGCAGACAGAATTCCCCCAAACCAAACACACGCCCTCCAGCCTGGGTGTCCTGCAAAAGATGTGATTAATCCAACACGGAAACAAAACTTTCCCTTTAGAAGGAGCCAAAAATGTGTTTCAGACAAATCCAAGGTCACTGGCACTGGCTACAGCTGAGCGAGCGAGGCTGGACCCTGATGCCAAACCTTATCGTCAGGGTCCCTCCAGAGAGGCAAAAAGAGGGGGGGGGGGAGGACAGCAAGTTTGATTTTAGACCCACAGTCAGAGGAGCTTTGTGACCTGCCCAGCAGGGGGCTGAGTGGCTAAACTGGGGAAATGACCTCAGAGCGGTGCAAGGGCACCGGGTGGTAATTTTACCACCAAATTAAGTGCTGACGTGCACACACAAAAAATTTTTTAATTGGCAGCAACCCATGTTCTGCATAATCTGCTTTGGATATGCGTGTGGCTGGGGATGAAGAGAAGGGGAAAAAAAATCCCTTCTGTGGCCAACAGCGTGTAAGGACGGTCCCTGCTCACCTGGATAGAACAGGGAGAAGAAAGAGAATTCGTTCTGGGGAAAAAAGTTGAGATAAATCCACGGAGGGTTCTTTTTGCCTAAATGTAGCCCACCAAGCAGGTGGGGGAAACATAGTTATCTCAAAATGGCCACCATGTTTCGTGTGACCTTGGCTTGACTTGGGCTGAGAGACAATCCGAGAAAGAAGACTCTGTAGCAAGACGAGAGCTGGTTAGACCTACAGCAGAACTTTCCGACCACAGGAGCATAGACATGTGGAAACTCATTCGCCAGGGAGTTTAAATGCTAAGAGGGAGAGTCGGCTATCTCACACTGGCAAAAGAAAATAGTTTTCTTTTAAAACCTCTAGGGTTCGCGGCAGCATTATTCGTAATAGTCCAAAACTGACAGCTCGAATGCTCATGAGCTGATGAATGGATAAATAAAATGTGGTGTGTCTACACAATGGAATATGATTCAACAGTCAGAAGAAATGAAGTGCTGCTGCAAGCCTCCACAGACGGATCTTGGAAACATCATGCTAAGTGAGAGAAGCCAGTCACAAAAGGATTCTGTTCATACAGAAATGGTCAGAGTAAGACAAATCTATACAGAAAGTAGATTTGTGTGGTGATCACTGTGACATATAGAAATATCAAATCACTATACCGTGCACCAGGAGCTAACACAGTGTTGCAGGTAAATTATGCTTTAAAAACAAAATAGAAACAAAGATCAGGTGTGTAGTCACCAGAGATGGTGGGGGGAGCAAGAATCGGATGAAGGTAGTCAAGAGGCACTAACTGCCAATTATAAAATAAATAATTGCTAGAAATATAATGTACATGATTAATATAACCAAAACTGCTTAGTAATTACTAAGAGCTCTCATCACAGGAAAAAAAAAATTCTTTTTCTATTTCTTTACTTTTGCATCTATATGAAATGATAGATGTACACTAAACTTATTGTGGTCACATTTCAGGATGTACTAAGTCAAATCACATGCCTCAGACTTACACAGTGCTCTTTGTAAATTACAAATCAGAAGAAATTACAACTCAAAAATCAGAAGGAAAAAAAAAGCAGATTAACTGGTTGCCTAGGACTTGGAGGGCGGGGAGGAAATGGGGAATGACTGCCAATGGATGTGAGGCTTCCTCAAGGGGGTGAGACTGTTCTGAAATTCATCTTGGTGATGGCTGCACAAATCAAATATTGGAGTATTTTTAAAACTCACTGAATCATATGATGTGTGAATTATATCTCAATAAAGGACTTATTAAAAACCACTAGGGGGACTTTTCTGGTGGTCCAGTGGTTAACACTTTGCCTTCTAATGCTAGGGGCACAGGTTCGATCCCTGCTTGGGAGCCAAGATCCCACATGCCTTGGGGCCAAAAAACCAAAACAGGAAACAGAAGCAACACTGTAACAAATTCAATCAAGACTTTAGAAAAACGGCTCACATTAAAAAAAAAAAAAGGGAAAAACCTCAAACCACAAGGATCCAGCAAACTCTCGGCAGAGGAATGAAACTATGCATTCTCGCTGTGGGCCCTCCCCTCTCTGACAATCATCGGCTTCCCAGCTGCACTGAGAACAAACCCCAAACTCCTCATGCTGAAAGACCCGGACGGGTAACCCCCTCGCCAGCCCCGTCTCCCACCCTCAGCCCTTGCCCACCAAGGTGTGGCCACACTGGCCTCTTCCCTGTTCCTTGAACAGACTGAGCTCATGCCAGGCTGAGGCCTGTGCCGTTACCCGTGTCAGAACGCTGCTCCCACAGAGGGAACCCTGACCACGCTGCCTGCAGGGCCTGAACCCCCAAACTCTCCAGCCCAATACCCGACATGCTCTCCTCACAGCACTTAATGCTGCACAAAACCATTTCCACTGGCTGACTGCCTTCTCTCCCGCCAGACTCTGAGCTCCGTGAGGGCAGGACTTGCCTGGATCTTGCCCACTTCTGTCTCCCCCAAATCTAGAACGCTACTAGTTTAAGGTCTAAACTACATCCCCCACCAACTAAATTCATACGTTGAAGTTCTGACCTCCAGTACCTAGGAATGTGACCGCATGTGGAGCCGTGGTCTCTGTGGATTTAAGTGTCCACATGAGCTCCTGAGCACGGACCCTAATCCTATATAACTGGCGCCTCATAAGAAGGGGAGATCTGGAGACAGACACACACAAGAAGAACACCGCGTGAAGACGAAGACAGAGCTGGCTTATGCTCCTGCAAGCCAAGGAGTGCCAGAGTGCCAGCAAACCACGAGACGCCGGGGGACAGGCATGGGACCCCCCGGCCCTCAGAAGAAGGCTGCCACCTTGATCTCAGACGTCCAGCCTCCAGAACTGGGAGACAACACACTCCCACTGTTCAAGCTAGTGGGACTCTCGTTACAGGAGCCCTAGGAGAACAACGCAAGTGCGTAACACACAGCTGAGTGCCCAGTGAACCCAACTGAATGACTAAATCAGTGAATGGTAAATAGCTGTCTTAGTGCTCAGCCGCATTCACAGAGACAGGGACCCGCCTGCCCCTGGCACATGAGGGACAAGACCCCCCCCCCTTTTTTTTTAACTTTTAGCCACACCATTTGACAAGTGGGATCTTAGTTTCCCTATCAGGGACTGAACCTGAGCCCCCTGCAGTGGAAACACAGAGTCCTAACCACTGGAGCGCCAGGGAAATCCCGGGACGAGCTTCTTTTAAGTCTCAGTTTCCTCACCAGTGGACTGGGCACCACCATCTTCCCTCCTCCATGAGAAGCTGTGAGGAGGAGTGAGTGAGCCAACGAGATGACCCCTGTCGGGGACAGAAGCCCTGGTAAGCAGTCAACAATCACTCACTGATGTGTGTGTCTTCACATCACAGACACCCTGATGACAACTCTGCCCATGAGAGTTGTGCAACCGGGCGAACTGCAGCCCCAACTCGGGGCGGGGGCGGGGGCAGCCTATCTGAGAGCTGCCTGGGGACTGAGCATGTAACGAACACGCCCCGGGGCCCAGGGAGTCTGTAATTAGTTCCTGGAAGAGGGAGATCACAGCAGGACAGGCGATCTCGCTTTGGTTCCACTCTTTTTAGCAACAGCTGAAACCAAAGCAGAAAAGGCATCAGATGACTTCTTTCCCCTCCGTGGTAAGGCAGGTCAAGGCTCCTGGTGGGGGGATGGGGAGGGGGGGAGCACCAGCAGAGGATCCGTTCCAGGTGCCCATCTGACAAAAACACAGGGCAGCCCACAGAGGCTGCGACCAATTCCCCGAATTTCAAACCAACTAAAGGAAAGAATGGGGCTTCCCTGGTGGCTCAATCAGTAAAGAAACTGCCTGCAATACAGGAGACGTGGGTTCAATCCCTGGATAGGAATAATCCCCTGGAGTAGGAAATGGCAACCCACTCTAGTATTCTTGCCTGGAGAATCCCATGATAGAGGAGCCTGGTGGGCTACAGTCCATGAGCTTGCAAAGTCAGGCACGACCGAGTGACTAACATGCATACACATAAAAGAGAGAACAGGATTCTTAGACGCCTCAAATAAAGACAGGGTGAGGCCCCAGCCCAGAATTCAGGGCATGCTCTCAGGAGGACAGAGCGGGTGTGGTGGCTGGGAAGTGGGCAGGTCTACCTGGACCTGGCAGATGCCACATGCGTGGGGTATCGGGGAGCACTCTTCCCTAGAAAAGTAATAGCAGCAGCTGTCACTGGCACCGTGCCAAAGGCCCCAGTAATCTAGCACATTCAGGCGCCAGAAGGTCGGGTCTGTTGCTTCACTGCTTCATCAGGAATGGCCAGACATCACACAGCTGGAAAGAGCAGCAGCTGAGACTGGAACTCAGGTCCTGCCAACCTCCAACCTGCAGGCTCAGCCACCAGGTGTGACCTCACGACCCGTGTCACCGCCTCAGTGGGCATGAAAGTGAGCACACTCCGGGAGACAGCAAGGGACAGGGAAGCCCGGGGTGCTGCAGTCCACAGGGTGGCAAGGAGTCGGCTACGACTGAGCAACTGACCAACATGGTGAACCTGCCACTGGCTTCTCAGCCTCTTGGGAGCCAGGAGGCCTGTAATTATCACCACCTCCATTTTCGCCATGAAACCCCCGCAACTCCACAGGCCCAGAGATATACTGCCTGAAAGGACTGGGACTTGTGTTCAGTTCTGCGGACCCGGCTCTCTAAAGTATTGGGACTCCCTGTCAATTCAGTCCTGAAAGTCCTTCCAGATGGTTCCTGAGAGGGCCTGGCTCAGCCCCCCACCTGATGCCCTCCTGAGCTTCCAGGGCGGCTGGGGGGAACTTTCAGGGGAGACCTGGGGCCGACCGGGCACCACCCTCACTCAAGGCCCGCGCAACCCTACCGTCGTCGGCCTGCCCCTGCTCCTGCTCGGCGCTGGCGTAGGTGCGCAGGAACTCGGCGAAGGCGCCGTCCCGAGCCAGCAGCTCCTGGTAGGAGCCCATCTCAGAGATCTTGCCGCCACTCATGACGATGATGAAGTCCATCTGGGGCAGGTAGCTGATGCCGTGCGTGACCAGGAGCCGCGTCTGCAGGGAGGGCGGAGAACAGCCACATTAGCGCATGCGCGAAAGAGGGAATTTTGTCCCCACCCCCCGCCCCACACCTGTACATGCGCCTGGGATGTAGGCACACAGAAGCATTGCAATCTGCAGGCCGAGATCTGGGGGTGGGGGGGGCGGGGGGGGCGGGCAGGAGTGAGGGAAAACAACGATCCTTGCTCCAGATTCTAGGGTCCCGACCGATATGAGTAAAATGCTGTGTGCTGTATTGTGAGCACGTGGAAGCAAAGGGGTGAGGATACTGAGATGGGGAGGTGGGGGGTTGCAATTTTAATAAGGGTGATGGGGGAAGTTGTTTTTGAACAAAAATCTGGAGGAGATGCAGGGAAGGAACCATCCATGTGTAGATGAATAAAAGAATGACACTCCTACAAAAAAATGTGCATGCTGTGAATTAAGTTTTTTCAAATTTCCCCACCCCTAAAAGACTACCGCGTTTGTACATGGGTATCTATTTTATCTAACTGAAAGTCTGGGAGGATGTGCATCAAACCGTTTACACAAGTTGGCAAACTTTTTCTTAAACAGCCAAATGGTAAACATTTTCAGCTTTATGGGCCCTCTGGTCATACACAAGACATAAACAGATGGGCTGGCCATGATCCAATAAAGCTTTATTTATGGAAGCGGATATGTAACTTTAATACAATTTTCCTATGTCACAAAATATTTGTCTTCAGAATTTTTTTCCAACCACTTAAAAATGTAAAGACCATTCTTGGCTGGTGAGCTGCCTACAAAACAGGCTCCTGCGGGCTGGATTCGCTGGCCCCAGCTTTCGAGAGCAGCTAGGGCTGCAGGATGAGGAAGAACTGTCTTTTATAAACTTTATATATACTCTCTGGTTTTGTTACTATGGGCACGTATTTCTTTCACAACCAAAACAGGTTTTTAACATTTAAAAATTAAACAGAATTCTTATGGGGTGAAGGGGAATGCTTACTACAGATTAAGTGGCATGATGTTTATTATATATATACATATATATATGCATGATGTGATAATCCTATTAAAAAGCTTATATAGAACTTCCCCGGTGGCCCAGTGGTTAAGCATCGGTGGATGCCAGAACAGGGGACATGGGTTTGATTCCTGGTCTGGGAAGTTCCCACATGCGAGGAGCAACTAAGTCCCTAAGCCACTAATGAACTCTTGCACCCTAGAGTCTGTGTTCCACAAGAGCAGCCACCACAATGAGAAGCAGGCAGATGGAAACTAGACAGTTAGCCAGCCAGCTCCACGCCCTCCCCAACAACTAAAGAAAGTCTGTGGGCAACAAGGAAGACCCAGTGCAGCCAAAAATAACAAAGAAAAAAAGCTTATATACACAACAAAAAGACTTGAAAGAAATACAAAAATCTCTAAGCGGTGGGATGATGCATAATTGTTTTTCTCCTTCGTGGTTTTCTGAATTTGCTACATTTTTTCCCATGGGCATGTCTTCTTTTTTAATGGGAGAGGCGGAAGAAGAGCCTCTGTAACTCCCCTAAACAAACAAATTTCAAAAAGAATAAAAGAGGAAAGGAACCATTTCCTGTCATGTTAAGGTGTGGTGGCCGTTTTCCTGCTCAAACCTCTGTCCCTCAGCCCACGGCCACTTCAGCAGGGAAAGGAGAGCCGGCTCCTTGGGGACAGGGGATGATGGTGGTGGTGGGGTGGGGGTGGACTTCCCTCGGCGACACCACCCCTATTGTTCAAGCAGAAAGAAAGGCTTCTTTCTGCCTAGCGGAGGCAATGAGAACAAGAAGGCTGTCCCCGGAAGGCCGCCAAGGGATGGATTCGAAAATATGATCTCCTGTCCAGTCAAGCGAAGGGGTCCCAAAGGGGACACACCATGGCCTGACCAAGAAGCGGGGACCAGCCCCCAAGCCGCGCCCGCAGCAGGTACCTTGTTCTTAAGGAGCCCCTTGGGGCCAACCACGTTTTCAAAGATGTGCTTGCCCACGTGGGCGTCCACGGCCGAGAGGGGATCGTCGAGGAGGTAGACGTCGGAGTCGCAGTACACGGCCCGGGCCAGGCTCACGCGCTGCTTCTGGCCCCCGGACAGATTCACACCCTGCGGAGAAACACGGCAGAAGGGTGGGCCTCCTGGGAAGCCGAGACAAGCAGAGGGGTGCACCGGGTCACCATGCAGCAACCCTCGCTGGAGGCCCTGCAGAGCTGCGCCCACTTCCCGCGGAAGCAGCAGTGGTAACAGCGAGATCACGCCTGCGCCAACGTGAGTTCAAGTCCCGGCTCCAGGTTCAGCCTCCACTGTGAAACCAGCAAAGACAAAATCCGAGCCGCTGGGTGCCGCTGAGCAGGGCAGGGTCAGGAAGGCGAGGCCAGCGGCACCAGGAAGGCGAGGCCAGCTACAGGAAGGCTGGTGATCTTGGGCCTTCACTCACTGGTGAAGCCGCACGGGCAAGGCAGGCTGTGCCCCAGGGGTGCTGCAATCCAGCCTGCGCCCCGCTGGCCAGCAGGAAGGGCACTGTTTCCTAATCTGAACCAGGGCACAAGGACCACACGGCCCTCCTGCAGCAGATAAGCCAGCATCACTTGCATATCTGGCTGGAGTCAGTGGACACCCGCTGGGCTAACCCCCCCAGCCCCTCCCAAGAGATGCCCACCTTCCCCCCACTCTGAGACAGGGTCCTGGCAGCCACGTTCATTTTGAGAGTTCCTTTAGTTTACAGCTTTTTGGCCCCAGGCAGACATCAGACCCAAACTAAGCCAATCACATCCTCTCCCTCCAAAACTGGGTGCATGTGTGCCTGGTAAGTCACTTCAGTCATGTCCAACTCTGTGCAGCCCTATGGACCGTAGCCCACCAGGCTCCTCTGTCCATGAGATTCTCCAGGCAAGAACACTGGAGTGGGCTGCCATGCCCTCCTCTAGGGGATTTTCCCAACCCACGGGTCAAACCAGCATCTCTTACATCTCCACTAGTGCCACCTGGAAAGACCCCACATTGGTTGAAGTGAAGTGAAGCCGCTCAGTCGTGTCTGACTCTTTGCGACCCCATGGACTGTAGTCTACCAGGTTCCTCTGTCCATGGGATTTTCCAGGCAAGAATACTGGGGTGGGTTGCCATTTCCTTCTCCAGGAGATCTTCCCAACCCAGGGATTAAAGCCAGGTCTCCCGCATTGCAGACGCTTTACCGTCTGAGCCACCAGGGAAGTCCCAGTAAACACACTGGTTACTGGGACCTAAACAGGCAGAGTGAGGAATCTCCAAGTGGCAGATACATACATTTTTGAAAAAAAAACAACAAAGCTCCGCAGAAAAGCAGAGATGAAATTCAGAGGAGGAACCAGTCCCTTCCTGAGCCCCACCACATTCCGGCTCTTGGATTCTACCCAGTGCCTGTAAATTCAGTTCTCACTCAGGATTCTTTGCCACTTGAAAACCCCAAAAGCCCTAATAATTTGTTTTTTTTCTTTCCAAGGAACTGCAGATTTCACTCAAATAAAAAAAAAATGGCTCACAAAGTAGGAAAGTTGGTGGAACCACTGGCTTGTATTAATAACTGAAAATAAGGACGAGAAAACTCTTTAGTAGGCTCCAGATCGTTTGCACTTCCCATGTGCACACCACTTAGCCACCAGGGGGCAATCGAGCAGGCCAGCCAGGCAGAGGGGAAAGCATGTGCAAAGGCCCTGAGATGGGAAGGGGCTCTGGGAGTCATCTGGCCTTTCTGTTCCTCCTTTTCCTCTGCCATTACACAGGGTTAACAGTAAATCCCATCTCTTGGGCTTGCTGAAAGGACAGATGTGTATAAAGTGTTTAGCACTGTGCCTGGCACAGAGTGATTACTCCGTAAGAGTTAGCTGTTGTATTATTATTTTTAGCATTATCATTGTTTTGAAAAGGGTTGTGACATTTGAACCACTGACACCCCTATTCCCTGTATAGTGCCAATGGTCATGCGACTTTTTAGTCACAAGGCTGCAAAAGTAACATGCATTTCCTGGTCCTTTGTCTTTGGGTTCAACCAAGTGATTTGCTTTATGGGTAGAGAGGATGGTGTGCTTTAAAAGACATGACATTTTTGTTGTTGTTCTCTTGGGCTTCTGCTGCTGCCATTGAAAAAGCCTCCCCCTGGGGAACTGCTGTCCCCTCACCCAGGCCCTAGGAAGTAGCCACACGGGGAGACCTGTGCCAACCCACAGCCTGGAACTGGGCTTAGTTGGCCTGCAATGTGGACCAGAGCCACCCAGCTGAGCCCAGCCTGGGTCACCCAGTCATGGTTGACCCACCCATAAGTTGCAAAGTGTTTAACATCATAAGCCACTGAGGTTTTTGTGCTTGTTTGTTACACAGCAATAGCTGACTGATACAGGGGCCATGCTGAAGTCTACTGACCTTCTCACCAATCTCCGTCCGGTCCCCACTGGGCAGGATTTCCAGGTCTGGGAGGAGGGCGCAGGCTTCTATCACAGCCTTATAATACCGTTCCTGTAGCTGGCGTCCAAAAAGGATGTTTTCTCGGAGAGAAACGTTCTGAATCCAGGCCTGCTGGGGGACGTACGCCACTGAGCCCTAGGTGGCAAACAAGGAAGGCGGCAGGACAGACAGACTTGGTTAACAAGATAGCAGCCGGCCTACCCTCTGTCCAGGAAGGCCTTACTTCACAAGATACCTTCACCACATCTATGGTTTCAACAAGAGGGAAACCAAGTCCCAAAGGACTACAGACACCAGGGCTGGGATCAGAGTCCATTCTAGGTTAGTCACTGGCTCCAACAGTGAGAGTTTGAGAGTTGAAATCCTCGTTAATGAGATAACAGTTATGTATTTAGTAACTAGTCACTGAATACCATCAAACAAAACCCCTAGCTCTCCTACACTGCACATCGGCATCTTATAAAATACTGTACGTCGTCTACGTGCTAAGTCGCCTCAGTCATGTCTGACACTCTGCAACTGTATGGACCGCAGCCCACCAGGCTCCTCTGTCCATGGGATTCTCCAGGCAAGAATAATGGAGTGGGTTGCCATGCCCCCCTCCAGGGGATCTTCCCAACCCAGGGATCGAACCCAGGTCTCTTATGTCTCCTGCATTGGCAGGCAGCTTCTTTACCATTAGCACCACCTGGAAGCCCCCACATCATCTATATTTCAACTTAAGAAATTTTTTAAAATATTTAAAATAAAATGAATTTTAAAATAAACAGCAATAAAAACCTCCTGGTTCCCAAGAACGGGAAGTACCTGAATTAAAAAAAAAATTATTTGATTATTGTTCTGGTACAGGCTAAGAGAGAAAAATACGAGACTTTCAAAAAAGTCCTTTAAAAGGAAGACTTAACCTATACTGGAAAAGAATCTGAAAAAGAATATATATACACATTTATCTGAATGACTTCACTGTACACCAGAAACACAGCAGTGTAAATCAACTATAATCCACTTAAAAAAAATTTTTTTTAAAGGGAAACTTAGTTTGGGACAACCTTAAAAGAGCCCTTGAGATTTCCTTGATGAAATTTAAGCAAAGACATCTGTATAATAACTGTCGATTTCTAAAGTTGCTGTGTTTTTCCACATAATGCAAGGTGTCAGAATGGCATAAGAACAAAGACTATGAGGAGAGCATTTGTTTCATGTATTTCGGTAACTGAAAAAAAAATTCTTAAACAAGGACTGATAGGTGAAAATAAGCTGGTCTGATAAAGAGAAGAGGAAAGAGCATTTCAGTCTGAGGAACTGCGTGAGAGGGAGGCAGGGGACAGACAGGCTCCAGGTTAAGACATCTACACGTGGCCTCTGCCTGCATTTCATGGGGGATGAAGAAGTGGGCTTCAGGTTGGATACTTACAACTAGTCTCCTCTTTGCATTTCCTGAGACAAGAGAGAGGTGGGCTCCAGTTAAGGCATTTACAGTCAGCCTTCTATTTGCCCTCCAAAATGGAACAACAGAAACAGCGTAAGTAGTCAGTCTTTGTCTTGTAAATATCCTTAAGATAATAGTCATGGCCAGGACATAGAAGGGCAAAATCCTGTCTGGGTAAAGGATTAAGGGATCTCCACTCCCCTCCTTTTTCTGGAACAAAGGAGACGCTACACCTGCATGGGAAGGCTCCTTAGGGTCAAAAGTCAGAGGATAATGAGTCTTACTCCTCCCAGAAGCCTTCACTTTGAGATTCATCTCTGCTAAGGTGTGCACACCTCAGGGAAGACAAAGACCTGGAAAACTGCCCCCTTATAAAGGATTTAAACTTCCGAAAAGCACGACTCTCTGAGTTTGCCCGTGCACCTTTTTGCAGGCACTTTTCTTTTCAACAACCTTTTTACTTTACTCGTACCTTCTGCCTCCTCTCCTGAATTTGTTCTTGACCAAGTGGGCAAGAGGCTAGGGACTCAGGCCCTAACTGCTGGCTCCTGTGGTCCAGGCATCAGGACTCCCAGTTCAGCAAACTAAGACCTGGCCGCCAGTTACTGCTCACTGCTACGTGCTGCAGGCTGCCGCTGACTGCTGTGTGTCCAAAATCAAGAGGAACTCGGCAAGTCTGAGCAACAGGAAGGCCAGTGTGATGGGACCATGATGTGAGAGGAAGACAGGCAGGAAGGAGCTGGGGGGTGGGAGGGGACTCACACGGGGCTGGTGGTCCTAGTGACATGTGTGTGTGTGTGTGTATGTGTGTTAGTTGCTCAGTTCAGTTCAGATCACTTCAGTAGCTCAGTCGTGTCTGACTCTTTGCGACCCCATGGTCTGCAGCCCACAAGGCTCCTCGTCTGCCCATGGAATTCTTCAGGCAAGAATACTGGAGTGGGTTGCCACTCCCTTCTCCGGGATGAGGCGTATGAGCTTCACTAAAAGGGCAAAGGGGAGTCCTCAAAGACTGTTAAATAAAGGGATGCTAGGAGGATGAGGTTGGGAATGAAACCCAGGGAGCTCAGCTCTTCATCTTCATTCTCAGATAAATAACCAAACTGCTGACTCCAATATCCTAACTTAAACTGGCCAGACTCACAAAGCCTCACTGCAGAACCCACGGGTAATTCCCACAGTATGCATGAGCCCTACCAACTAAACTACTGAGACAAAATAAACATTTTAAACACATTTCCCGCACTGTCCCTGTTGTTGTAGTTAGTTGCTCAGTCATGTTCGACTCTTTGTGACCCCATGGACTGTAACCCGCCAGGCTCCTCTGTCCATGGAATTCTCCAGGCAAGAATATTGGACAGAGTTGCCAATCCCTTCTCTGGGGGATTTTCCTGACCCAGGGATCGAACCCGGGGTCTACCCACATTGTAGGTAGATTCTTTACCATCAGAGCCACGAGGGAAGCCCTTCCCTTACCAAGACAAAATAACCAGTCACGAATAAATCTACCACCTCATCAAACCAAATATTCAAACACCCTCACTCTTTGGTCCATCATCTCTGTATTCAGTGGTTCTCAACTGGGGGTAATTTTGCCCCCAAGGGGGCCACATGTGACAATGTCAAGAGACACTTTTGGTTGTTATGACTTGCGACTGCTTCTGGCATCTCGTGGGCAGAGGTCAGGGATGCTGATAAACACCCTACAGTGCAGAGGACAGCCTCCACAGCAGGGAATGATCTGGCATGAAATGTCAATAGGGCTGCGATTGTGGAAACCCAGGGCTAATCAAACAGAAGGCAACGTGGATCCCACCATGATCCCAAGTCTTCTTCCAATTAACCTAGCTCATGCTGCCTATGAACCTTACTTTATAACATGTATTTGAAAGTAATGACAGATCATTTCTTAAAACAATAGGTCCAAGGGATCGTCCTGACCCAGAGATTGAACCTCTGTCTCCTGTGTCTTCTGCATTGGCAGACAGGTTCTTTACCACTAGCGCCACCTGGGAAACCCTCATTAGTCTGGACCCAACTATCATACACTTCGCTCATACACATTAGGCTCAAGGTCATATGATCATCAGCAAAGAAAAGATTTTGCTCTGAAATGAAAACTATGGCAGAAACCAGCATCCCCCAGAAGCAGACTCCAGGAGACAGTAATCTTAAGACATAAGGAGTTGCTGTCTAGGCAACAAAGAGGTGCAGGCAAATGTGTCTGGGACACGCAGGATTAACCAAAGTTAAATAGGTTTTTTTTTTTTTCTCCCTACAGGACTTATCAGACTGTCCAACAGGGAAGGAATCAGAATCTGTACTACTTCCCAAGCTTGTTTGAGCCCAGAACTCTATTCCCTAAACAGTAAGATGAATTTGCTGCAGACCATGCTCCCGGAAATGCTGGTATCAACAAAACTCTTTAAGAAAATATCCCCAACCCCAGGGAAGGGTCTTGGGGGCGGGAGACAGAGCTAAATGCCAAACAAGGCTCCTGATTCTGACGCGACACATCTGTTCACTAAGGCAGCCTCTTAAACTCTCTCCCAAGACATTCTGCAACTTAGTTCAAAACACTGTATTTAAAGGCAGTAAAAACAGTCTCCCTTTAGCCCCATATTAAGAATCCAACAAACACTGAGAATTTAAATAAGTCCCTTAAAAAGAATTCTCCAAGGAAATATTCCAATGACATTAATAAAAAATTTTAAGTGTTGTTACATTTGCCAAAAGAGATACAAGGAGAACCACAAAGAGAAAGAACAAGCCTGAAAGAGCCATGCTTAAGGAGGCCCCGGGATGCACACTGCAGGGCGGCGATGGGGAGGGAGTTGAGGGCAGAGGGTGGACCAGGGGGCATTTGTGTGTTTACTAAATACTTATCCAGTGCCGACTACATCCCGGGCACTATTCTAGGTGCTGAGACACAGTAGGAACTAGATGACACCACAATCTTGCCTTCTAGGAGGGCACAGAAGAAAAGGAGAACAAAAGTAGTTCCCACTTGCTTAACAAGGTCATAAAAGGTCATAAAAGAAAACACCGCATCGCCCTTTGGCCTTCCCCTTGGCCAGGAGTTACCTGGCCCCCACCCAGATCTCCTACCTTGACAGTCACATGTCCCTCCACCTTGTCCATCTCGGCCAAGAGCGCTGAGAGTAGAGACGATTTCCCACAGCCCACCTGGCCCACCACGGCCACCAGGGAACCTTCCGGAACAGAGAAGGTGATGCTGAAACGACATGACACACCCTGGCTCAGATGGGAGAGCCTGGCTTCCCGACACTGAACAGGCCCTGAGTGGGGAGAAAGGGAAGGCAGGGTTGTCCTGAGTCTTTGAGGCCTGGACATCACTCCCGCTGTTTCTACAACTAGCTCATTAGTTCAGGGAACTGTCCCAGAGGCTTCTGTGTCAAGCTGCATCTTAGGAAAGATCCCCACAGGAGCAACCGAGATAGGAGAAGGGGGCTTGAGTGGAGAGGGATCCACTTCACCTGGGGGCGTGATGCAGGTGCTCAAGGAAGGGGGTGTGTGTGCTCAGTCGCTCAGTCATGTCCTACCCTTTGTGACCCTATGGACTGTAGCCCACCAGGCTCCTCTGTCCATGGGATTCTCCAGTTAAGAATACTGGAGTGAGCTGCCACGTCCACCTCCAGGGGATCTTCCCAACCCAGGGATCGAATACACATCTCCTGCACCTCCTGCTTTGCAGGTGGATTCTTTACTACTGAACTAATGGGGAAGCTCAACAAAGAGACCACCCCAAAACCTAGAGGAAGGGTGAGCATGACCCAGACACCTGGGGACAGCCTGAGGAAAGGCCCACGGGTGTGAAATCACAGATGTGACCACGAGTAGACGTGTTGATGACACAAGATGAGGCAGGGAGTGGGAGGTCAGTCCTGAAGAGGTGGGTGAGTGGCGTCCAGACCCGAGGGGGCCTCAGAGGACACGCTTCCCAGCTGGAAGCCAGAGAGGAGGGCCTAACACATGTGAATCAGAGTTTCAAAAACACGTCTCTACTGATATCGCCCTTTGGTGGATATAACAGTAATCGAAGTATTGGGTTGGCCAAAATGTTTGTTCGGGGTTTTCCATAAACTGCTACAGAAAATTCCTGATGCACGTTTAGGCCAACCCAATACAACAGGCTCAACACTCTGTGGGCAAAAGGGGCTATGACACCATATAGGACCACGGCTAGCCTTCCACGGAAGACAGCAAAGTGGGGTTGGGATCCCACCCACTGGGGGAAGGCAGGCACGTCCAGGGCCTCCTTGGGTTCACCTACATCGGCTGCATTTTCCAAGCGCTGCTATTATGATTTCAACATATTGGTGGACAGGCTGATGGCTTTTGCTCCCATTGTTCAATTCTTCATACCTGCTATGTGGTCACAAGTATTATTCTTTTGTTCTATGCTGGGAGGGGAATGGATGAAGGGGCCAGGATAGAACAGTCAGCCCAGTGAGGCAGCTCCTGTGATCATCCAGGCAAGATGGGAACATTTTATAGGTTTGGATGGAAAAATCTGGGGTAGGTGGGGGCTGGGGTGTGGATATTCAATGAGGGAGGGAAGGTGATGTTCAAGAAGGTTTTTGAGGCTGGAAGGACGGACAGAGGGACAGAGGCATAGACACAGACTACTCACTTATTAAACAGGACAAGAGAAAAGCTAAAGTTGAAGTGGACGTGAGTTAAGTTAGACATAAGGAAGAACTTCCTAAACATGCAGTCCCATCAAGGGCAGTGTTACACAGACTCGTTTCTCCAGAAAGTCTGATCTGCCCCTCCCCACATCCTCAAATAAAATACAGCAGTAATTTGGCTACTCAGTAAGGGGGCAACTATTTAGGGGTATGGGGGGATAAATCTGGCCCCTAAAAATGTCCCGTCTGGCCCTGTGATGGGGGACTCCTTAAGGAAGTCTGAGAGCCCCGGAGCAAGGCCTGCAGTTGGAAAGAACTTAGAGGCATTTGACAAGTAGCCAGGGAAGCAGGTCAATTCCCAGGATGCTGTGACTTAGAAAAACAAGGACTGGGGTGGGCAGTGTCCCAGACATGGAAATGGTGGGAAAGGGTGAACGAGGCAGCTGGGGGAGAGGATGGAGAACAACCCAGCCTGATATCACACGTGAGCGGACAAGCTATCAGCAGACCCAAGCCTTCCGGCCACCATCACAGCTTCCGACCCACCCAGCCAATCAGTGTGTGCCGTCTCTTCTGGCACAGCCATTGGCTCAGGCAGACACACGTGACCCAACCTGGGCCAATAAGAGGCAAGTGGGTCTCCTGATGACATAGGAGGGCCACCTGGAGTCGATGGGGGCCATTTGGATCCTGAGGGAAGAGGACGTCTGACAAGGAAGTAGCACAGATGGCTGGGGAACAAGGACACGAAGGAGAGGCACTGTCTGAGTCCCTGGATCACACCAAGCCTGAAAGTGAACCCTGGCAGTTATGTGAACCAGAAGTTTCCCTTTGTTGCCTAAGCTTATATGGGCAAGGTTCGAGTCACTCACAGTCTGAGGGAACCCTCTGGGCCAGGCCCACGGTCATCTGCTCCTCCCCGAAGCTCAAGCAGGTGCGAAGGGACCGAGCCGAACTGATGCTTAGAAAGGCAAAGTGACCCATTCACGGTCACAGAGCTGGCGCACGGCTGGAATTCGGACCTGCGTTTGCCCAGAGCCGCGTGGTTCTCTCCACATCCCACTTACCCGTGCAGCGTGGGGGGGTCATTCCTGGCCCACGTGAACGTGGCGTTCTTCACGGTGATGCTGTTCGTGGCTCCAGCTGGAAGGCACCAGAGATAACATGTCAGGCGCAGGCGCTGCCATGGCCTGCGCTTGAGCAGCAGGCTCTTACTTTTTGTTTTTCCTTATCAGGTAGTTCAACTCCAGAGGCTGGACACCCATGCCAGGCATTATCTGATCACATCAGTCACTGTTTCTTAAGAACTTCAACCAGCAGCTCTGGAGGCGGCCTCCACCCAGAGGGCCGAAAGAAACCACGAGAGGACTCTGCCTTTGAAAGATAGGAGGCTGCACAATCTGGGAGAGCCAGGGACCCCCGGGGCCTCCCACACTCATTCCTAGGAGCTTCCGGCAGCTCTAGGGGATGGACAGGGGCGGGGGTGGGTTGAGCAGAAGCTAAGGTCACAGGGTGTCGGCAGCGCCCGCATGCAGTCGCCTGTGATGAGCTCAAGCTGACTCATGGCCCTCATTAGACCTCCAGGGCCCCTCCTTTAATGTTCAAAGTGGGGTCCCCACCCTGAAACTCCCGGATTCCGGGGCAGCCTCCTAACTCACCTCCCTGCATCCCATTTCTCCCTTCCTCCAGCCACCCTGCTCAGGTCAGGGCAGGTCGGTCTTCCCCTCAACACCAACTCTGTAAACTGTGCAAACTCGGGGATGGAACAGGAAATGGGGAATCGTGGCGGGGGAGCGGAAGGCATGCCAGACAGTTTGCCTAACGCGGACCTACCTGTTTCTAGCCCCTCTGCCTGCATCAACATTCCCTTTTATTCTCTTTTTACTCCATGCCACTCACTTGCACAAACAACTTCTTACTTAAATGATGAGCCAACTTGAAACCTTCTCTAAAGAGAAGATCGGGGGTGTTTCTAAGTTGTCAAAAGCAGAAATAAATTGCCCCACCCACCAAAGCAACAAAATCTGTGAGGAGAGGAAGTTACTGGTTAACCAAACTTAACCTGCCCGGCCCCCATCCCTCCCCTGAAACAGTGAACAAGGAGGAAGCTGGAAGGTGCTATTTAAGGAATTTAAGAAAAGCCACTAGAGTCGGTCAAGCTAGAGGCTACAAGACTTGGCCAGCAGCTGCCTAGGGGCCCCCATCTGGCACCCAGAGAGTGTGGATAAACATCTCAGAGGCTGAGCGCCTAAGGGGCTGCCTTCAGGGCAGGGAATCAGGGCTGAGGCCTCAATTGAGGCCTGGACCCAGGGCCAGGGGTTTTCCAACGTGACTCTTGCTGTGAGCTGACTTTGGGAGCTTGAAAACCTCCTTGGTTGACCCCAAACCCTGGAGTAGACGGCATCATTCTGCAACATGTGTACGTGTGTGTGTGTACATGTCTGTGTACACATATGTGTGTGTTATGGGGGGTGGAAATAACTCGATCCTCGACACAACAGAATCTGGACAACCACAGGCCAGGGAAATTGGGAGGGAGGTTCCAGGAAGTGGTGGTTCTCAACTCGGGGTGACTTTGATCCCCCAGGGACACAATGTCTGGAGACATTTTCAATTGTCGAACCTGGGATGGGTGTTACTGGCACCTAGGGGTGCTGCTCAAGCAGCCTATAGCAGTGGTCAAAAAGTTTGTTTGGGTTTTTTATAACGTTATGCAGAAAAACTCAAATGAACTTTCTGGCCAACTCAATACAATGCACGGGACGTCCCCACAGCAAAGTGACCCTGACCCGAATGTTGGTGGTGCTGAGGCTGAGGAACGTGGCCCCCCATGCCGACCGCCTCTCACAGACACGGGGAGGATCGACTACCTTGATCTTTGCCAAGTGCTGTGCTGGGTGTTCCACACGCCACTGAGGACATCTGAATGCCTGCTGCTCCGCTCACACGTATACACATGCTACACTGCTCACGTGCGTACACGTGACGTACCGCTCACATGCATACACACAATCATTCCTCTGACCACATCTACTGGGCTTGGGAGCCAGACTGTGTGGGTTCAAACCCCATGTGGCCATTTCCTAGCTGGAGAAGCACAGGCAAGTTACTTAACTTCTCTGTGCCCCACTTTCCTCATCTGTAAAATGGGATTGTTAATGGGCTCGACCTCACAGGGCTGTCATGAGGAGAAAAATGAGGCAACACAGACAGTCCTTAGAACAATGACTGACACACAGTGGGTGCTCAGTAAATCTCAGTGTGGAGACGCCGAACCGTGGGTGAGAACACAGATTGTGCTGACGGGCTCCGTGAGCTGTGGTGAGCAATGGACGGGTGAGTATGGTGACGTCCTTAGGACAGGACAACATTACAACGGAAGCGGTCACTACCACTAGTGCTATGAATATGTCTTATTGAGTGCCTGGAGATCCCTGCTCAGGGGTCCGCTGGGAAAGGATAAATTAATAAGCTACAGAATAACAAATCTACCCAATTAAGGAAAAAACCAAAAGAAAGGCACTGTCCTTTCCATTGCCCAGTTGGGGAAAGCGAGGCTCAGAGCAGTGAAGTGACCTGCCTGAGGCGGCACAGCTACAGGGATGGGGTTCGGTGAGTCTCCAACTTCCTCAGCTTGCTCACTTGCCCAGAATGGAATGGAAGCTGGGGCCCTCGGGGAGGGGTGGGCCTCGCCCAGGTTGCTTCTTGCCAGAAGGCAAGATGAGAGAGGTGCACTTTCACCCTCCTGGGAAGGCCTGTAGGTCATCCACGCTCCCGGGACGCACCGTCTTTGATGGGCCGGCGCTGGATGCTGTCAGGATCCAGCTCCTCGTGCGACAGGAAGACCCTCAGGCGCTTCAGGGAGACGCTTGCCTGCACGGAGAGCAACAACAGGCTGCGGTTATTTTTAAACACGTTTTTGCAAAAACAGACCAAGGCTAACTCATAGTGGTTTCCCCTGGGTGCGGAGGGGCCCACATCCTCCCTTATTTCTGAAGTTTCTGCATTTCCTACCCCGAGCGGATGCCTCAGAAGAAAAAAATTAAATGGGTCTGGGTTCTTGTTTGTTTTCCTTTAAAAAGCCCACAGCCATTACAGAGGAGGGCGGGGGACCGTCCAGGCTGACAAGAGACGAGAAACAACGAAAGGCAATGGTCTTGCTTAAGACAAACTAGATACTCGGAGATAAAGGTGTCCTGGAGGCTGAATGCACTACACAGTGGTTGTGGCCAAGGATACTGTAGGATAAACTTCACAGCTGCTAAGAGACGAACTGAATGGCTTCCACCACAAAAAACAAATGATAACCGTGACAGGTGACCGAGGTATACCTGACACTAAGGTCATAACAGCAGTGCCACAAGTCCATGTATCAAAGCACCACGCTGCATGTACTGAACATATGTTCAACAAAAACAAAAACAAAAAAAAAAAAAGGCAAAGGTCCTGATTCAAACAGCCCAATGGCAAGGACATTTCTGAGAGATAATCCAGAAAATTTTAATATGGAACAAGTATTATTTTAAGAGATTACTGTTACTTTTGTTAGGTATGATAATGGTGTTACTTATGTAAGAAGAAATGCATGCTGAAATATTTATGGGTGAAATGCCAAGAGATCTGGGATTTGCTTTAAAATTCTTCGGCAGAAAGAGAGAGAGAGAGAGAAAGGAATGAAGGGAGGGAGAAGACAGGATCAGATGAAGTAATCACAGCAAAATGCTGGATCTGGGTGATGGGCACACAGCATTCTTATACCGTTCTTGCCACTTCTGCATACACATGAAATGGGTCATAATAAGAAGGGGTTTTACTGGCTTATTTTTTAAAAGCCTTGACCAGGGCTTGCTTGGACAATGAAACCTTAAGGCTTATTTCTCAATGTGGCTAATGATACAGTTTTCATGGAAGCGTGTGCACAATTAGGGAGAAGAGTGTGACAAACGCCGTGGGCAGGAAAGTGCAGGAGATTCAGATGGTAAAAGTGTGACTGAGTGGCTTCCTCTCCTTTAGAATCACCGCCCGGGCTGGGGGCTTCTAGGGCGTCCAGCTGGAATTTCTTAAATGGTGAGCCAAGCCCATGAGTGGGTTGTAAAACCAATTTAGTGGCTGCATTTTTTAAAAATTTTGTTTATTCTTAATTGAAAGATAATTGCTTCAATTACAATATTGGTTTGATTTCTGTCATACATCAACATGAAGTAGCCGGAGGTGTAAGAAACAGGACCCGGTACGACAGGGCAGGGTGGCACAGACTCGATTAGAACAGAAGAGGAACAAGTGTTTCAGAAAGAATCTTGCAGAGCTCAGGAAAGCCTAGCCACAATAACTTTTGTTTCATACACCTGGGGCATCCCAGGTGGCGAAGGGGTAAAGAACCCGCCTGCGAATGCAGGAGACACAAGAGGCGCGGGCTCGATCCCTGGGTCAGGAAGATCCCCTGGAGAAGGAAATGGCAACCCACTCCAGTAGTCTTGCCTGGTGAATCCCATGGACAGAGGAGCCTGGTGGGCTACAGTCCATGGGGTCGCAAAGTCAGACACGACTGACTGAGCACGTGCTCACACACACACACATACACTTGAGCATGCATGTCAATAAATAAAAACGTCTCTCTCTCTTTAGGGCAGGACCAAAAAAATTACAAAGGTCTGGGCCTCGATCACTGTCCCCCCGGCCCTGAGCACAGTGGGATGAGTCACACAAGAGGCAGCTGCAACCAAGGGACTTTCGTGCCCTCTGGCCTTGTTTCCCCAGAGTCCCTTCCCTGAAACCCCCCGGTCTCGCCTGTACCTGCACAATGCTGCTGATGACCATGGGGAGGATATTCAGGGGGAAGCGGAGGATGTTGAACAAGGCCAAGGACACGAAGGCCTTCTGGGCATCCAGGATGTTGTTCTCATCGACGGTCACGTAGACGGCAAACGTAGACAGGGCCACCTGCAAGCAGACAAGGTCAGCATCTCAGTCACAGAAGCTGTGACACATGCCCAGGCAAAGTCTAGCATACAGCAGGCACCCACTAAACACCCAGAGAATGAACTGGATAGACCAATGGCTAGGAGCCAAAAGTCCCGGCCATTCCCACCACCGTTCTCCACGGGACACTGAACGGGCATTCAAGGGGTCCCTCAACATCACCAAGTGAGATCAAACCTCTGAGCCAGTGCCCTCTGCCCAGAACGACTTTCCCATCCAGTCTCTCCCTGTTCTGACAGGAGGCCCAACCCACAACAGCCATCCTTGTTGCTATTGTTTAGTCGCCAGGTTGTGTCTGATGTTGTGACCCCGTGGACTGCAGCACACTAGGCTCCTCTGTCCTTTTCTATCTTCTAGAGTTTGCTCAAGTTCACGGTCATCGAGTCGGTGATGCTACCTAAGGATCTCATCCTCTGTTGCCCCCTTCTCCTCCTGCCATCAACCCTTTCCAGCATCAGAGTCTTTTCCAATGAGTCGGCTCTTGCCATCAGGTGGCCAAAGTACTGGAGCTTCAGCATCAGTCCTTCCAATGAGTATTCAGGGTTGATTTCCCTTAGGATTGACCTCTTTGCTGGCGTAGGTTTGATCTCTTTGCTGTCCAAGGGACTCTCAAGAGTCTTCTCCAGCATCATCCTTACATTCTGGTCTATTCTTCTTCATAACACCTATCACTACCTTACACTGTAAGATTACAGATATTGAGTGTCTGTCTTCTGCACTGAAATGCAAACCTCACAAAGGTAGGGACTTGTGTATGTGGCTGTATCCTCAGTGCATAGAATGACCTTGGGCATACAGGAGCCCTGAGACCTCAGGCAAATCACCTCCTCTCACCAGCCTCCACTGTCTCATCTGTGAAATGGGGGCGGACATGGAGGATTCATGCCACTGCTGAAAGCTCCTTCCAGCTCAGAGTACCCCCAGGAAAGCAACATAGGTTTTTTTAAAAAAAAAAAGAAAAAACAAACAGCCAAGGGTCCTCTGAAGCCTACTCCCTTCCCTACAAAATCAGACTTGCCATAAGTCCTGTGGGGAGGCTTGGGATTTCAACTCCCAGGCAACTGCAATTTGGGTTCAGCTGTCTGAGACAGTAGGCCCTCCCTCACCAGGAAAAAGGAAAGACCCCGAATAATCCAGGGCTGGGTTGCACGGCTTAGGAGGGAAAAGATCAACAGGTGTCTCTCTGTGCCCTAACCCCTGATGGCGCCAGCACAGTACCAGGTGTTGCTAGCGAGGCTAACAACATCCCCCTGAGGTCACCGGCACATATTACCGAGGCAATCTGGAAAACCTTGGACCCAGCAGATGGGTACAAGTCTCCACCCCCACATTAGCCCAGGCTCCTAGAGCCATTAAAGGCTTTAGGGAAAATAAACTGCCTGGGACCTCATTCTTGAGCTCGGGGCAGATGGCCAGCAATCAAGAGATCCCAGTGTGGCCAAGATTCTGGTGTGGCTGAGGTTCAGGGTATTTTCAGGGTCTCAGCTGCCTCATTTCTTTTGCTACCTATTAGAAGGTCGTACATCTTAAACATTAAACCCATAAGCTCTGCCTGTTTATCAGCTGTGTGACCCTGGCCAATAAGGTCACCTCACCTCTCCAAGGGAGCCTCTGTTTTCGCATCTATGAAATGGGAAATCAGGATAAGCACGCACAGGGCTTTTGGCAGCAAGGAACCAGGCACTAGTGAAGAGTGCTTAACCCTATGCCTGGGGAACAGTAAAATACAGTAGATGGCGGCTGTTTTATTTCTTGTTTCAGGACTCAGTTCAAAGTCCTTGGACTATTTTTCCAAAGAATCTATTAACCGGGTCCCAGTCAGTAAAGAATCTGCCTGTAATGCAGAAGACCTAGGTTCTATTCCTAGGTCAGGGAGATTCCCTGGAGAAGGAAATGGCAACCCACTCCAGTATTCTTGCCTGGAGAATTCCACGGTCAGAGGAGCCCGGCAGGCTGCAGTCCACGGACTCGCAAGAGTCGGACCCAACTTAGCAACCAAACCACCAAGAACAGGGCACTGGAAAGCAGAGAAGGTTCTGACATTAACAAGGGAGGTGACCCTGAGGGAAAGCACAGAAATTTTCCAGGATCCGTGGCCAAGAGGGAGGTTAGGTGCTCAAAAAGCCGATCCCTGGGACGACTGCACATGCTGACTCTCCTCCCCTAGGCTCTGATGCCACACTCGCCTCCTACCTGGAGAGTCTCCCCACTCAAAACTCTCCCACCACATCCACACAGAGGAAGAGGATTCAACCATAAAAAGGACTGAAGTGCTGACGCCCGCTGCACCATGGATGAACCCTGAAAACCTGATGCTAAATCAAAGGAGACAGACATGAAGGCCACACACATTATATATGATCCCATTTAAATGAAATATCCAGAATAGGCAAATCAAAATCAACCCTGAATATCTGATGCTGATGCAGAAGCTCCAATACTTTGGTCGTCAGATGCGAAGGGACAACTCATTGGAAAAGACCCTGATGCTGGGAAAGACTGAAAGCAGGAGAAGGGGACGACAGAGGACGAGATGGTTGGATGGCATCACTGACTCAATGAACAGAGTTTGAGGAAATTCTGGGAGATGGTGAAGGACAGCCTTCACCAGACCAGACAGCCTGGTCTGCTGCAGTCCATGGGGTTGCAAACAGCTGGACACGACTGAGCAACTGAACAACAACAAGAGAGACAGAAGGTAGACAAGAGGATGCGCTGGGCTGGAGGATGGGGAGTGCCTCCCATAAGTACAGGGTTTCCTTCTTGGGTGATGAAAGTGCTCTGGAATTAGGCAGTGGGGATGGCTGTCCAACCCTGTTAATACAATAAACACCACTGAACTGCACACATAAATGTGGTGAATTATATATCAATAAAATAAAAGTTTTTAAAAAATCACCTCTCCAATATCAGTCTATTTTACTCAGTATAGAAGCCACAATCTTGACTCAGGCCCCAAGATCCAACTGAGTGGTAAACGTCCCTGCTCTGAACTTGTCTGCCCTCCTCGCCCAGCACTCTCCCCGCTCCTTCCCTCTGTTCCAGCCCCGTGGCCTCAGTGGTTACTTCTGTGAGGCAGACACAGTCCTGCCACAGGGCCTCTGCACTCACTCTTCCTTCTCAATGTCAGGCCCCTGACTGCCTCCAACTTAACACTGGGGTATCACCTTTCCAGTGAAGTCTCGGATCATCCTTGTTTTTTGGCCGCAGAGTGCAGGATCTTAGCTCCCCAACCAGAGATCGAACCCACGGCCCATGCAGTGGAAGCATGGAGTCTTAATCACCGGACCGCCAGGGAAGTCCCGTGATCATCCAGTTTAAAAACTGCAAGCCCTTCCTGTTGCTCTAACCAGAACCTTTTTCTTCCCCCATTGCACTTATGACACTTTAGCATACTATATATTCTTTATGCATTCATTACGTGCATTGTCCATCTCTCCCAGTTAGAATGAATGAACGAACACCCCACGAGGGTGAAGGTTTTTGCCCGTAGTATTCACTGCTCTATCATCAGTGCCTGGGACAGCACCTGGATCGTGGCAGACACCCAGAAAATGTTTGTGGGTGGGTGAGTGGATGGGTAGGATGGGTAAGTAGATGGATGGGTGAGTGGGTGGATGGATTTGCAGGAAAGCACACACCCAGGGGTGTCTCTTCAACAACACAGAAACCAGGCATGTCACCAGGATATCCCAGCTCCACTGGCCCAACTGATGGGGTGACTCCTGGCAGCACAGGAAGCGCATCGCGTGGCCCCTGTCAGATCCACAGCGTCCGCTTCTCCAGACGTGGAGGGCACTTACTCATCCATCAGTTACTGACTGGGCACCCTCCGTGTGCCAGGCACTGTGTAAGGCGGGCTTGGAGATCCTGAGACTCACAGTCGAGTGGGAAATAGGTACTAAACCAGGGTCTCTCGAGCAGGTGCATCTGCCAGTGTGCGGAGGTGGCTGGGGAGCTGGGGTTTGCTACAGCCTTACAAACGGTGAGGGTCAAGGACTTGGAAAATCCTTCACAAACAAGGAAGAACTACTGACCTCTCTGGGTGAAAACAGAGCCTCTCTCCACACTGAGAAATGGGGCAAATGACTGAACCAACTGCCCCAGCCCAACCCCTAAAAACCTGCCGTCTCCTCATGAGAACATCTGTTCCTTCTGCCTGGTTGGCATCCACGCTTGTTGGTTGTAACAACACGTCAGTTTTCCTTTGGGGAGCTGAACCTCCCCCAACTTCAGCCCATGAGGTTCAGCCACAGATCAAAGGTCTACATTACAGCCTAATCTCTGACAGAAGTCACATGACCCAGGCCTGGCCAATCCAAGCATCCCTGTTCCCTGACTCCAGCGATGCAGGGACAAGCACGCAATCAACTGTAACCAATGAGACTCAACCCCACAGCTTTGCTGTGGGAACTAATGGAAAAAAGGGGAGCTCCCTCTTCATTGTGGTTACTGAGATGACAGGATCAATCCTAAGTGCATCTGACAAAGAAACCACCGTGGAGAGAGCAGAGGTAGGAGACAGAGAAGGAATTATACCCAACATTATCTTTGGAGCACCTGGATCCAGCCATGCCTGAAACCCCAGTCATGCTTAAAACCAGCACCTTCCTAGACTTTTCAGTGACTCAAAAATCTCCCTTCTTTTTATTTTACTTGAGTAGATCTAAGTTAGGTTTCTGCCACCTGCAAGATAGTTCCTAACTAATACAGTTTATCCAAATCTTCAGTCAATCTATTGTAACTGACTATTGTAATATTGACTATTCATTTAGTCAGTCAATCCACATATACCTAATGAGTGGGTACTATTTGCTAAGTCCACTATGTTTCAGGGGCTTCCCAGGTTGTGCTAGTGGTAAAGAATCTGCCTGGCAATGCAGGAGACTTAAGAGATGCAGGTTTGATCCCTGGGTCAGGAAGATCCCCTGGAGAAGGAAATGGCAACCCACTCCAGTATTCTTGCCTGGAAAATCCCATGGACAGTGGGGCCTCGTGGGCTACCCACAAAGAGTCAGACACAACTAAAGCAACTTACCATGCACTATGTTACAGGGATACAAGCAATAAAAGAGAAGAGCCATGTATGTTCTGGTCAGTGGAGAATTGCACAATGGGTAATTAGCATATAGAAGGATAATTATTCTAAAGCAGGGACAGACAAGGCACAGAGATGACAAGAAGCTCGCAAATCTTCTAAGATAGCAAGTGCCAAATACTGACGGCTGCCTGGGGATGCTATTTTAGGAAAGTGCATTAGGTGGACATGAGGACATGATAAATGCCAGGCTCTATATTCCAGAAAAACAATCCCATCAATCCTGCCACATGGCATCCCCATTCCTGCCTGACCTCCTCAGGACTCTGTCTTCCATCACACCTACCGGTGGGTAAACACGTCATCATCCTTGAAGTGCAGGAATCCACCAGTGGAAAGAACATGCAAATACCTTCCAAGGGAACCAGAGGCCACATATTTTCTCCTAATGTAGGCAGAGGCTTCGATGTCTCGGCCAGGGTCAAGGTCCCCAACTGACTCCCAGGCTCATCTGTTTCATGATGAACAGCTCAACCAACCCTGTCTCTGGAAGTCCACCATCACCCCAAAGCTGAATGGCAAATTCAAGGTCAAGAAAAGCCAGTCATACTCTTTAAGCATCTCTTGCTGTGCTTTCCTAAGGGAGACCAGGGCAGGAAATGATTATTTAAAGGGTTGGCAGTTCGGGTGACTAGCTAGAAGCGGCTAGGTTTTGTCAGAGGATCTGATGTGCCGAGCAAAGGGTTATGGGGAAAGGTCCCTTCGTCCTAAGCATAACACAGCTCAGATGAAAGCTTGCTGCCTGACCCCTCTGGCTTTCAGATCTTTGCCTATTTATAAAAAAGGAAAAAAAAAAAAAAAAAGGAATCCAAACATCTTGGATTTCTGTGTGATTTGCTATCACTAGTATGAAAATAAATAAAATAGATGTAGCAGTTTAAGCACATTTATTGTATATAGTCAAAGTTATGCTGGTATACACGCAGGCTCTTTCCGTAAATACACAGAAGAAATTGGTATGAACAAGGAAGCTGGGTGATGGGGGGCCTGTAGAGGCAGACAGGTGCTTCTCACCTGGGGATATTTTGATCATCATAACTAGGGAAATGGGGGGAGAGGTACCACTTGGCATCTGAAGTGGGGAAAGGCCAGGGATGCTGCTCAACATCCTACAGTGCACAGAACAGCTCCCCACAAAGAAACAACGACTTATCCAGTCCCAAATGTCAGCAGCGCTGGAGTTGAGAAGCTCAGCTGCAGACTCTTTGGAACAGCTGTAACTATCTTCACCACACGAATCCATTACTTTCTGTTTTTAAAATAAAATGGATCATATATACAGTAAGGACTATTTAACAGTTGTATTTAATGCATAGAGACTATTGAACAGTTGAGCCTCCAGAAGGTGGCTCAGACAGTACAGAATCTGCCTTTGATGCAGGAGATGTAGGTTCAATCCCTGGGTCGGGAAGATCCCCTGAAGAAGGAAATGGCAACCCACTCTAGCATTCTTGCCTGGAGAATCCCATGGACAGAGGAGCCTGGCAGGATTGAAGAGTTGGAAGAAAATAAGAACAACCCCTGTTAACTACCATGCAGTATTGTATTTTTTACTTTTAACAAAACAGAGAGTCACTAAGGACCTGGAGAAGGCTGGGGAGACTGGAGTGTGAAAAGAATGTGACAGCAGACCCTTCCAGCCTGGAATGCGGGCGAGTTTGAGCCGGAAGGGATCCTAGGGAACACAGAGTCCCAGAGCAGCTAAGCGACGTTGCTGCTTGGGCCAACTCCAGTCCACTGGCAGTGTTCATTCACCTAGAGGACTGTCTGAACATAATTCAGTGGGAGGGAGCACCATGACTGTCCAGGGGTGTTGGCTGAGGCAAGGGGCCTGCAGGGGGGCAAGGATGCACGCACATCCCTGGGGCCTAACCCCTTCATCAAAGTCAAGTCAAGCCAAACGCTCATGGTCAGCTGGGTCCCACTCTTTGCGACCCCATGGACTGTACCTTGCCAGTCTCCTCTGTCCATGGGATTTCCCAGGCAAGAACACTGGAGTGGGTTGCCATTTCCTCCTCCATGGGATCTTCTTAGCCTAGAGATCCAACATGTGTCTCCTGCGTTGCAGGCAGATTCTTTACCACTGAGCCACCAGGGAAGCTCCAACCCCTTCATCTCTCCTGCTCAAAGATCCAGAGGCAGGGAGGTAAAACGACCGGCTAGAGGTCACTCCATGAGCTGGCAGGAGAATTCAGTGCGGGTCCTGACACTCAGAAAAACATTCCACTCCTCTAAGCCAGGACTCAGCTGGCTATGTCTCGGCCCATGAACTTAGGATGGATTTTACATTTTTAAATGATCTAAAAAAACCCCAAATTTTTTAATGATCCAAAAAAACATTTCATGACACGTAGAAGAGTATACAAAATTCAAATTTCAGTGTCTATACAGTAATTTTTATAGGATCACAGCCATACCCATTCATTCTGTCTTATCCATACCTACCTTTTTTTTTTTTTTTTAATTTTTGGCCACACCCCAAGGCATGTGGGAATCTCAGTTCTCTGACCAGGGATTGAACCTGTGCCCCCTGCTTTGGAAGGAGAAGTCTTCACCCCTGGACCACTGGTCAAGTTCCATCCATAGCCACTCTCACACTACACTAGCAGAGATGAGAAGCTGCCACAGAGATCACATGGCCAAGGACACCTAAATTATTCACTGGGTGGTCCTATACAGAAAACTGTGATCACTCCTCCTTTTTGCCCATGTTTTTCAAACTTTAATGTGCATACAAATCCCCTGGTGGGGCAATTGCTAAAATTTAGATCTGTCTTAGCTTGGTCTGGGGTGAGGCCTGAGAGTCTGTATTTCTAATAAGCAACCTGGTGATGCCGACGCTACTGGTCTACGGGCCCCACTGCTGAGGACAAAGTGTGGACCCCAGGCCCACAGCAGCAGTAGCCCCTGGGAACATGTTAGAAATGTGAATACTCAGGGCCTTCCTAGACAGACTGGATCTGAAACTGAGTGGGGCCCAGTGAGCATGGCTTTAACAAGGCCAGCAGGTGAGCGTGAGGCCTGCACAAGCTGAGGCATCACTGATTTCCACCACGTTGCCTTGTGCGTGGGCTAAGAATCTAGGAGACATCAAGCTGAGCCTAACACAACCCAGTCTCCAAACGAATATACTTTCATAAACATCAAAAAAAGCAGGAGCTTCCTTAAATATTCCACATGCAACTCTACTGTGATGAAGCACACGGTAGCCTATTAGAAAATTCTGTTTCTTATTTATGGAAATTGTGGTTTTGGTCATAGGAACTTCCCATAAGAATACCTTATTTGCCAACCTAACTAAGAAGTAACACTCACTACTAGCGCAACATTTTTAAAAAAGAATGACATAGTTAATAATACAAAGACAGAAAGAAAAAAGAAGCATGGAGGGGCGGGCATGATCTGAAGTCATCCTTGACCATGTTTAACTGTCCATTGTGCTTACAGGGCTTCCACAGTCCCTCTCTATACGGTTCTCTGGTTTGCGGCCAGGTTGGGAAAACAGTAACTTACACTCTCATCTTTAAACTTTTCAAGGATGGCCAGCTAGGAACAGACCCATTACAGTAACCCAAGACATGTGTATCAGAACATTCAGTGACAGCAAAGAACAAGGAGCAGCCTAAAAGGCCAGCCAGGGGAGATGGGTTAAGTCCACTATGGCACACCCATGCTCCGGACAAGAATACATGGTTCAAACAGATGAAGCAGATCTGAATGCATGAACTGAGCGGTTATATACTAAATTCAAAGGTCCAGAACACCATGTGAGTATGACTCCTTTTGAATATATTATAAATATTTCAAAAATAGCTACACACATCAATGTTTTTTCCCTCAAAAGATATACAAAACTGTCATTTTGGAGGAAAGGGATAGATGGAAGGATAATATACTTTTATTACTTTTTATTTCATAACTTTTCATATGAATTATTTTTTTTCAATGAATGAAAAGTATTTGTTGGCCACTTATTATGCACTGGTTCTGGCACTAGGATACAGAAGTGAACAGAAAAACATCTGTGCCCTCCTGAAGCTGACATTCTAGTGGAGAAAGACAATTCATGAAAAAGTGACTTTTAGCGTGTGTCTGGCATGGCCACTTCAAATGTGGTCCACAAGTCACTGCCAACCCTCCGTGTGTGACCAGATGCCCACAGATAAGGAGCTGACACCATCAAGTGGCTCAAATAAGGCACCAAGCAAGCAGTTTAGTTCTGCTGACTTTTTTTGTTTCTTAGGCAGACTTTCTCGATGAAGGATGCAGAGAGCAGAGGCTTACATTCCAGCACAAACTTCTCCACTCATGGTGAACCAGTTCCTAACTGGCTACTCCGGGCAGCCCTGGGCTGGGAGCTATCAAGTGCTGTGAATAAAACAAAGGGCAGAGCAGGGGTGGTACTTTTAAAAAGAGTGGTCGGAGAAGACTGTGCTGAAATAGCGACTTCCAAAAAATATTTAGGCAACGACGACGCGATAAAACGTCTGACCGTGCGGGCCAGGAGAAATCCGGCTTCACTCACCAGGAAAGGGGTGCAGACCCAGGTGAAGGTCCCCACGGCGGCCAGGTAGGCAGATTTCTTCAGCACCTTCAGCTCTTCCTGCCGGATGGCCAGCACCTTGTCTTTGAATGCCAGCTCCCAGGCGTAAAGCTTCAGCACTTTGATCCCGTTGAGAATTTCGTTCATCAGCTTAATCCGATTGTCCTTGCTCTTCATGTGGGCCACCTTGGAAGAGAGAAGCGGTCAACACCTCACCAGGGGAGGGGGTGGTGGGTGCTGGCCGCTCACTTCTGGCCCTGGCACCAGACCAACAACCCCATCTGTTCAGAATGGGCCTTCCTGAGGGTGGGAAAGCGGTGAACAATCCCTGTGAACCGTGACTCTGGACCCTGAGAGCCCTCCAAGGGATTCATTTTTCAAGGCAAAAAAACTGCTTCGAATCATGTTAGATTTGACATTATTAGCAAAACCTCTTAAATTTAGAAGAGAGGCAAGAAAAACTGTACAGCCATCCAGGGAGGAAGGGGCACAAGCCTTACTCTGCTGATCCAAATATGAGAGATGATATTTTCTTCCCCCTCCATTTTCTTATTTTCTTTACTGCTTATCAGCCAGTACATGGTTGTTACAATACTGAAGTGTTTCTATACCAGCCGGCACTGGTTCTGACCACTGGGTACCCGTGCTACAGAGTTGTTAAATAATTTTGATATCACCTAGCCTTTTCCTTAAGCCAGACACTTTTCTAAGCTTTTCATGGGCATTTAGTCCTGCTCACAAGAGCCCTATCATTAAGTGCTATGTCACTCCTGGGTCACAGAACAGGACAGGTTAAACAACACGCGGTCAAGGCCAGAGATTGAAACTGTTTGGGAGGTGGGCCTTTCAAGGGAAGAAGATGAAAGGCCATAATCACCCCCCTACCCCTCCAAACCTCATCCCATCAGGCCCACATTCTGGAACCTGTCTCTCCTATAGCATCATCAGGGCAGCCAAGCTCTCTCATTTGAAATTCCACGGGCACATCATAAATAGCCATCAATGGAGGAACAAAAAAAAAAAAAAAGAACTCTGGCCCATTTCTGTTATAGACCATTAGACATGAGCTCCAGAGAATGCAGTCAGACCACATGGCATGCCACAAGAAGATCCCCCAGGCATGGCATCAAACGACAAAATCATGCTGCCAAAAGGGCCTGCGTGTGTTAAAATATATATGGTGATAGCACCGCAACGCACACACTTATACACGCCCAGCCTAACTACACAGTGAGTCTGATCTCTACATAAACACACAGAAAGTTCTACAAGATTTGCTTCGGTGTGTTCACTGTGGTTGAGAGGACAGGGAATGGGACAGGCCCTACACTTCTGTATTATTTGAACTTTTTAAATATAAGGAGAAGACATTCACTCTGTTACTTGACTATTTCAAAACTTAAAAAATACTAAGTAGCTCTGAAAGTAAGAAGTTCAGCGCTATGACCAGTGTCAGGTGGGGGTGGGGGGAAGCAAGGGGTGGTTTTTGCTCAGCCCTGGACAATACACACCCACGTAAAGGAACAGAACCCGTGGGAAATGAGGAATCTCCCGGATATCCACAGATGCGGCTTCAGACACTGGCCCACGAGGTCTAACTATTTCAGGAGCTCTCAACCTTGGCAGCCCCAATGGGAAGCTTTAAAAACCCCCCGATGCCCAGGACCCACCCATTATCAGGTGACTCAGAATTCCCGGAATGGGGCGTGGGGACCAGCATTTATGAAAGCGCCCCAGAGGATTCCTCCCACAGGCAGGCAAGGCTGAGGTCCCCACGGCCTGTGCAGAAGGAAGGCAGCCAACCCTTCAGTGGAAAGGCTTCAGGCAGGGGCCCGGTTCAGAGCCCCATGGAGACACCCCCCTACCTGGTAGGTCTTGGTCTTCATGGCCATCACAGCATTGAGGGGAACCATGAGGATCATCACGGCCACCCCCGCCAGGACGGAGGGGCCCAGGTTCTACGGGAGGAAACGAGAACAAAGCCTCACCACAGGACCTCCCCAGGCTGAGCCACCCCATGCAGCTATTCCACTTTTCAGATTTATCCCGGAGCATCCCTCGGGGCCCCACAAACCCCGTTAAGAATACTAAGGCCACGGTCCTTTATCTGAAACCCTTGAGACCCCAGGTTGGAGTTTTTTGTTGTTTTTGTTGCTGTTATTTATTTTTAATTGAAGGATAATTGCTTTACAGTACTGTACTGGTTTCTACCAACAGGGTGGATTTTGCAAATGAGAACTGAAGGATTTCAGAAAGGTAACGGGATGTGAAACAAAAATAGTGAATACACCCACCTGATGGTCTGTCTTGCTCAAAGGCCCCTGGCTGGGGTCTGGGTGCTTGGGTTTGGGAAGGGCTCCCAAAATTGTCAGAACTGATATAAGACTGACTCACTGTGCCTAAACTGGACAAACAACATGGCTTCTGCCGATTAAGCCTTTTTCCCCTTGGAAGTCTGGAAGTTTGGTCTATGCCAGGTAGAGGCTGCTGGTGTGATCAGACCCCAGTAAAAATCCTGGACTCGGGGGGTCTCTCCCAAGCTTCCCTGGCTGGTAACGTTTCACACATGTTGTCACAATCGTCCAAACTGGGGAATTAAGTACCTCTTGTGTGACTCCAGGGTGACAGGACTCCTGGAAGCTTGTCCCTGGTTCCCCTCCAACCTTTGTGAATCTTGCTGTAACCCTAGCAAATCATGAACCTGCTGGAGTCCTGGGACCCCCTGACATAGATGGATATGCCTGTATATCGCACCCCACCAGGCCCTGGCGCAGCATTCCATAAGCAAATGCAATGCTTTTTTTCAGTAGCAAATGGGAAAATTCCCACTGAGAGGGATAATCAAGATGATAAATCGCACATCTGTTCAGGTCAGGTCTCGCCACCAAATGAGTTAAGACAAATTTTCGGTTTTTAGAGCTTTTTGATACAAGGACTTGTAGATAAGAAGCTATAGACTTTTCTATGGTCCCATTTGCAGATTAAGGAAACTGCACCTCAGAAAGGTTAAGAGATCATGACTGAGGCAAGATACTGATTGACATTTTTCAACTTGCAAGTTACACACCTCAGAAGAGACAGCCTGCGGAGTCTGCCCAGTGTATATGCACTTAGCTGAGACAGATGGTTGCACTACAGTGTAAGCATGTTAGTCCCTTCCAAGGAGTCACCCTTGGGTGCTCCAGTCCTAGTTACCAAAAAGCTACTCTACTGCTCTACTGTCTGTTTGCCAACAAAAATCTGTCCAGTTAAAGCTATGGTTTTTCTAGTAGTCATGTATGGATGTGAGAGTATGACCATAAAGAAGGCTGAGTGCCAAAGAATTGATGATTTCAAACTATGTTGCTGGAGAAGACACTTCAGAGTCACCTGGACAGCAAGGAGATCAAACCAGACAATTCTAAAGGAAATCAACCCTGAATATTCATTGGAAGACTGATGCTGAAGCTTAAGTTCCAATACTTCGTTCACCTGCTGCAGAGAGGCAATGCATTGGAAAGATCCTGATGCTGGGAAAGATTGAAGGCAGGAGAAGGGGATGACAGAGGACGAGATGGTTGGATGACATCACTGACTCAATGCACATGAGTTTGAGCAAACTCTGGGAGATGGTGAAGGACAGGGGAGCCAGGTGTGCCGCAGTCCATGGGGTCACAGAGTTGGACACAACTGAGCGACTGAACAACAACTGCTCCGAATGTTCTCTGTGATGGAGTTCTGCTCGGTGAAGATTAATCCACCTCTAAGAATGAAGGTGATTTCTACCAACAATCTGAAGCATTCAGAATCAACTCTGAAAGCAAATCATAGTAACTAAAAGACACGGGGCACATCTCTGTACCACGTACTGCTCAGGGAACACTACCTGCAGCAATTCATTCAACTGTCCTGACCTCAATCACTGCAGTGATGTTTCCTGACTGTCAACAGTTTACAGATGAGGACATCAAGACGTCGTGACATTAAGCCATAAGAGCTGCAAGAGGCAGGATCTGAACTGGGGCAGCCTGATTTCAGAGCCATCTTGTTGCCTGTTATCCTATGTTCTTGACTGTCAGAGAAAGCCTGGTTTTGGTCTAAAGCAGCGGTTCCCAACCAGCGAGGTATATTCCCCCAAGGGACATCTGAAAACGTCTGGAGACCTTTTCACAAATGGTGGTGGGAGTGTGGGGGTGAAGAGGTGGTATGTGATTGGTGTCTCCTGGGGAGAGGCTAGGGATGCAGCTAAACATACTACAATACACAGATCAGCCCCCAACAATGAAGAATTATTCTTCCCCATGTGTCAATAACACTTTCAGCAACTCTCACTTAAAATAAAGCCATTGTCTTAGTGGTTCACAAATCAACCCTGAAGGCAATTCTAAAAGGACTGTTCCACGACAGCACTTTCTGGGGAAGTAGATGCCCCGAGACACCTGCCTGATGAAGAAGTCCACCTAATTGAAAGGGGGTAAAGGTCAGTGGAAGTGGTATTTATCACAGTCTTAAAGTCTGGGATAGTCTGGAAGTCCTTTTCATCAGTAGGGAGGAAAGGGAATTCCTGGTGGAAGGAAAGGCATGTGCAAAGGCCCAGAGGTAGAAAGAGTAAGGCATGGATCAGGCTATGAGCATCTTTGCTCATCATCTTCCTATTTTGGGAACTGCCCTTCCCCATGTGGAAGGGCTGTCAATCACACCCCTTTCACAATGAGAGAGAGCACGTGACCCAGGCTGGCCAATCGGAGAATGCTGCCTATTTCACCCTGATTTTTTTTAAAGAATGTGAATGGGACTGTGCTGGGCCACAGTGCTCCCTGGGAGTCTGACTGAGACAAAAAGGAAAGAAGTATCTTCTCTTTTGTCTGGCACCAACACCTGTGAAGATGATATAAACCCAAAGCTATGGAAGCCGTGTGAAGAAATCCCATTGAGAATGAAGTCAACTCAGAGAAACACCAAGCTAAGAAATGATGAGGGCATGAGATTGTGTCCTTACAGCACTGCTTGAACTCCCAGATCCATCCATACCTGAAGCCAATCCCCAAGACTCTTCAGTTACCCACACCCATAAAATTCCCTTATTTGCTTATGTCGCTCTAAAATGCACTTCTACCCCCTGCAACCAAAACACCAACATAATCTAGGACTCATGAATAAATGAGTTTGCTGAGTGTTTGGGAAGACTCAGAGGAAGACATACAATGGATACGTTACAGGGTGGTTAACTACACACACTGTCAAGAAGAGACACATGCAAATAAATACCATGCTACCCGAGAGAACATGACCCAACAACTGAAGAGAGGAACAAAATATCCAGGAGCTGGCTGACAGGCCAGAAAATAAAATGTGCATGGTGGCAAGAAATGCCAGCAAGCATGTTATGTGGCAGCCTGGATGGGGGGGGGGGGGGCGAGTTGGGGGAAGAATGGATACATGTACATGTATGGCTGAGTCCCTTCGCCGTTCACCCGAAACTATCACAACATTGCTCATCAGCTATACCCCAATACAAAATAAAAGCTTTTTTTTTTTGAAGAAATGCCAGTGAGCTACGGAGGTTCTTATCCCTGGCAGCCCCTCCCTCGCCCCCCGCTGCCCACACATGGAGGTCCCTCCCCACGCGCCACGGGAATGACGTCAAACACACACCAGCCACAGGAGGTAGAGGGCAAGGATGACTTGCAGAGGGGCTGACCAGATCATGTTAATGTACGTGGCCAGGTCCATGAACCTCTGGGCGTCCACGGACATGAGGTTGACGATCTCCCCGACCGTGGAGGTCTTTCTGGCCGCATTGGTGATCACCAGGGCCTGCGGGACAAAGAAGAGGGAAAGAGGGTGGGTGTGGCAGGGGACAGCCAGGGCCCCCATCCAGGCCCACGTGGAGGAAAGGAGACAGCGCACCAGCGGAGAGGTTGCTGCTTTCTCCTCCCCAGGTGGCTTATCTGCCTTCCCAGCCCGTGTGTCTCGTCACAAAGGCCCCTCTCTTATCGACAGCACCCACTGCCTCCCCCCAACCTGAGCTCTTCAGTACAGAAGGGACCTCAGAGGTTGCCTAAACCCAGGCTTCATGCACTTGAGTATGTACATGTACACACACACACCCCAGGGAGTCTGTTATGACGCAATTTCTGACTCAGTAAGCCTGGAGGGGGACTATCCATTGCTAACAAGCCCCCAGGAGATGCTGACACTGCTGGTCCCACTTCACCCTGAAGGACCAAGGTCTCAGCCAGGGTTTCTCATTCGTGACTCTACTGACACCTGAGGTCAGATGGTTCTCTGGGGGGCTGTCCTGAGCAATGCAGGTCGTTTAGCAACATCCCTGCTCTCCACCCACTAGATACACGCCCACCCTCCCCCACCCCCACCCCCAGTTATGACACCCAGACACTGCCAACATGTCCTGGAGGGATAAACCCACCCTGGCTCCTGATGGTTTCATGCTGTCAGCTGGGGAGTTTTACAAATACTGATGCCAGGCCCCCCAAACTCCTGACAGAGATTCTGACTTGATTTGGGTGCAGCCCGGTCCTTGGAAGTTTCTGAAGCTCTCTGGGTGAGTCTAACATGCAGCCAACGATCAAATCCATCTTTCCCTACCAGTTGCCGAAGAGTCTCTTCCTAACCTGTGGGGCCCAGAGGCTAAGAAATGAAGGGACCAAGGAGGTAATTCAGTTCCCTTAAGGCTGTCCGTGCTGAGGGTCTCTCACCCAGGGAAGGTACCATCTTCTTGGTTCAGATGGAGAGTCAGAACATGCTCACACACAGAATATTAACAGTAGGCGAGGATTTGAACCTGGATTGTCCCAAACCAAGAAATGCAATTACCCGCAGCAGACTGGGCAGGGGGGCTCCTGGGTGACCTTCCCCCCCACCCCAGACAAGCCTCTGGGAGTAGCTCTGCTAAGCTGTCAAGCCTGACGGTCACCCCCTGCTAACCCACAGCCATTCAGGCCACCTTCATGCCATTGCTCTGCAAGCTGGGCCTGAGAGGCGACCCAGCCAAGCCCCCCGAGGGTTCCGTGGGGGACCACCCCCCACCTTCCGGTACACAGCCCCAATGACAGCCGTCTTGATGCGCATGCCGCTGACGAAGCAGATGTGGAAGTACTGATGCAGCACCAGGGTCTGCAGGCAGGCGCTGACGAACAGCAGCGCCGTGTAGAAGTAACCCTGCCAGTCCGGGGCCTTCTTGTCGTTCACGAAGTTGATGAGCAACCTGCGGGGCAGCGAGGACAGAACCCGCCATGAGAGACCTTACAACACATGTCCACGCAGTGGGTAAGCCCTCTGGTGTCAGCAGGTGACGCTCTCCCGAGCCAGCCGGGTGAGTCGGGCACTCTCGCTTTGGTTTCACAAATGGGAAGCCCAACCCACACGGGCCTGCCCGTGCAGGGGTGACCGTTCCACCTCATCACCCAAAAGGGACCCAGAAGGGAGCACAGGGCAGAAGGAAGAAGGGAAAGAGAACAAACGTGTGGCCCCAAAGAGAGAGAGAGAAGCAGAGATGGAGGGAGGGAGGGAGGTAAACCTCCCTTCCTATTTCAGCTAGCTCTCTGAAATAGGAGAAAGCTCTCTAGCTTTCTTACAATCTGAAACTTCCCTTGAAGGAAAGTTAAGGTGGCTCAAAATAGCCTGGAGTTAAAATTCTCCTCCGGGTCCACCCCTCATTCTATGCAAAACAAAGAACTCTCACACCCCCCATTCTATGCAAAACAAAGAACTCTCACACCCGAAGGAAAAAATGCACAGTAAGGTTGATTAATTCCTTGTCCCAGCAAGAGATAACTAATCCGAACAACCTTGGAGAACAGGCCCCTTAAGACACTAGATCTCCACATACATGCCTACATAGCCTTACTCTTTCCTTGGGTTGGTGCAGCAGCTCCCTAGTCTGACTGCTGCCCCTTCTCGCCTCATCAAAGGTGATCTGTTCTTGTAAAGTGCCGGTCTCCTTCTTTTCCTGAACCTCTCCTTCTCTAACTCCCTTACCCTGCATCCCTGCTGTTGACTTCCCAAGATAAGCCTCCGTCTTCTCCTTTCTGGCTTCAGGGGAGCCTGGTAGGTTTCTGTTTCTTATAACCATCGTGGTTTAACAGGACTTTACGATGGCTTATTAAAGCAAAGCATCAGGCAAAGCGGGTGAGGACGTGGAGACTTGGCTCTGAGCCCAGGGAACCCTGAGCATGTGACCCCAAGGGAGGGTGAGGGGTGTCGCAAGTGGAAGGTCAAGGACGCAAAGGACTGCCCGGCTGAGGATGGGGGATGGGGGGGCGGCTTACTTTAAGATCTCCGGGCCGGCAAACATCATCAGGTCGTGCACAGCCTTGAACAAGAAGCTCATGAGGAAGTAGGGCCCGAAGGTCTTGTATAACACCTTGAACAGGGACGGGTCCCGCTCCTTCTGGGGGGACTTGACAATCAGAGCCTCGGCCTCCTCGTTCACATCCACCTTGGAGCTCCCTTTGGGCTTGGTGGGGTCCTTGGAGGAGTACACAATCTTCACCGGCTGCCTGGAACACAAGGAGTGAGGAGCGGCTCTGGGGTCTGCCAGACCCTCAGCCCACCAGAGGGGAGGAGGCCGAAGAAGCCCACCCCCAGGGAGCCCTGTACTCCCCGGGGAAAACCAGTCACTGCAGAGAAGCAGCTGAGCATGGTGGTGACGACCACAGACTCAGGGCCCCGGCCAGCTGTGTGACTGTAGGCAAGTGTCTTAACCTCTCTAGCTCTTAGTTTCCTCATCTGTACAATGTGGAAAAGTAGGACCTGCTTCCCGGAGCTTTTGTGAAAATTAAATGACTTACTTGTGAAGGGCACAGAAGAGTGCCAGTCTCAAAGTAACCTACAGAACCTATGCAATCTCTATCAGAATCCAAGCTCTTTGTACAAATAGACAAGCTAATCCTAAAATTCATATGGAAACTCCAGGGATCAAAAAGAGTCAAAACAATATTAAACAAGAAAAGCAGAGTTGGAGGATTTACATTTTCCAATTTCAAAACTTAGTTCAGTTCAGTTGCTCAGTTATGTCTGACTCTTTGCGACCCCATGGACTGCAGCACGCCAGGCCTCCCTGTCCATCACCAACTCCCAGAGTTTAAGCTTCGGTAAAAACTTACTATGGGACAACCATTATCAAGACAGGCATGTTGCTGCTGTTTAGTCGCTAAGTTACGTCTGACTGTTTTGTGACCCCAAGGACTGTAGCCCACCAGGCTCCTCTATCCATCAGATTTCCCAGGCAAGAATATTGGAGTGGGTTGCCATTTCCTTCTCAGGGGATCTTCCCAACCCAGGGCTCAAACCCACATCTCCTGCATTGCAAGTGGATTCTTTACCATCTGAGCCTCCAGGGAAACCCCAGAGATAGGCATGAGGATGGGCATAAACAGAAATCAATGCAACCCAATTCAAAATCCAGAAATAAACCCAATTGATTTTTGACAAAGTTGTGAAGACCATTCAATGGGAAAGGAATAGTTTTTTCAACAAATGGTGTTGAAAAACTAGACAGCTACAGGCAAAGCAATGAAGTTGGACCCTTACTTCACACCGTATACAAAAATTAATTCAAAATGGATGAAAGACTTAACATAAAACTAAAACCGTAAAATTCTTAGAGGGCAACAAGGGGGCAAAATCTTTATGACTTTGGACTTAGCAATGGATACTTAAATACAACGCCAAAAGGACAAGCAGCAAGAGAAAAAATAAATTGAACTTCATCAAAACCAAAAACTTTTGTGCTTCAAAAGACACTACCAAGAAAGTGAGAAGACAACCCATGAAATGGGAGGAAACATTTGCCAGTCAAAAATCTGATAAAGGACTTGTATTGATAAACAGAGGAAATAAAAGAACTCTTACAAGCCAGTAAGAAAAAAGACAACCCCATTTTAAAAGGTGCAAAGAAGACATGTGAATGGCATAGGCACATGAAATGTTGCTTAACTTCTTTGCATCATCAGGGAAATGCAAACCAACACCAGGAAGAAATACTGCTTCACACCCACTAGGATGGCTATCATCAAAAAGTCAGATAACAAGGTTCCAGGGATGTTGAGAAATCGGAACTCTCATACACACCCCTGTGAAGTCCCCTCCCACTCAGAATAGGATATTGGAGAAATGACTTCACAACTTTGTCAAAAAATGGAGAGAGAGTTGTCACCTGCAACATTAGGTTGCAGAAAACATCATGGCTTCTGTCCTGCCCTCCCGTGAATCACTCACTCTGAGCAAAGCCAACCGCGAGGTCATGAGGACACTCAACCAGCCTTCAGGAGAGGCCCCCATGGTGAGACCCTGCCAACAGCCAGCACAGTCACGCCCACCATGTGCAACATGGAAGGAGATCTGTGCCCCCAGCCAAGCCTTCCGATGACTACAGCCATGCCAGACCCTGAGCCAGAACCACCGAGCCAGACCCATCCCGGATCCCTGACCCAGAGACACGGTGTGAGACAGTAAATGTTCATTGTTTTGGGGTGACCTGTTATGTAGCAATAGGTTCAGTTTCCCTCTCCCACAAAATGCAGTCAAAGCGACACCCTCAAATGGCCAAACGTGAGCTCCAGCCTTGAAATATGCACACAAACTTCCTCCCCACACAATCGTAAGATTCACAATTTACAGAATTTGTCCACAGCAGGAGCTCACTGAACAGCGCTTGATCACAGGGGACTGTTGCCTCTTCCATCCAAGCCACATCTAACAATCTGGACCTGCTGAAACGCCCTCCTGGAGACCACAGCCTCCCGATCTGCTTTGGTTCCCTCCCCCATCCCTACTCCAAACCATGGGCACTGGTCTGTACATGCATGCATGCATGCTAAGAAACTTCAGTCGTGTCTGACTCTTTGCGACCCTGTGGACCTCAGCCCGCCAGGATCCACTGTCCATGGGGATTCTCCAAGCAAGAACACTGGAGTGGGTTGCCAACCCCTCCTCCAGTGGACCTTTCTGACCCAGGGATTAAACCTGCGTCTCTTATATCTCCTGCATTGGAAGGCAAGTTCTTTACCACTGGCACCAGTTGGGAAGTGGTAAGAGACCCGGGCACTGGTCTGGGCTCTGTCAAATCCGGATCCTTCCCTTCGATGCTCCCACCCCAAGAAAGGACCAGAAACATGGGAATCATCCCTGATCCCCTTTCCTCCATGCTCCCAGGTCCAATCCGGTGTGTGTCATGTACGCCCCACTCCTGGGATGTGTGTGCAGTCATCCATCCACACTATCCATCACCATGGCCTCTGACCCACACAAGTGACCATCGCCGGGGCCCCCTCCCCGTTCCCCCATTTCCTTCCACCCTTGTTCCCTGACAACCAAGCCCCTGCATGGCAGTCAATGGGATCCTCCTAAAGCGCTTCACTCCCCAACCTCGGCTCCACTGTTGGCCTCCCCTGGGTCAAGTTGTAGGATTGCCTGTGGCTGCTGTGACCAGTGAATACAAACAAGTGGTTTGAAACAACACGAACCTCACGTCTCCTAGCTGCAGAGGTCAGAAGTCTAAGCTGGCCCTCAGGCTCCAGGGGAGACTCTGTTCCCGCCTTTCCCAGCGTCTAGAAGACACCTACACACCTGGGCACGGGGTGCCTGCCTCCTCGTCCCAGCCAGCAGCTCAGCACTTTCCCTCTGACTTCCTGTCTCCTCCTTATAAGGACCTTCATGATGATTACACCAGGCCAGGGGGAGAGCCCCACCATCAGGCCTATTTCAGAATCCTGAACTTAATCACATGTGCAAAGAGACTCTGCCAGTTCTGCAGGTGGCACAGTGGTAAGGAAGCTGCCTGCCAATGCAGGAGACACCAGAGACTCAGGTTTGATCCCTGGAAGATCCCCTGGAGAAGGGAATGACAACCTGCTCCAGTATTCTTGCCTGAGAAATCCCATGGACAGAGGAGTCCTGCGGGCTACAGACCATAGGGTCACACAGAGTTGGACATGGCTGGGCACGCTTTGCCATGTAACATATACACAGGTTCTGGAGATCAGGATGTGGATATTTTTTTTTTTTTTGGTGGGGGGGACACTCTACCAACCACAGAGGATTATTGCTACTTCTCTGGTTGTAAGGGAAAGCTCTTTCCCTGCTCATGTCACTGACATGCCCTGAAGCTGGGATCCTGGCGGGGATTTTTAGTATGATTTCATTCTGCACACACATGCCTTCTTGGAAAGGAGGACACGGCAGGGCAGGGGGACAGGAAGTGGCTCAGTTCGCCCACACCCCCCATTCATTCTCTGCACCACGTCCTCAGCTGGGCCCTGCCACCGACACAGGATCGTTTCCGGTGGGCCAGGAGACGGGCGGCCAAAGGGCCTGGGAGAAGGTCTCGGACGGGCAGAGAGGACGAAGGCTCAGGCCTGGGTGGAAGGAGCAGAGCAGTGGGAGGGACCAGCTACAGCGAGTCAGGAGAGAAAAAAGCATCCAGTGAAGGAGAGGCTTCCAAGGGAAGCAGGCGCTCTTGGAGGGAGGAAGAAAGCTGGGCATCTGGATGGTCTGGCCAGGAATGGAAGGAAAGTTGGAGACGGAAGGTCTGAGTCAGGAGAAAACTGCCCAGGACAGGGGAACAGGAAGGGTGGGGAAGCTGGAAGAAAAAGGAACTTGCCCATCGATCTCTCCTCCATGAACACCCGGCTTGGGGCTGAGCCAGGGGGAGAGCCCCGCCATCAAGCAGCCCTGTGAGAGAAACTGATCAGTTTGTGTGAGCGGGGTATATCATGGAGGCTTCCTGGAGGGGGTGACATCAAAGCTGAGACCTGCAGGATGAGGCAGCGAGTCCACTGGGGGAGAGAAAGGGCGCTCTAGGCAGGGGGAACCGGATCAGCATGGCCTGAGACTGAGGGATTTTGAAAGAGGTGAGGCAGCCGTTCCAAGAACCTCAAGGAACCAGAGCAGACTGGGCAGGGAGTGAACCAACCAGAGGACCATGAGGGGCTCCCACACGCTGTGCTTGTCATTTGTTTGAAAAAAATCTCTAACGTTGTGGCCAAAGGCAAAAATCTCAAACTGAAAAAGGTCATAGATCAATCAATTTTATGGATGTACTCTGAGCATGGTCTTTGATCCGTAATATCCAGTGTAACACAGAAGGGCAGAGAATGAATTTAACACCCTTAACGCACATTTTCATCCTCCTCAGAGCTGTAGGGATGACGGTTTCGGAAACCACAGATGGGCGTGGCAACTGCCTCCCCACCCCCCGACTAAGTATGGCCGGGTAGGATTTTAACTGTGTCCCATACAAACGACTCAAGATCATTCTCCCCCTCTCTGTTGTTGTTGTTGGAGAGTGATTTTGTTTCTCAAAAACAGGCTGTCAAGGGGGTTTCTCAGCCTCTGACTTGACAATGACGGGACCAGAGTCCAGGCTCTCTCTGACATCCAGCAGGAGTCCCCAGTCCTCGTACTGGTCGGTGGCCTGTTAGGAACTGGGCCGCACAGCAGGAGGTGAGGGGCAGATGAGCACGTGAAATTGTCATCCCTATTTACAGCTGCTCTCCCCCTCTTGTATTACCACATTATCACAATGTAACATTAACAGAAGTAAAGTTAGGGCTTCCCAGATGGCTCAGTGGTAAAGAATCCACCCGCCAATGCAAGAGACACAGGAGAGGCAGGTTTGATCCCTGGGTCAGGAAGATCCCCTGGAGAAGGAAATGGCTACCCACTCCAGTATTCTTGGAAAATCCCATGGACAGAGGAGCCTGGCGAGCTACAGTCTACAGGGTCACCAAGAGTCAAAATGACCTACCGACTGAGCATGCACCCAATAAATGTAATGTTTCTGATTCATCATGAAACCATCCCCTACCTCCTGCTTCAAGGAAAAATTGTCTTCCATGAAACCGGTCCCTGGTGCCAAAAAGGCTGGGTATCACTGACATACTGGACCAATTCCTCCAGGCACCCACGTAGGTGAAGAGCCTGCCCTGTTGTTGTTCAGCCGCCCAGTCATGTCTGACGCTTTGCGACCTCATGGACAGCAGCAGGCCAGGCCTCCCTGTCCCTCACCATCTCCCGAAGTTTGCCCAAGTTCATGTTCATTGCAGAGTCTGCCTAAAATCACCCAAATCTATGGACTTGTTTGTTTTTGCCATGCTGTGCGGCTTGCGGTATCTTAGTTTCCTGACAAGGGATCAAACTCACATCCCCTGCAGAGGAAGCACAGAGTCTTAACCATTGGACCATCAGGGAAATATCCCAAATCACCCAAATCTCGACTCTAACACCATCTTCAGCATAAATTCATTGCTGTTATTGTTGTTCAGTCGTTAAGCTGTGTCTGACACTTTGTGACCCCATGGACTGCAGCATGTCAGTCCATCCTAAAGAAAATGAACTCTGAGTATTCATTGGAAGGACTGATGCTGAAGCTGAAGCTCCAATACTTTGGCCACCTGATGCAAAGAGCTGACTCATTGGAAAAGACCCTGATGCTGGGAAAGACTGAGATAAATCCATACATAGCATGTTTTTTTTTTGCAAGATGAAATACACCTCGATTCTTTTAGAAATGCAGTCAGCATACAAATTAAGTTTTGTTCAGAACTTTGCCAAGTATGAATCGCCACTTCGCAAAGCCCTGTCCGTGAGGGTGATGATGGTTCTGGTCTCCAGAACCACCAGACCCAGTCGGTCAGGACTTGCAGCTGCCGCAGAGAAGGTTCTGTTTATGAGCACACAGCAATTTCCCGCTCTCTGTTCTAGCGCGTGCCTGAGCATTTACACAGACACACGTGGCGATTCATTACACATCACTCACCTTTAACGCTTAGCAAGAACATTTTGTTGATTTTTAAACTAAGACACATGGTTGGGTTATTTTTATGGATTTCCTTACATTTAAGGAGGTGTTATACTAATATCTATAGTTAATATCTTTAATAATAACGTCTTTCTTATTAAAGGGGGCAAAGGATCCGAAAGGGTGGGAACCATAGCTTAACACCTGCATTTTGGAGCATTTTCTTTGTTTTTTGTTTATTATTTGCTGTTTGCATTCCTTTATGAAATAGAAACAATTAAGTTAAAATAGTCACCCCTTCTTTAAACACTACTGCTTTCTTATGAGTATAACTGATATAAGATCAGGGCTTCCCTGGTGGTTCAGACGGTAAAAACAACTGCCTGCAAAGCAAGTGCAGACATTTCAAGTGTACAACCTGATGGACATATTTATACATCTGTCAGACCATCAGGGAAATCAAGACAATGAACACGCCCATCACCCCCACAGGGCGCTCCTCTCTCTGGAATTTCTCCCTCCCCTCTGACCACCTCCTCCTACTTCAGGCCACCACTGATCTGATTTCTGTCACTACTGACTTGCTCTCATGTTTCTTAACTTGTACATAAAAGGAATCACCTAGTAGGTACCGCTGCCTGGCTTTGTTCACTCAGTCTAATTATTTAGAGATTTTTCACGTTGCTGAGTGTATCAATAGTTCATTCTGTTGCATTGCTCAGAAGTGCTCCCTTGCATGGCTACACCAAGATTTGCACACCTATTCACTTGTTAACTGGAGAAGAAAATGGCAACCCATTCCAATATTCTCGCCTGGAGAATTCCATGGACAGAGGAACCTGGCAGGGTGCAGTCCATGAGGTCGCAAAGAGTCGGACACGACTGAGCGACTATCACTTACTCACTTGTTAACAGCTGTCTGGGTCCCTCCCAGCTTTGACCACCACACACAAAGCTGCTGCAAACATCTCTGCACAAGTTCACGAACACACGTCTTCAGTTCTCTCAAGTATACACCTGGGAGTAGAATGCTGGGTGGTATTGTAACTGTGTAACTCCCGTGGCTGATACATGTCAATGTGAGACAGAAACCACAATACTGTAAAGTAATTAGCTTCTAATTAAAATAAATTAATAAATTAAAAAAAATTTTTTTTGATGTGGACCATTTTTAAACTCCTTCTTGAATTTGTTACAACATTGCTTCTGTTTCGTGTTTTGGTATTTTGGCCACGGGGCATGTGGGATCCCAGCTCCTGGACCAGGGATCAAACCTGGACCCCATTCCTGCACTGGAAGGTGAAGTCTTAACCAGTGGACCACCAGGGAAGTCCCTAACTTAAAAAAAAAAAAAAAAAACTGCCCGTCTTTTTCAGAGCTGCCAAATCATTTTATAGTCGTTTCAACAGGAACCACAGGCCTTAATCTATGGGAGGCCGTTAAGTTGAGAAATTTCCACTTTTTTTGTTACACTCAAGAGCATCTGATGAAAATCAATGAACCACTGGATTTTAAAACCCCCCCAAAAAAATAAATAAAATAAAACCCAAAGGTTAGGGGAGTGGGGGAAGCAGCTCGGACCTGGCCCTGAGAAGAGGCACTCAGGGGTGAGGAGAGGAGGCAGAGGCCTGGGTCCAAGAAGCCAAGGCGACCCCCTCCTGCCCAGGCCTTGGTCCCCTGCTCCCCAGGAGCCCCGGGGCGCCCACCAGACCTTCCTCACCCCCACCCACACCTGCGGGGGTCACGGGTGCCGGCTATGGTTCACACCTCCAGGAGTAGAGCCAGGGACCCATTGCCCTCGATTCTCACCCCATGATCCACCGTCCCCAGAGCACCCCAACTGGCTGTTACAAAACAGAACTCCCGGGGGCTTCCCTGGTGGTCCAGTGGCTAAGCCTCCACACTTCCCATGCAAGGGCCCCAGGTTCGATTCCTGATCAGTCAACTAGATCCCACAATGTGCCGCAACTAAGAGTCTGCATGCCGCAATTAAAGATCTCACATGCCACAACGGAGACCCGGAGGATGTGCCACTGCTCTGCATAAAGCCCACCTGTCTTCTCACATCTGGGATCAAACCCTAGCCCAGTACCACAGCCTATGAACTCTTACAAATACTTCTCTTGCTTTTTCTCCTCCCGTTCTCCCCACCTCTCACCACACTTCAGCCACACAAGCCCTGTGCTGCTCCGTCAGCACGCCACCTCACCTCTGCCTCAGGACCTTTGCACTAACCGTTCCTGCGAACGGAAAGCCCTTTCCCACGTTTGCATTCAGCTCCCTCCCTCCTCTGACACCGAATCTCCACTCAGGGGGCCACCCCTGACCACCCAACCCGTATCGGCTCCGGGTCACTCTGGTCCTCATGGCCCCTCCTTGTTAATCTCATCATCTCACTTCACACTCTCTCCAGTTTCTCGCAGGATGTGTTAGACTCCTTAAGCCCTGGATCCCATGCAAAATCTGAGTTGCACCAGACAAGGAGCCTGTCTCTCCCGTTCCACTCTCTGAGCCCCCAGGGCCTAAACCAGGCTCAGCACACCAGCAGTCATCAACTCTATCTGCTGAAAGAAACAGCCAAGGGCCAGGCCGGTGATGGAGCTTCACGCTGCAAGGCCGGTCCTCCTCCTAGGAAGTCTCCTTGCTGACCTCTCCCACAGCTGCGGTAACCGGCTCACGGGCAGAGCCCCAGAGGACAGCCAGGTGGACACCCCCTGCCACCCGGCATGGGAAAAAGCCTGAGGACACACCTTCTCTCCAGGAAGGAGGCTGCAGGCCAGGCCGAAGGGAACCAGAAACCCCATCTCTGCCTGAGACCCTCCAACTGGGTCACAGACACAGTACCCGGCCAGAGTCACATGTGCACAGAGCACCTCCTCACCAGGGAAGCCACAGAGGCTCAGCTCAACCCACCTCCCAGGAGACAACGTCTCCTCTGTTCATGGCCACTGCAGACAGTCACAAGGTCCTCTGCTGACGCCCTAGTGGCCGGCAGCATCAATGTCCCACGTTCCCCACCTACAGCCTGAAACCAGATTGAAGACCTGGAGCTTGGGCGTTCCCGCAAAGGGTGAGGAATTGCAGGGCCGGGGTTTCTCTCCTGGGAGGCCCGCTGCTCTGCAGGGCTGGGCACCAGGCCTGGGGCTTCCCAGGGGGGCACAAGTAGTAAACAATGCAGGAGATGCCAACGACGTGGGTTTGATCCCGGGGTAGGGAAGATCCCTTAGAGGAGGGCATGGCAACCCGCCCTGGTATTCTTGCCTAGAGAATCTTATGGACAAAGGAGCCTGGCAGGCTACAATCCATAGGGCTGCAAAGAATCGGACACAAATGAAGCGACTTAGCACACATGCACACACACCAGGCTGGGCCCTCGTCAGCCAGCTCTCCAAGGTGGGCACCATCCCATAATGACTACAGGAGGACTGACACCATCCCCTGCCATCAGAGTCCCTCGCGAGTTCTCGTCTGGCTTCTCTGATCGCAGGATGCGTCTTAGTCAATGTCATACCCTGGTTTAACTGGCAGCTGTTTTCCTTTTTCACTGGTGCATCACACAGGTGATAATGTCATAACGATGCATCGCACAGGTGATGACGTCTTATATTTGAAGGAATAAGACATAATACATGCTGGGGAGGCCCTCGCCTGACTCCCAAAATAACCTGATGACAGAGCTTGGGGTTGGCATACAGCTCGCATGGGGGGAGGGTGTGAAATCCAAGACAGAGAGTGAGCAGTGATGTAAACCACAGACTCAGTGTGGTCTTACAGGCTGTTACCGACGTGCCCCTCCGGTGGGGGTACCCTGACGGCGGGTGGGGGAGGGGTGTGTGCAACTCTGCAGCTTCTGCTTAGACCCGCTGTGAACCTAGAAGTGCTCCAAAAAATAAAAGTCTGTTGAAAAAAAAAAATCCAGTACAGCCCAAATCTCCCTCGATTGGGGCTTCTTAGGCAGAACACCTCAAGAAGCAGTTGATTTGGCGTGTTGAACTGAAGCATTTAAAACAGTAGGAATGCTCAGGATGCCAGCTGCTCAGAGGGAAGGGGAGGAAACGAGACAATTCTGGGAGGACAGGGTCACCGAGGGTCGCAGCAAACAGAATCTGCAGACTTGACATCTTTCTCTTTTCTTTTCTATCCGAATTGCCTGAGCTACATGGCGGACTCCACTCCACTTGCGGATGAGCAAACCGTGGTTCTGAGACAGGAAGCAGGCCACGGAGGGCTGTGAGGCTTAAGGGACAGCACTGCGACCATCCCGGGCCACGGCGGAGGGACAGGGCTACCAGCTCAACCTAGTGAGCGTCCGGCATGCCTGCGGCCGGATGCCTGGCACTTACTTTCTGGACTTGGCACATTCCTTCTTCCAGTTCTTTACCAAGACCGGCACGACTTGTTCGGACATGTCCTCCTTATTCAGGGACCAGAGGTCGGTGCTCTCCAAGGGCTGGCGGTAGCCCTGGACCATCATCCTGTGGCCAAAACACAAGAGGCGATGAGAGTCAGCCCTCCCCGCTACTGTGGCCCACACAACCACAGGCAGCCGTGATCAGGGAACTCTCAGGGTGAATGGACATGTGGGCACATGGCATCATTACTGCTAATTCCCTTAGACCCCCCAGGAAAAACGGCCTCATTTTTAGACAAACATACAACGATTATTTAGGAGGAAAGTAGCAGGATGTTTCTAATTTACTTTCCAAAAAAATGTTTAAGGCTAATATCACAGAGCATTAACCATCATTATATTTGGTGATGAGTTTAAGGTTTATTAGCCTAGCCTTCCTGCTTTGAATACTTTCATTATAAAAGGGAAATTTAGTATTTTAAGTTGTTATTTTGAAAGATTTCAAATTCAGAGAGAAACCAGAGGAACTGTACAAAGAATTCCTGTTGATCCTTCACCAAGCTCATGACTGTTAACATTTCACACGTGCTTAATCTGTCTCTGACTCTAGATACACATGTATGCAAACACATACAAGGCAGACCTCAGAGATACTATAGGTCTGGTTTCAGACCACCGCAATAAAAGTGATTATCACAATAAATCGAGTCACAAGAATTGTTTTGGTTTCCCATACTACAGTTATACTTACGCTAGCATTATGTCTAAAAAGGAACATACAGAGCTTAACCTAAAAATGCTGTATTGTTCGGGGTTTTGTACATAGCAGAGCAGCTGCCTCGCAGCAATCTATTGAAAGTCAGCCCTCGACACAAGGGCTGTAAAAGGAAAACGAATTTTCTTAAAAAAGAAATATTTAAAAAAAAAATTTTTTTTAATGCTGTATTGCTAAAAAATGCCAAGTTAAGCATCATCTGAGCCTTCAGTAAATCCTAGTAATAATACCAAGGATCACAGATGACCATAATAAATATAATAATAATGAAAACATTTGAAAGATTGAGAGAATTACCAAAATGCGACACAGAGGCACAAAGTGAGCGAATGCTGATGGGAAAAGGGCGCCAAAGGACTAGATTGGCACAGGGTGGCCACCAACCTCCAATTCGGAAAAAACACGGTAGCTGGGAAACGTAATGAAGTATGCCTCTATCTTTTTTCTGAACCATTTCAGAGGAGGCTGCACACACCTTCACACACCTTCACACACCCTACACACCTTCGCCCCTAAATATCAGTGTATATCCTCCTAAGAGAAAGGACACGCTCTGATATCACCAGAAGACTATGACCAAAATCAGAAACATGAGCTTGGCTGGCATGACCAGTGGTCCATGTCCAAACACCATCGACTGTCCCAGAGCTCTTCTTTCACAGCAATTGAAAAACAGTTAATAAAAATACTAAATTAAAAAGTGTAAAAAGTTCATAAAGACAAGGAATAAATGCTTGGGGGAGGAGGAGGGCTTTAAATAATCCCCAGTAAGATGCCGACAATGTGCAGAAAACAACATGCAAACAAAAGGCGGGCGAGAAGGCAGTGTGCTGAGCTGTGGATGTGGCTGTCTCTGCTGCTACTGGTCCATACACATTTCCCTCACCCCTTTTCCCTATGTTATTTATCTCGGGGCGGGGAATGATGCTAATGATAATAATTACACCCAATGCAAAACAAAAACAACCAAATCCGGAGCCGGGAGTCTGCAGCTTCTTGCCCAGGCTGAGCTAGTTATGCATTTATCATGTGACTGTGGGTTCAGGGTCAGAGTCGCCAAGACCCATTCCCAGGGCACACACACTCAGGACACAACCCTGTCAGAAAGGGCGAGGGAGGGAGGGCTGCACATTGGTGGCCCAGCACCCGCCCGAGGTCTGGGGGCCAGGACTTACCCTGTGATCCACCAGAAGGTGATCCTGGAAAGGAAGGAGGCACTGGATTCCGGGCAAGGATTCTATGGAGAGAAAGCACAGGGTGGGGAACCCAGGGGAAAGGATAGGTTAAACTTCTCGTCTATGCCAGCTCCCTGGTCCTCCCAGTGGGCCAATGGTTCATTCATTTCTTAGTTCATTCATTTATTCCACAAATATTTAATGAGCATCTACAAAGTGGCAGGCACAGACAAAGTACTAGCATTATCTCATATCTTCACAGAACCTGGTATGACCTCTATTCCTCTTTCTTTCATTCATTCATTCACTCTTTCTACAAGTATCTTCTGAGCACCTACTATACACAAATCTGAACTAACAGACATAACCCTAATCCACGTCAACTGCTAACATTCTCTGCTAGCTATTAACAGTTCTGTTTTAAATGTTTTATGAAAATTATCTCCTTTAATCTTCACAATCACACTAGGAACTAGATAAACGCATCGTCTCCATTCTGTAGTTACGGACGCTGAGGGGCAGAGAGGTGAAAAGCCTTGCCCAGGGTGCCAGAACTGGAAGCAGTGGAGACAGAACATGAGCCCCAAACACTCAGGGTCTGGAGAGAGAAACATTAATCAATCACGTAAACAAATTCAAAACCACAACTGTGACAAGGATTACATCCCGGAGGCAGGTCGGTATGACCAGTGAGGTCACTGGGACCTCACTGGGCTGATCCAGTTGATGGAGGTCAGGGAAGGCATTCAAGCTGGGGTCTGAAGAGTGGGGAGAGGATGACTAAGTGAAGGGGGAGACACAAGATGGTCCCAGCAGAGCGACTGATGTGTGCAGAGGCCCCGAGGTAGAGGGGAACACAGCGGGCTCCAGGAAGCAAGAGGGGGCCTGAGCAGTCTACACTGGAAGATGTGCTCAGTCTACAGTGGAGGTCACGTAAGGGATTTTGGTCTCCATCCCAAGGGCAACAGGAAGTCATCAACAGATTCTAAGTAAGCTTTCAAACAACCTCTTTCCCAGAGCCACAAAGATGAACTCCAGTTCAGGGCCACAGAGGCAAGGCCATCAGACAGAGCCTTTGGGATTGCACATGAGGGCTGATATATTCAAGTCTAAATCTGGGGACACGAGCATTGGCAAAGGTGGGGTCACCAGACTAACGACGAGATCACTAGCCAAGGACATTGCTCTCTATCCCAGACTTTCGCAGAGATAAGCTGCTGGGGAGGGACGTCCCTGGAGGTCCAGTGGTTACGACTTTGCCTTTTAATGTGGGGGTGTGGGTTCCATCCCTGCTCGGGGAGCAAAGATCCCACATGCTTAGTGGCCCAAAATATCAAAACATAAAACAAAAATGATATTGTAACAAATTCAATAAAGATATTTTAAAATCCTAAAAAAAAAAAAAAAAAAGACACCAGAGGGACTGATGAGGAGAAGCAGTTGTCCACCCCGGCCGGGGGCACTCGGAAAAAACACTGTATCTGCCCCACTCCCCAGGGGCTCCCATTTAGCTGGTTTGGGGTGGGTCCAGGTACTTGAATTCTTGTTTTTGTTTTCAGCTCCCAGTCTCCTTGGCCAAGTGGCTGGGCAGGAAATGTACAAGATAAGCCCAGAATATCTTGTCATACCCAACAGGACAAGGGCAGGTAAAAGACCTCAGATGCAACCAAAAGTGGCTCTCACAAGTCCAGAAAGGAACACTTTGAGCTGCAACACAGACAGTAAGGCAAAAGGGCTGAGACATGTCACATTTTAAATACACAAGTTCACCTTGATACTGGAAGAGAAGGAAAATCTCTTGGTGTCAGTGATGAAAACATACTACAGAACCAAGTCACTGTTTTGAAAACAGAAGGAAAGAAACAAGCATTTATCTATGACAACACGGGGTGACCAAAGAGATGAGGGGGTGTGTCTTTGCGATAAAATGGTTCAGCTATCAGGTGGAGAAGGAACAATACCAATAAGAGGCTGCACCACTCTGCAAGCACAGTGCATTTCTGGAATACTTGGTGATATTAAGGAATTAGTAAGTTATTAGGCCATATAACGGTACCATTGTTGTACTCCTTAAAATCCTTATCTCTCAGATATTATTGTGAAAAGCTGGAGAAGGGTATACAAGAACAACACCATTTGTTGTAACTTTTTGTGGGTCAAATTATTTCAAAATAAAATTTTAAAAATGTTTAAATCCCTTATCTGTTGCAGATACCTAATGAAATGTTTACATGTGATGCAGGGTAAATAGTCCGTGGCAGGTAAAAATTTAAAATAAATAAATAAAATAGTCCATGGCACTCATTACACCATGCTGTCCACTGTTGTACACAGCTGAAAGTTTCTATCATGAAAATTGTCCCTAATGAGTCAAATATGAAGCCTGAGCTGAGAACCACCAGGCTTCACTAGTATTATCTGTCCCAGAATCACCTGGGGAGCTTCATAAACACAGGTGCCCTGACCTACTAGATCACCCTCTCTGGGGGTGGGACCCTGGCATCAGGGTACCCTTAATCAGATGCAGCTAGTCCACAGACCTACATTCTGAACCAACCAAAAGCCAGATGGCCCTGAGTTTGAATCCCAGCTCTGCACTTTCTACCTGGGCAAGTCCTTTCACCCCAGAGTCTCAGTTTTCACACCTGGGAAATGGGAGTCAGGTGAGTGACACTGCTCAGCCTCCCCCAGGAGACTCCCAGGAGGAATGAGGTCTTTTAGGCCGCAGCATTATTCCCGGAGGAGGTGGTGATATTTGCTTTGCAGGCTTTTTCTTTTTTTCCCCCCCCCGGAAGTGGGCGGGTTATCAAAGAGTCACAAATGCACTTCAACTATCGCCTAGTTCCTGCCCCTGTAAAAAGCTGGCGGAGAGAGGAAGAGATGCTTGGGACAATGACTCATTTATTTCTTAGGCAAATACTGAGGGCGGACCTGCTTATATGCCAGGAGATGGCTAAATATCATTACATCCAAGGCCAAAGAGTGAGGTCCTCGCCCAGTACCACCTCCAGGACAGTGAGCAAACCAAGATGCAAATAAATATATAAAGATAAATGGTCAGAGCTATGAGGAGAACAGCGGCAACAACAAAACAAGGGGCCTGAAGTGGGGTAGGGGAGGGCGGGTGCCAGGGTAGGAGGCACCCAGAGGTGAAGCAACATGGAGCAAGGTGATTGGAAGGAGGTTTGAATCCCAGCCCTGCCACTTACTGGCTGAGGTGTCTGGGCCATGTTACTTGGTGATGGTGAGATTAAATGAGATAAAGCCTGTGAAGTACTCAGGACAGTTCCTGGCACAGAGTAAAAAGCTCAAGCGATGACATTAGCAGCACTAACATTAATACTAATGGTAACCCCAGTAACAAGTCCACTGTTTCCTGCAGACTCTGACACACCAAACAGATGTTTCATGTCAAGATTGGCAAACTCAGGCCCACAGCCCAGCCGCTTGCAAAACAGGTTTGGACATGGTGATGCCCATTCATTTCCGTACTGTTCATGTCTGCTTCTGAGCTACAGCTGAGCTGAGTACTTGCGACAGAGACCCTGTAGTCTACAACTGTCTACCATCTGTCTCTTTACAGAAAAAGTTGGCTGACCCCTGCTTACATCAGACCTCATGACATTCAAGATGGTGATTCTTAAGGAGAGGAACTGGAGCTCAAATACAGCTTCTTTCGGTCTTGGCATCAACACAGGGTCAGCCCTGCACAAAGATGCCCAGCCGAGGGGGGCAAGTGGGGACTGAAGTTCAGCTGGTGCCTGGACATGGGGGGCAGGGGTGGTGATGAAGGGGGGACTGCATTAGCAGGAAGGACATAGGGCCTTTCTCAAATTCACCCACCCAGGAGGGCCAGACACCTTTTTCTAATTAAAAAAAAAAATTTTTTTTTTCTTTTTGGCTGCACCACACGGCATGTGGGATCCTAGTTTCTCAACCAGGGATGGAACCCAGGCTCTCTGCAGTGAGAGCACAGAGTCTGTGGCAGCAGAGAACTGCCAGGGAGGTCTCCCCAGGTGCCTTTTTCTAACCTGCATAGAGACCCCAGTGCAAACTGTCAGGGTGTCAGACTTATACACCCAGGGGCCTCACAAATCCTGCTGTTACTTTGAAATCAGCCAAGCCTGGATGTGGATCAGGAATGAAACAACCTAGGATGGAATGTTGCATCTCTAAGCCTTCCCTCTAAGTTCCTGCCTCCTTTCCCCCAAGTCCTTAGGAGGAAAGCTGTAGGATCTTATTTGGCAAGCTACTTTTTCTGCCCTCATCCTAAAGAAGGGATGCCCTCTCTTCTTGATCTTTTTAGTTCTAGGGCCTGGTTGGAACTAACAGGGCTTGAGTGAGTCTGGGCAAAGCCTCTTTCCACTGAATGGATAAGTCCGACTGGTAAGCTGTTGTTACCATTCAGTCACCAAGTCGAGTCCGACTCTCTGCATCCCCATGAACTGCAGCACGCCAGGTTTCCCGGTCCTTCACTATCTCTCAGAGTTTGCTCAGATTCATGTTTATTGAATCGATAATGCCATCCAACCATCTCATCCTTTGTCACCCCCTTCTTCTCTTGCCCTCAATCTTTCCCAGCATCAGAGTCTTTTCCAATGAGTCAGTTCTTCGCATCAGGTGGCCAAAGTACTGGAGCTTCAGCTTCAGCATCAGTCCTTCCCATGAATATTTAGGACTGATTTCCTTTATGATTGACTGGTTTGACCTCCTTGCTGTCCAAGGGACTCTCAAGAGTCTCCTCCAGCACCACATTTAAAAGGCATCAATTCTCCAGCGCTCAGCCTTCTTTGTGGTCCAACTATCATGTCCATACGAGACTACTGGAAAAACCACAGCTTTGACTAGATAGATCTTATTGCAAAATTCAGGCTCAAATTGAAGAAAGTACAGAAATCCATTAGACCATTCAGATACGCCCTAAATCAGGGATGTATGTCAAATATTCCTCAATAAAACGGCAGTGGGGGAGGGGAGAAGGAAGGAACCTGGTGGCTGCATAACTGAAGATGAATTCAACTCCTTTATACCCAACTGTGCCCAGATGGAGTCCTACTTCAGACCACAAGAAGTGCCGGCCCAATGGCAGAGATTACTCCTCACTCTGGCTAGTACAAACCCTACCCTGCGAGAACCAACCTTGTCCTTCCCCCCCAACCCCAGATGCAGTTAAGGCTGGGTCAGCAACATGAACATTTGAGTTTCTAAGCTGCACCACCCAGGAGTCTCCTCCAGTTCGTCTCCCCATCCCTCCTCCCTCCCCCTGGATCCAGACACAGACTTTCAGATCACACCGGGCAGACACCGGGTCTCATCACCAGACAAGAAATCACGTAATTTGGGAGCCGGTTTCTGGAAGTCCCCTGATAACAGATAATCAGAGTTCTGAAGTAATCAAGAACTGATCATTAAAGAAGAAAAAAAAAAAGGAGGGCTGCTAGGCCAAGGATCTGAGCAGCACTTCATTCAGCTGAAACCAGGCAGAGCTTTCCGGCCTAATCCACAAAGTGGAGAAGGCGAGGATGTTGGCTTGGGGCTTCTGCACCTCTGAGACCGAAATGGAGGAAGTCCTGTCCCAGGAGGAAGGAGGCTTAACGACCAATCCCCCGTTCAGTGAAAACGAGATTAACTCAGGCCCTGGCTGAAGGTGGATGAAGAGGAACAAGCTGTTCATACAGAGAGAGCTGTTCTTTGGCATCTTTACCTGGCGGGGGGGAGGGGGGGAGGTTTAAGCTAATTTGGCACAACAGCCCCAGGCACTGGCTCTGAGAACTGGTCCTCCAGGACCTCGCAGGGGCTGCTCGGAGGACCCTGTCTGGGGCCCTCAGCCCACAGCTCTTTCCATTAGAAACTCTCTGCCCGCCCCCCACCCCCCACCCCCACCTTTTCTGGTTTTGATTTTGCTTTTTAGTTCAGTTTTCTGCCGGGGGACTGCAACTCGGCATGCCTAAATGCCCAGCAGTAAGAGATGTGTGGGCAGCAGTGTGGCTCAGACCAGAGGTTCTCAAACCCCGCCTCATCACCAGCATCTGCGGGGCCTGGGGGTTAGTTAAAAACAGCAAGGCTTGGGCTCCACCCAGACCAACTGACTCAGAAGCTATGGGGGGTGGGACCCAGCAATGATCTGAGTTGTAACAAGCCCTCCAAGTGATGCTGATGCCTGCTCAGGTGTGAAGGGCTCACCCCCCAATCCAGCCCTATGAACTTAGGTGACATATTACACCACCCTGAACCTCAGCGTTCCCATCTGTAAAATGGGGGGAGGCTCACAGTTCCACCTCAGTGCTGGGTTGCTGTGAGGATTAAATAAGTTAATTTTATGAACACAAGGCTGCTATTATTATTATTGATTAGAACCACCCAAATGTCTGACACTAAGAAATCCGGTGATACAGTCTGTAACACTGGTGTTCTTTGTTCGTTCTGCTGCTTCTCAGCTATGCAGATCTCCTCCAGGCTCAGGACCACAATTTCTTCTACTATAGCACACACACACCATGCGTGTTTGCCCATGAACTTGTCTGTTTTCTTTCCACGGCTTTTGAACAGGGTCACTCTTTGGGCAGCGTTCCTCTCAACCTGCCTGGGCCCCAGTAATGGTTTCCTAGGTACCACCAGCCTCCTGCGCCCTCTTTTCAGCCAGAGGGATCGTCTAAAACACTTCCAACCTGAGTGTGTCAACCCCTTCCAGCTGAGAAACTTTCCCTCAGATTATAATTCCAAGTCCACAAGGTGACACTCAATTCTACCCTTGATCTTTCATGCTCAGCTCCCTGGCCCCCCGACTTAGCCAAGCAGAAAGTCATGCAGTTCCCAAACACCCACAGATTCCATCACACCGCTGGGCCTGTGGACATGCTGCTTCCACCAGCAGGAGAACCTTCCCATCCATCCTCCAGCCTTCAACCTTACTGGCCTGAGGCATCCCCTTCTCTGGATGCCAGCTCTGGGGCCCCAGGCTGACTTCAGGACCGCTGGCTCCTTGCTCCTCCACAGCCCCTAGCACATCCCTGCCTGGGAACCCTCTGTCCATCCCACAGCGCTGGCTTATTGGCCCTCTGCCTCCTCCTCTGTCTCTCCTTTGGGGTGGTCAAGGTCTGTTCATTTCTAGGTACTCAGAACCCAGCTGAGCCCCTGGCACAATGAATTACCAAATGCTGGAGAAAGGAATTAAAAATGGAGTTTTCCATGCTCTCGTTAATAGTCTAAGCCCAGCAGCTGCTTCTGGGCTGCAAGGGGTAGGACTGGCATGAAGGAACAGGAGGGGACTTCCTGGGGTTCCAGGGATATTCTGTCTCGATAGGAATTTGAGTTATCATTTGTCAGAACTCATCAAATGGGTAACTTAAGATTCAGGAATGTCACTATGTAAATTTACTTGAAGGAAGGAAAAAAAAAAACCACCCTAAAATAGAACCATTAAGAGATACTGAGCTCTGGCTAATGATTCACATGGTTAAGTGTGTGGATGAAGGATAACTGATGTTATTTCAAGGTCAGTTTTCAATACCAAAAATCTTAGCCAGCTGGCTTGCTAGACAGATATGTGGTAAAAAGTTTAGCAAAATGTTAACTTGTAGGCAATCTAGCTGGCAGGTAGATGGCAAGTATTCACTGTGTCTTTCAACTTTTCTGCAGGTTTGAAATGCTCCTTGTAAAATATTCCATATTTATGAAACAGGACTAAAAATACCTCTTACACCAAATGAGCTGAGTAATTTTTAAGAATGTGCTAACCTGGTGCTTTTCCACCATGAACCAGCCAGGGATCTTGTGAAAACGAGACCCTGACTCAGCGGGGCTCGGCAGGCCTGAGACTCTCCATTTCAAATGTGCATCTGTGGGGGTGCTGATGATGCCGGTCTGAGGACCCCGCCACTGTGAGAAGTTTTGGGGGGGGTCCACTACCTGCCACATTTGCTCCTGGTGTCCCCAACTGCCAATGGCAACCCTGACCCCGTGCCCTAAGCAGTAGCCTCAGGGTCAGAAGATCAAAGGATCCGAGGCCAGGGACAGGCAGGAGCCCCAGAAAGCCCCCGAGGTCTGGGCCCTGGGCCTGCACGTGAAGGGGAGCAGCCCCGCCGGGAAGCAGGGCCAGGACACGGCTCTGAGTCACGCATCGGGCATGGGGCCAGCGGGAGAGGACGGCGCTCAGTGACTCAGCAGGGGGAGCAGGCCGGCACCGCCAGCCCCACCTGACCCTGGGCTTGGCTGACCACTCTCGCTGAGGACAGGCTACATGTGACGGCTGCTCGGCGGACGGGACAGGGACCAGGGCTGGACAGGCCCCGTCCTCCCGGCTCCACTGTGATGCCAGTCTGGAGAGTGACAAGGGGACAGCAGAGATGACACCTGACATGCCCTCCTCCCAGGTCACAACCGGCCTCGGCTCTGGGGTGGTGGGGGGCAGCTGGCATCAAGCTGAGCCTCAACCCGTTTTCAAGGATGGGACACTAAGGTCCTGAAAAGAGGAGTGACTCGCTCGAAGTCAAATCCAAAAGTCACATAACCTGACCCCCAGGTCTTCATCTCAACTGTGGTCGGCTGATCTGCCTAACAGGATTAAGCTTCCTTGGGGGCCTGAGGAAGACAGTATTTTTCAAAGACAGCCAGGCATCACCTGCCATCTCACATGCTGGTCCTACAGTGAGACCTGGCCACTCCCAGGTCTAGAGCTCACTCTCTCTCGGAATACTCACTCTTATAGACCAGCTGCCAAGCTGCAAGGAAGCCCAGGTGGCTGGGGGAGACCACGTGGGGCCTTCAGCCAGGGGCCGGCGCTAACCACACGACCTGTGAGCTTGGAAGCCTTCCCGCCACTATCTGACTGCGACTGCAGGGGAGACCCTGAGTGAGAACCACACGGCAGAGCCCAGTCAACGCCCAGGCCTGTGAAACGTCCTAACGAAGGACTGTTGCCGTCCTACGCTGCTAAATTCAGGGTGGGTGTGTTGGGCAGTAACAAATAAGCCCTGCAGGGCACTGACCACGTCTTTTCACACTGCTGTGTCTCTAGAGCCAAGCACCGTATACAACCAGTGCCTAAGAAATATCTACTGAAGAGATAAAGGAACCAGGTGAAATTAAAGCCCAGGGTCTGCCTGCCTCCAAAACGAGCCTCTCCTCCTGTTACCACGCTGCCTCCACAATCAGACTGAGGCTCTCAGTCCCCGGGGTGGCGGGGCAGGCCCCACGCCTCGGAACTGCAGGAAGTACAATGGGAGGAGGAAGTCAGCTCTGTGAGTCAGCCCAGAGTGCACACACCCAGGAGAGAAGGGAAAGGAATTTTATCCAGATCCCAGAGGGGACCAGAAATCAGTAATTCCCTGTAAAGCATCAGCAACAGTCCACAGTGAGCCTGAAGAACTGGAAGATCCCTACGTGGGTCTGTCTGCCTCCCACGGGCTTGGTTTACCCCCCGAGCACCCCAGGGTCTGCAGCCCCTCAGGGGGCTGCGATTTGTTCGTTGTGATCCGCAGCTCCACAGAAGAGCCTGATATCTACCCACACCCGTGCACATCAATGCCGATCATCAGCAGGCATGAGAGCCGGAGACATCTGAGCCCCTCCTCTGTGCCAGGGAACACACACACCTTGTGAATTTTATACACACACAACACACACACACACACACACGAGCCCACAAAAACACACAAATGCACATTCACACACATCCACATGCATACAAATACATGCTCATGTACCCACCTCACGCATACACACCTATGCGCATGAACACACACACACACACACACTTTGCTAATTTCTCCAACCCAGCTCCTCCTAGAGCAGGGAGATGGCAGAACGGGGCCTCTCCTAGGATGGGACATGCCCCCTGGTTTCTAAATCTCATGTTGGAGCATCACTGCCTCCTCTGAGCTGATCCCCCCCGCCCCAGGTCCTTTCATCACCCACAAAAGCAGCCACAGCCTTTTGCTGAGGTCCAGGCCAAACCTCACAGAACCACAGCCGAAAACTGCTCCTACTGCAATTTCACCCATTAGCAGCTGACTAACCGTGAACAAAGCATGGGATGATTGCTCCAAAGGCTCCCCATCCCTCTTGGAACAAAATCCAAACAGTTTGCCCAGTCCAGAGGTGACTGTCCCACCTCTCAGAGGCCACCCCAGCCCCCTCCTGTCTCTTGCGGCTCCAGCTGCTCTGGCCTTTCCTGCTGTGGTGGCGACATTCATGGCAGCCCTGCCCCAGGGCCTTTGCACTTGCAACCCTTCTGCCTGAAACCTCTCCCCCTGGGTACCTGCCTGCCTGGCTTCCTCACTCCTTCAGGTCTCTGCTCCAGTGAGGTTTCCTCGGGGGATGGGGTGAGGTGGGCTTTCCTGATTGCTTTTATCAAAACCACACACACCCCCCAACCATCACCTCCCCCATTCTTTGAGTTTTTCTTTAGAGCTGTAACCACCACTTGGCTGGTAGGATATACACTTGGGTCCTGGGTTACTGTTTGTGCCCCTGCACATGAAACATGAGCTCTGAGTGGCAAGAATTCTGCTCTATTCACGGCCACAGCCCTGTGCCCTGATCAGAGCCTGGCACTCAGCCTGGAGGGAAGAAGGGAGTATGGGGGAGGAGGAAGGAAAACAGGATGGAGGGAAGCAGGGAGGAAGAAAGGAGAAGGATCAGGGTGATAAACAGCCATGTTCCCTGTCCTCCTACCAGCAGAAGAGCGGCCACCCCCACCCTGCCCACTGATACCCTTCTGCACAAGCAGGATTTTCCTCAAACTGATGGAGGAGACCAAGGGTCTCAAACTCAAATCCTCCAGGGGCCAGGTGAGAGGAGCAAGACTGTCTAACACACCAGGAAGCAGTGAGGACTGCGGCAGGAAACCAGGGCCACGTGCCCCAGCGCTGGCCGACCGCTTGCACTGACGCTGCGAGAACCCTTTTCTAGAAAACCCGGACAGTTAACGCCTGTGGAATTTCCCGATATTTAAATGTTCATTCATACTGTCTAAAACCACTCTGCCCACCAAACGGGCTGGAAGACACAGCTGTTTACAACTATGAATGGGACACCCTCCTTAAGTACCCTCCAGCCACGTCTGCGGCTTGGTTTTTCCATCGGTAAAGCGGGGAGGAAGACGTTACCTATGGCCCAGTGTCTGGGGAAGACAGAATGAGTTCCCAGATGGACGATACCGGCTCATATCCATGTGAGCTATACACACCCACATGCACACACGCGTGTCTCTGCGCTCAGCTGTGATCACACTTACGGGGTCGTTGACGGTTTCGGAGAACAGGGGCGAGCGGTCCGAGAAGCAGGACAACACGAGCTGGATCAGCACGAGGCTAAAGTAAATGTAGAAGGTGACGTCGCGAAAGACATCAACTTGGGCATCCTGCACAGGAGGGGAAGGAGGGGAAGGAGGAGAAGGAGAAAAGATCACTTTCTGGAAGCAGCTGCAGGGGCTGCGTTATCTCCCGGGTTATCTCCCCTGCGAGACAACAGAAGACCAGTGTTTACATCGTGGTGTGGTCCACCCTGCCTGGTCAGGGCAGCTGACCTGGGGAGGAGCGCCAGGCTTGGGAGTGGATCAGACCTACCTTCAAGGCCTGGCTCAGCTCACACTGGCCATGGTCGTAGGGCTTGATCAGCTTACTTAACCTCTCTGTGCCTCAGTTTCCCCACCTACAAACAGACCCCTCCTCCTCTCAACAGGAGGGGCGACTCTGCCTCTCAGTGAACATCTGGCAGCTTCTGGAGATAGTTCTGTCCAGGGGTGGGAGGGCCACGGGCATGGCCCCTAAACATCCTTCAAAGCACAGGACAGCCCCCACCCCCAAAACAAAAGGAGGACTCGGGCCCCAGACGCCAATCCCTGCTGAGGCTGAGACACCCTGCCAGGGTGACTGTGAGACAGCAGTAAGATTATTCACGAAAAAGACTCCGTCCCCAGCCTAGCACTCTGAAAACACGAACTCAACAAATGGCAGCAGCCATCACTACTAGAGACCGCCTGAAATGCACACTGCAGGCGCTCAATAAACGTTCGGTCACTCCTCCTTGCTTTGCCTGATGCCAGCTTCCGATTAGCCCGAAGGTGGCAGGGAACGGCGGGACAGTCTGAGAGGAGCAAGACTCTTCACAACTCCTAGGAGCAGCAACAAGGGCCACTTCCCAGCTCGAGTGGCACCAATGCAACGTAGGAACCAGTCCAGGGCCCCTGGGGACAGTCACCCTGCAACCACCACTCCCCACACGGCTGCATTCCCGGCGAAACACACGGAGAGCCGACCTGCTCGGCTGTCACCACTGACAGAGGCTCAAAGCGTGGTGTGCATCTGCCTGCTGCTCCTGCCCCCACAGTGACACAGACAAATGGGGCTTTGAGGAAAGAAGCTTCTAGAACAAAGGTAGCACGGCGGGGGCGGGGGGGGGGGGAATCCCCAGGGAAGAAGCCGGACCCACGTAATAGCCGTTCTCTGGTTCCCAAGGAAATGCATGGTTTCCACACGAGTCAGAAGGAACAGGCATCTCCCGGGCGCTGCTGACGGAAGACATGGAACGAGGTCACTTACCTCTTTTAAGGCAGTCATGATTTTGGATCTCAGGATGACAAGGGCACACAGTAGAGCTATCAGCCAGAAAGTGAGCATGATCCCTGAGGACTGGACTCCCCTCCTTCTCTCGATCTGAATTAAAAAGGTAGCCAGCAGCTGGAAGAGAGAAGCATGCAACAAGAGCTGTCAGGAGAAGGTCGGGTCCCCACGGCCCGCCCAGTCTGGGGCCCGGAGGACGGCTGCCCCCAGGACAGGGGTAGCAGAGTGGCCTGGGCAGGACCTGGCTCCAGTCCCAGCTCCCAGCTCTGCTCTCGCCTCGCTGGGTGACCCTGGGCATGTCACCAAACCTCTCTGAGCCTCCGCTGCCTCATCTGCAAAATGGAGGTGACAGCAGCATTCATCTCGAAAGCCATGAGAATTTAACAAGATCCAGGACGGGATGGAAAAGTTGGGGGGGGGGGGGTGGGCGGGGGCGGGGAGTTCAGTTTATCACAGAGATCGGCACGCTTTTTCTTACAGGACCAGAGAGTAAATATTTTAGGATCTGTGGGCCATGGAGTTTCTTTCACAGCCACTCCAATCTGCACTGTAGCATGAAAGCAGCCTCATATGAGACAGGGAAGAATGGATATGGTCGCCTGCCAATAAAACTTTATTTACAGAAACAGGCTGCGGGCCAACCCCTGATTTAGAGAAGGAAGTGCAGCCCTGATGCACTGGGCTCGTCTGGCTCGGGCAGCCGTGGTGACTGCTCTCCTTTACTGAGCCTCTCTTTCCTCCGCCTCCTAGGACGCACTCACCTGCTCTGACTCAGTACAACCTGTTCTGAGCGCCAGTTTGCAGATCAGGAAACTTACTTAACCTGCTACAGACAGATACACAGTTGTCTTCAGGGAACTTGATTAGAATGACGGTGGTGGGGGGATTCACTCCTGGTACCCTGAGCTATGACTTCTGTTTTACATGTGACTTAGTGATTGAGGAGAAAGAACAATGAAACCACTTTTCCTTGAAAGAAGAAGATGCCCCCGCCCTTCCGCAGATAGCCCTCTGAAGGCAGACCCCAATGCTGGTCACAGTCATGAACCGGATTCCCAAGGAGCTATGGGCACCCAGGGCACTGCCCCTCGGCCCCCAGCTGCCAGAAACCTGGATGTCTGTCCTCATCTGTCCTCCCCGGTCCTCTCGTCTCCCTCCCTCCCTGCATCTCTCCATCAGCAACTCACCTGGCTCTGCCACCAAGGCCACCCCCAGTTCACCCACCGCTCACCCTGGCCTCAGCCTCCAGCCCCCTGACCCAGGTGCTCCTGGGCCCCTGCTGGCCTCCCAGCTTCCACTCCTGCTCACAACCCATTCTCACCACGCTCAGCTCTTGAAGAGGCACAGCCTGCCATGCCACACCTTTCCCTTTCAGGTGAGGGGTTTTAACCCAGGGTCCATGAGGCTCTGGATAGAACCCAGGGGGTCCATGAACTCGGATGGGAAACAATCATAGCTTCGCTTTCCCTCATCAGCACCACCAATGACCACTGAAAGCAGCAGAGCACAATGGCATCAGCAGCGCCCGGGGCTCTGTCACCACTAGAAGTCACACCCGAAAACAAGAAGCAAAAGGCATCTCCTCCAACTATCATGTACGCTGGATCGCTGTTTGGATATTAAGGAGGTATCACACCTGCTGGTGGACCCTGATTTGAGATGCGCTAACAAAGAAGCACGTATGTTTTTGCTGTTTACTCTTTTGCAAACTGTGATCAAAGATAACTGGTTTCCTAGTAATTAGCCTCCCAATGAATAAAAATAAATAGGAAAAAAAAAAAAGATAACTGGTTTCCCAGCCCAAATGTCCGCAACTGAAGAATCCACACAGTCCATACAATCAAACACACTGAACAACTGCAGGGAAAAAAAAAAAAATAAAGGTCTTTGGAACAGCAGGGGCTGAGAAGTCAGACTCCAACTGCTCCAGCCTTCATGGTTCCATTCACATGATTTTCTGGAAAAGGCAAAGTCACAGGGGCAGAAGACATAGCAGTGGGGGGGTGGGGGAGGGCAGGGGCAGCACGAGGGGACTTTCGGGGGGTTATGAATTGTTGTGTTGTTGTGTATCTCCATTGTGGACATGGTGCTCACCTGACCGTACTGGTTTATCAAAACTCATCAACTGTTCAAGGAAAAGACTGAATTTTACCCTACGTAAAATAAACCTCAAGTAAAAACATAAATGGACCTCATTAAGATCTTCATACATATACATATGTGTGTATGATGGGTTTCCTCCACAAGCCTATCTGTTTTATGATTTTAAGAACATTATTCTGAGACCAGACTAGCAAAGAAGAAAGGGATGTGTGGCACAGAAAAGGTTTGGAACCCACTCTGGGACTGAAAAACAAGACAAAAGCTGCTCACCCTGAAGCTCAAGGTCCTTCAGAGTCAGCCCCCTGCCCTTCCAGCTCCCCTGCACCCCTCCTCACTGCTTCTGTCCCAGCCACACAAGCCAATTCTCAATCTCCCCCGCTCTGACCCCAGGACATTTGCACATGCTGGTCTCTCCACTGGATCCTCCCTGTCCCCAGCCCCTTCAACTTTACCATCCCGTTCATTCTTCAGGCCTTAGTTCCATCATCCTTTCCTCCCTCCTCCCAATAAGACCAAACCAAATTCACCCAAGACAGCCTTATTTCTACTGCAAGATCTTCTCATTTCCAAATGGCAGCCTCTACTTACCATGGTGACACCCAAGAGGGTTGGGCTGACCAGAAACACTGGGGCCAGGAGCTTGCCCACACTTCTTTCCCAGAAAGAGTAGAAGAGGTCTGCCCAGCAGACGATCCATAGCAAAAATCCCAAGGCCTGGAAGAGAAGTAGATGCACAGCTTACAATGGACGGCCCTGGAATTGCCCCCAGCACCCCTGCAAAAAGCTCAGCCTTGGGGGAACCGGCTACCCCCTAAACCATCAGACACAGTATACCTCCTCTGGGACCCAGTCAAGTCCTAGGCAGGGTGAGCCAGTATCCGGGCCCATGATGGTCTGTGTCTCCTCCGCACCCCAGCCATGACTCCGTCTATCACTATTCTCCCCAGCACCTGAAGACTCAAGTCTCTGACTTATCGACATCCAAGGCCTACATGGGGGCCCTCACATGATGGCCATTCATCCAACAATATTAAGCCAACCAAAATTTACTGGGGGCCTACTGGGCCATAGATGTGAAGGACAGAATGGTGAATAAAACAGACAGAAGTCACGGCCTTCAAGGAGCTGTGATTCCAGTGGATGCAACAGGCAAGAAACAAACCGAAAAATACACAGCATAACGTGAGAAAGGAATGAGTGGCATGAAAAGTGAAAGTGTTAGTCACTCAGTGGTGCCTGACTATGAAACCATGGACTGTAGCCACCCGCCCCCAGGTTCCTCTGTCTATGGAAATCTCCAGACAAGAATGCTGGAGTGGGTAGCCATGCCTTTCTCCAAGGGATCTTCCCAACCCAGGGATCGAACCTGGGTCTCCTGCCTTGCAGGCAGATTCTTTATCGTCTGAGCCATCAGGGAGAAGAAATAAAACAGGTAAGATCGGGTGGTCAGAGAAGGCCTCTCCCATCAGGTGAAGAGCCAACAGTGACTACTTGAGGGAGAGAACAACTTGGGCAGAGGGCACAGCAAGTGCAAAGGTCCTGAGGCAGAAATGTGTTCGGCAGGTTCACGCCTGCTATGGCATGAGCCACGGGTGTGACAGGAGGTGGCTTAAGAGGAGCCTGGAGCCAGATCAAGCTGGGCCACCGAGAGGACGTCCAGGTTTTACTCCCTACGATGAGAAGTTACTAGAGTGTTTTTCAGCAAGGCACAGACAAAATCTTACAGTTTTTTAAAAAATATGTTTATTTCTTTGGCTGTGCCTGGTCTTAGTTGTGGCATGGGGGATCTAGTTCCCCCAAGGGATTGAGCTCAGGGCCCCCTGCCCTGGAAGCGTGGAGTCTTAGCCACTGGACCACCAGGGAAGTCCTCTGGTTTACACGTTAAAGGGAGATGTTGCTCTCCGTGAAAAGTACAAACTGCTGCCAGAGGTCTACGAGGAAGACACCAGATCCAGCTGAAGACAGGGGAGCAGACAGCATGGTGAGATGGGCTTGGCATGTGGTCTGAGCAATGGTATCACAGGCAAGGGGACAGCTTTGGTAAAATCATTCAGGTTTACCTGTTTGCCAAGGGCTTATGGAAATAAATCTCAGGAAATGGGGCTTTAATAAGGGACCGAGACACATGTTAAGAGGAGAAAGTGGAATGCACGCACACACACATACACACATATACACACACATATACAGGATATATACATGTCCTTCATGTATCTCCCCCAGAAAGCTCATTCTTACCAGGGGCATACCAGCACCTGTATAGAGGAGAAACAGACTCGCTGACCGGATGACCAAAATTAAGCCCATCAATGAGGGGGCAGATGGACACCATGTGGCCTTAGATGTAACCCAGAGAGGGACCTCATGGCCCTTTTGTAGTTCTCCAGCCAGACAGGCATTACTCAATCAAACCGTGAGAAAACATGGTCCCAAGAGCCCAAGTTGAGGAACTGACTCTAAATTAACTGGCCCATGTTCTCCAAATATGCCAGTGTCATAAACAAACAAAAAACGGTGAAAAGTTCTTCCAAAATAACAGAAAAAACAGTCTGACTAAGTGCAATGCGTGACCCTGAGTTGGGGGAAGGAGGAGGGGATGCTAGAAAGGGCAGTATTGGGACAAGTGACAAAAGTGGAATATACATAGCAGTTTTTGTTTTGTTTTTTAATATTGGGTCCATGTTAAATTTCCTACATTTAATTGTACTGTTGTTACATAACAGACTATCCTTGTTTTGAGAAAAGATACACTGAAGAAGGGGCAAAGAGGCATGGTGGATGCTAGTTTTTCTCAAATAATCCAGAAAAAAAATACTATGTGTATACAGAGAGAGCAAAAGAGAGTAAGAGGATGTTAAAATGTTAAATGTGGCAGAATGTTAAAAATCGGTGACTATAAATAATGGGTATTCAGGGCTGAGGGAGTACTTAATATCATCCCTGCAACTTTTCTGCAGTGTGAAACTATTTCAAGATAAAAAAAATTTTTTTAATTAAAAAGACATCCTTGGTCAGGGAGGAAGACCTCCATATAATCTCGTGAGATAGAGTCTATCACCCCCACTGTAATCATGGGGAAACTGAAGCTCATGGAGGTTAAGAAATTTGCTCAAGGAAAAAAAATTCTTAAAAAAAAAAAATGTCTTCTCATTTCTTTAATTTTGTATCTATGTGAGATGGTGGATGTTCATGAAATTTACTGAGATAATCATTTCATGACCTATGTAAGTCAAATCACTGTGCTGTACACTTAAACTTAATACAGTGCTGTTTGTCAATTATAACTCAATAAAACTGGAAGGAAGAAGGAAATTTGCTCAAGGTCATATAGCTAATAAGTGGCAGTGCCAACCTCTGAACCCACGTCTGAATTCAGAGCCCCAGGCTTTGTTCACCACATTATTATCCTGTGCCTTAGTAAAAGGCAGCTCAGGGCCAATTAAGCAGAAGGAACACGTCAGTTTGCACACCCAGTCCTCCCCGCCCAGTACACACCCCACCCCCCAGCACGCACATCACGATAAAATCCCACGGGACTTACAGTCTTGGCCTTGTTGAGATGTGTCATCTGAATGTAGCCCCGGTCATGGTGGGAGAGATAGAGGAAGTAGAAGGGGAAGCAGACCCAGAGGTAAGAGCAAGGCACCCACACGAGCACCGTGTTCTGAAAGCACTTGGTGAAGTCGGGGTTGCTGGTGTTCCACGTGACATTCCACTCCTGCAGACACAAACACAGGCGCGGGTAAGCAGGACGCCCCCGAGAGAGCGGGCCAGGGGCCTGCGGAGAGTTCAAAGCTACCTGCTGTGGGGTTTAAGAGCTATGATGCCCTCCCAGGCAGAACAGGCAAACTGGAAAGATCAGTAGCCAGAAAGACTTCAAACACAGAATGACAAATGAGGGTTATGTCTCACCTTACCTCACAGGTAAGTTCCTGAGACAATAATGCACAGGTTTCATTATCGTACAAAAGATGGAGACCACCACTTAAAGGAATCCCAAAGGGTATTCTCCTGTAAATCGACTCACCCTTTAATCACAATCATAAATCATGCCTACTTCACAATCTTGTGAATTAAGAGCTTTCTAATATTCTTCTTTATCATCCCTATGATCCCCATATCACTGTACCAATGCATCAGTGATCACATGATAGTGATCACATCATGATCACTTTCATCAGCACCATCAGCATCACTATAGCAGTCATCATCAGCACCACCATCTTTGTCACTGGCATCAGCATCGCCATCATCCACCATCATGATCAGCACCACCATCTTTGTTACTGGCATCAGCATCGCCATCATCCACCATCATCAGCAGCACCACCATCTTTGTTACTGGCATCAGCACCACCATCAGCAGTATGACCACCAACAGCACCACCACTATAGATAACACCCAAACTGCAGTTCTGTGTTCTAGGCCCTATTCTAAGTTCTTTGTATGTATTATCTCCTTTAATTCTATAATTACCTCATTTCTTTCTTAGAAGGGAAAACTACAGCACAGAGCGGTTCAGTGATTCGCCCAGTATCTCACAGTACCTACCCTGTTATTTGCTAAGACCTGGAGCCTGACTCAGACCCAGGCAATTCGATTCTGGAGTTCCTGCGTTTGACCACAAAGCTATCCAGGCTCAGAAACAAATCTATTTTACTTTTATCTTTTTAAGAAGCCACCTGTATTTCATAAGAGACAACGCCAAATAGGTAAAAAGATAAACACATACATAAATAGAGCAGGTATATCTGCCCAAGAAAAAAACTTCAACCAGCCTTCAGATTTCTATAATGGAAATTTTAATTCAAGCTCTGATCTGACCACTGAACTGTTACAAGACTTTGGTGAAAGGTATTACCCTGTCCAGGGGTTTCAATTTCCTATCTCTACCATAATTAGGCGGGATAAAATTAGAGGTCTGAAACAGGTGACTCCCAGGCTGATTAATCAGGCCCACAGAGATGATCTCCTGTTATCATTGGTATTTTAAACATGCCTAAAAAAAAAATCTTAGTTTAGCTGCCAACACTTAAAAATGAGGACATTTCATATAAAAATTGGATTTCCAGTGTCTCTTTAAAAAATAAAAAACCAGAAAGTCTGGCAGCACTGGGCCCAGATTCCCACTTCACAACCATTAGGAGGAACTAGGGAGAAGCCAGGAGAAGGCAATGGCACCCCACTCCAGTACTCTTGCCTGGAAAATCCCATGGACCGAGGAGCCTGGTAGACTGCAGTCAGTCCATGGGGTCGCGAAGAGTCGGACATGACTGAGCAACTTCACTTTCACTTTTCACTTTCATGCACTGGAGAAGGAAATGGCAACCCACTCCAGTGTTCTTGCCTGGAGAATCCCAGGGATAGGGGAGCCTGGTGGGCTGCCATCTATGGGGTCGCACAGAGTCAGACACGACTGAAGTGAGTTAGCAGCAGCAGAGAGAAGCCACTCTTTGGGTAAGGCTGATGCGGTCCAGCCGGCCAGTCCTCATGCAGCCCCCTCCCCACAGCACTGTCTCCCCACCGCTGGATGGGTGCTCTCCAGACACCCCTGATTCCAACAGCCTTCCCGGAATCAGATTGAGACCACCAAGGATCTCCAAGGAACCTGGATTCTTAAAACTCCACGCAAGCTTTAAAGCCACATCAAAGAACGTTATAGAATAAAAAGTAACAGGAACAAGTAGACCATTTTACATTTAATGATCAATCAAAATATATGTTCTGAGCTTTATAAAAGAGACCTAGATGTGTACCAGTCAAGCATACTTAACGCTACTGAGATGTACACTTAAAAATGGTTGCTGCTATTTAGTCGCTCAGTCTTGTCCGACTCTTTGCAACCCCATGGACTGCAGCATGCCAGGCTTCCCTGTCCTTCACTATCTCCCAGAGTTTGCTCAAACTCCTGTCCACTGAGTCAATGATGCCATTCAACCATCTCATCCTCTGCCGTTCCCTTCTCTTCCTGCCCTCAATCTTTCCCAGCATCAGGGTCTTTTCCAATGAGTAGGCTTTTCCCATCAGGGGGTCAAAATATTGGAGCTTCAGCTTTAGCATCAGTCCTGCCAATGAATATTCAGGGTTGATTTCCTTTGGGATTGATTGGTTTGATCTCCCTGCTGTCCAAGGGACTCTCAGGCGTCTTCTCCAGCACCACAATTCAAAAGCATCAATTCTTCAGCACTCAGCCTTCTTGATGGTCCAACTCTCACACCCATACATGACAACTGGAAAAATCACAGCTTTGACTATACAGACCTTTGTCAGAAAAGTGATGTCTCTCCTTTTTAATACACTATCTAGGTTTAAAAATGGTTAAGATGGTTAAAGAGGAAAAAAAGGAAGAAGAAGAAAAGATTTGACTTTAAAAAGAGAGAGAGAAAGATCTAGTATTAAGTAAGTACCCAAACTGGTTCTTCAGAGGTATAATTATTCTATGATATAAATGGCTATTTTTCCAGAAGCAAGAACAAGGAATTATTGAAAAAATAAACTGTAAAAGGTCAACACAAAGGAATTTAGCTAGGAAACTTCTAGACACAAAGAAACCCTAAAAAGGACAAAGTTCATGACTCTGTAGACTTGGGCACTTGGAAGACAGCCTTGGTAATTATTTATCTGATCATGGAGAGGAGTAGTTTATATCAAAGACTGATTATTTTAATTGATTTCACACCTAAAATTCTTAAGATGATGGTGAAAAGGGGGATTTAACTGTGGGTAGTTGTTATATACAAAGCAGATTCTGGCCAGAAAAAACTCATTCCAAAGGAATTTGCCTTTGTACTAAGAAAACAATACCGAAACTTTATATAGAGTTATGTATATAACTTCCCTTGTGGGAAGGGCTTCCCTTGTGGCTCAGCTGGTAAAGAATCCGCCTGCAATGTGGGAGACCTGGGTTCAATCCCTGGGTTGGGAAGATCCCCTCGAGAAGGGAAAGGCTACCCACTCCAGTATTCTGGCCTGGAGAATTCCATGGACTAAGTCCATGGGGTCACAGAGTCGGACACAACTGAGTGACTTTCACTTCACTTCTCTATGTATATAAGAAGTTTGGTTTGTTTATGAGACATTTCAATCACCTGATCCTTGCCCTGATTATTCCTTGACTGGACTGATGCAGTAGCTTGCTAGCCACACCCTGCTTCTAGATCCTCTGGGCCTCACCTAGTCCTCCCCACCACAGCCAAATAACTTTTCTATCCCATACATCTATACATGCATCCACAGATATAATTATCCACTCATCTTTGAACCCTTCCATCCACCTACCCACCCATCCAGGCACCAAGTCATCCATCCATCTACCTGTCTATCCATCCACCCACCTCCTCTACCCATGTTACCCATCCAATGACCCACCTACCCACCTACCCACCCACTGATTCATGCATCCATCCACCCACCTGTCCACCCAGGCATTCATCCATCTGTTTCTTCTACGATTTCTCCTGCTCCATTTCCCAATGTGTCCACTTGGCCTCTCTTCGTATTAATTTACTTTTAATAGGTAACACATTTATGTGCTAAACTTTCCCCAACTACCCAAAATGGTACACTGTGAAAAATAAGTCTTGCTCCCTGAACTCAAAGCTCTCCCCTCCTACCCCACAGGCAAAACTACTATATTGCTAACAATATATTGTTATTCCTCTAAATATAGTTTATCCACTTTGTTTCCCCCAAAGGTGCCATAATACATACATGTTTGGCACCTCACTTTTTTTCCCTTAATATTAGAAACTGATCTCTGTCAGTGCCAGAGATCTGCTTTATTCTTGCTAGTTCAACTTCATTTCTTTTGAACAAAGGGTAGAAGTGACAAGCCAACTTCCCCTCCTTGTCCCAAACTGGCAAACTGGTCCCTCTCTCTAGAGGCGACACCATCCATTTCTTGTGTATCCTTCCACGAAACATTTTATGCATCTAGAACAAAAATAAATATGTATCTTCTATAATCAAATGAAGAGAAACATACTCCATACCCTGTTCTGTACCTTCCTTTCATCTCTTCATAACAGATCTGAGAGATTATTCTACTTTGCTTTGCTCCAGCTGTCTTTCATCGTATGGATGGGCTTGACCTTATATAATCAGCTAATGGGGTGCTGGGCTGCTCTTACAATGAAGCAGTGAATAAATCTAGGAAGTGCCTCATTTCACACAAAGCAAGCGTATTTGTAAGATAACTTTCTAGACGTGGACCTGCTGGATTGAAGGGTGTATGCATTTAAAATTTAAACGGTTGCTCAATCCAATGGGTACCATCAGTTTATTCTGCACCACACAAGGTACCAGGGTAACTGCTTCCCAAACTACAGTATATTATAAGCTTTTGATCTCTGCCAATCTGATAGTGGAAAATATCTCCCTGTAGCTTAACTTCCTTTCTTCTTAATGATGAATGAAACTGACGATTTTGCCACTTTGTGTATTTAAAAGCAGTCAGTTTCTTCTCCTTAGAGGAAAAACCATAGGTTTAAATACCTATGCGTTATTAAATGGGACAGATCTGAACACCCATCTCCCCTGGGTAACAACATCCAATAGCTTCCAGTCACCTTTCGGAGCCAATTCTTGCTTGCTTCATGAGGCCTTCCACATCCACATTCAAGCTCCATCTGTTTCTTCTATGATTTCTCCCGCCCCATTTCCCAATGTGTGTCAACTTGGCAGTTCATTCAAAGGAGCATTTATATCAAGCCTGTGTCAGGCACTACTCAAGGAACTAGAGATTTAGGAAGGCCTGTGGTCCCTGCCTTTAATGCATTCCCCAATTGCTGGTCCATTGAATGGTGCTTTGGGATATGTCTTGCTAGATGCTCTTCCTGTCTTTCCATAGTAACAAACTCCTACTCATCCTTCAAAATACAACTCAGAGACACCTCCTTTAAGAAGACATTCTCCTGGGCTTCCCTGGCGGCTCAGTGGTAAAGAATCCACCTGAAATACAGGAGACACAGGTTCGATCCCCAATCCAGGAAGATCACGCAGGCTGGGATGCAACTAATGCCCGTGCACCACAATTACTGCGCCTGAGCTCTAGAGCCCAGGAGCCGCAACTCCTGAAGCCCGCGTGCCTACAGCCCATGGCTCTGCAACAAGAGAAGCCACCGCAATGAGAAGTGCATGCACCGCAACTGGAGAGTGGCCCCGCTCACTGCAGCTGGAGAAAAGCAGCAACAAAGACCCAGCATAGTCAAAATAAATAAATAAACAAAATTATTAAAAAAAAAAAAAAAGCAGCCTCACTCCCCAAACTATGAGAACAACGCCCCCCACACTGCAATGATGACACATGCGTCCATCAGTACCTCTGTCCTGCCAGGACTTCTGACTCTTCTCCTCCTCACCCAGCAGGGCTTACTGAGTAAACAAATGACCCAAGCCACGCCTCCCCTCCCCAGCCTTATTTCCTACTTTGTTTTTCAGAAAACAATCCATCCAGGTAGAACTTGACCATGACCCAGGCTTTCTGGTCGGATGGATGCGGATTAAAAGTCAGGCACTGACCGCACTTGCACCTGGGCGGGTCACTTAATGTCTCCAAGCCTCCATCTCCTTAGCAGTGTGGCCAGGCCAAACACGCACGCCTGGAAGAACTATCATATGGGACTGTGCTTTTCACCAGCTGGCATGGTCTAGAGATAGTAAGTGGTGGCTATTAGCTGCAGACCAATAATTAATAATAATCACCACCGCTACCCTCAGCGCGGCTGAGCATTAGGAAGCTTCAAGGACAAAGAAAAGTTCAAGTTCGGAAGTGAGCAAGCGGAAACTTGGGAGCATCTGAGGACACAGAACTCCGGGGAAGGAGAGGTCGGAGAAATGCTTAGCAAAGGAAGGGGTTTATTCTTCAGAAGGCAGCTTCCTCCTCAGTGCCAGATGGCCAGCCCTGATGGAGAGGGCAGAGGCGGAAGGAAGAGGAGCTTGAGAAGAGGAAATCTGACCATGACCTTGAACTTGTACCACCCCCACGGCGACAACTACCCCCCAATAGTGGCCCTGACCACAACTGTCACAGTGGTGATGTAACAAGGTCAGGGACCTCTGGTGTGTTCTTCACTGGCCAGGTCTCTGATGAATCCTTTGTCCAAAGGGGGCTTCCCTGGTGGTTCAGTGGGAAAGAGTCCGCCTCCCAATGCAGGAGGCCAGGGCTCAATCCCTAGCTGGGGAAGATCCCCTGGAGAAGGAAACGGCAACCCACTCCAGCATTCCTGCCTGGGAAATCCCATGGACAGAGGAGCCTAGAGGGCTATAGCCCATGGGGTCAAGAAAGAGTAGGATAAGATTTAGTGACAACAACTGTCCAAGGGAACTGACCCCTGCCCCTGTGCCCTTGATAACTCCTGGAGACAGGCAGTGGGGTCCCCTCTACTGAGGGTTTCCGGGGGAAATAGGGAATGCTCAGGGCCATTAAAAGGCTTAAGGAAGGAGGATTCATGGAGACTACCAGCTACTTACTGCCCCCAACCCCAGAGATGACAGCTAACCCTAGTCTTCCTCCCCAGGGTCTCTGCTTCCTCACACAGGGAGTTCCAAAAATTAAGCTGGTTGGAACACTGCCCCGATTCTGCTGAGCTTCCACCAGTTTAGTTCAGTTGCTCAGTTGGGTCCAACTCTTTGTAACCCCATGGACTGCAGCACGCCAGGCTTCCCTGTACATCACCAATTCCCAGAGCTTGCTCAAACTCACGGCCATAGAGTCAGTCATGCCATCCAACCATCTCACCCTCTGTCGTCCCCTTCTCCTCCCGCCTTCAATCTTTCCCAGCATCAGGGTCTTTTCCAATGAGTCAGTTCTTCTCATCAAGTGGTCAAAGGACTGGAGTTTCAGCTTCAGCATCAGTCCTTCCAAAGAATAGTCAGGATTGATTACCCTTAGGATGGACTGGTTGGATCTTGCAATCCAAGGGACTCTCAAGAGTCTTCTCCAACACCACAGCTCAAAAGCAACAATTCTTCGGCACTTAGCTTTCTTTATAGTCCAACTCTCACATCCATATATGACTACTGGAAAAGCCATAGCTTTGACTAGATGGACCTTTGTTGGCAAAGTAACGTCTCTGCTTTTTAATATGCTGTCTAGGTTGGTCATAGCGTTTCTTCCAAAGAGCAAGCATCTTTTAACGTCACAGCTGCAGTCACTATCTGCAGTGATTTTGGAGCCCAAAAACATAAAGTCTCTCACTGTTTCCATTGTTTCCCCATCTACTGGCCATGAAGTGATGGGACTGGATGCCATGATCTTAGTTTACTGAATGTTGAGTTTTAAGCCAGCTTTTTCACTCTCCTCTTTGACTTTCAACAAGAGGCTCTTGAGTTCTTCACTTTCTGCCGTGTGTATCTGAGGTTATCGATATTTCTCCCGGCAATCTCAATTCCAGCTTGTGCTTCATCCAGCCAGGCATTTCTCATGCAGATAATATACTCTGCATATAAGTTAAATAAGCAGGGTGACAATATACAGCCTTGACGTACTCCTTCCCCAATTTGGAACCAGTCTGTTGTTCCATGTCCAGTTCTGTTACTTCTTGACCTGCATACAGATTTCTCAGAAGGCAGGTAAAGTGATCTGATATTCCCATCTCTTTAAGAGTTTTCCACAGTTTGTGGAAAGTCAGTCAAAGGCTTTGGCATAGTCAATAAAGCAGAAATAGATGCTTTTCCGGAGCTCTTTTGCTTTTCTGATCCAATGGATGTTGGCAATTCGATCTCTGGTTCCTCTGCCTTTTCTAAA